>NW_022882976.1:1200000-1800000 GCF_011952255.1 Bombus vosnesenskii | reverse complement strand
AGGGGTTGGAGCCCCGAAGGGGCGCAAAGGGTGAGAGCCACATGCAATCTCACGGCTGATTGCGCAAGTTTTACAAGTTCATCCGATATCGTACAGTCACAGTACCATGGAAACGGACAGAAGCGGAGATCGGTGCTGATTCTGTTGCTCTTTGTCCCTGTTTTCGTTCGTCGTCACGGGAAACCGATGCAAGGAAAGCGAACAGGAAAAAGTGAAAGAAGAATGAACGGAATAGTAACTGCAGGAAATGGATAGCAAAGGTAGCGTTATGAAGTTATCGTTATTGTAGAGAGAACATCGGTGAAATTTGGCTGGTAAACAGTTGATGTACTCTCTGCATCAAAACAATCTGACAGTCAAAAATTTAATTTTGATTCTAGTTGACTGGTAACCTGACTTTCTACCATGCCTGCGGGGGACGAATCAAAACCCAGCTCGTCATCGCTCGATATTTAATCCGTCGGTCTTTTATTTTGCCGATTTTCCTTTAAACAATTTTATTTGCCGCCAGAGATTCAGTGACAGTCAAAAGAAAGTTTAAATAGTAAAACGGGCAGTACGTTATAATTTTAAAAAACTGAATTACAATAGACGAGAGAAACGAATGGATAATATAATTGTACGCCATATAATACATGAATATTTGGTATTAATATAGTTATAATATATAGCATTAATGTGTTAGTCAATTTATTTTCACGACTCGCTTCGTCATTTCTGAGAAGTTCCGAGCATCTAGGGTCAATTAGATTTTTCCACGCCAGTACGTGATTAAACCCTTGCGAAACTGCGAACGAAAGAAAGACATTTGGTTTTCCAGACTACGACGGAACGCTTCGTTTCGTTCTCTCATCGGCCATTTCGCATGGTACGAGCACACTGTTCAATAGCAGGCGAAATCGAACGATTTTCGTGATGGTACTGGTGAAACTGCTTTGTTTTTTGCTAATCGAAAATTTAGGGCAGGGATATCGACGGACGAGTACTATGGTATCGCATGCTTTGCATCTTTGTCCCTTTTAATTGTTCTCGCTATGATTCTACCACGAATCGTTGTGCTACAGAATGAAACTCTCAACAACAAATTTCTTTTATCCGATTCTGAAACAATTTTTCTAAATATTAAAACTTTTTAGTAACTGTTTTACTACTTCGTGGTATATGTTTGCTCCCCATCTTGTTCTTAATAAGATTTCGTTAGAAATAAAACCGCAAAACGTAACAATAAAAGTAATACCGGGAAAAGAAGCAAAAAACAGAAAGAGAAAGAGCTTGATTAATTCAGAAAGAGGCACGATTTAAAATATTTATTTTAAAAGGATGATTTAAAAAGATTTAAATGGAATTTCTATTGCCTCCTTCGATATACATAGTTAGCGGAGTATCATGGCGGTTAGTCGCAATATGGGATATTAAAGTCGTCGTGCATACGTGACCGTCGGAACGTGCTGGCAGCATGTTTCTCAATTATTTCGAACAAAGGATCTCCGACCAATTCGACGAATCGCGTAAATTTTCTGCTTTGAGCATCTAAACTCTACGTGCTTCGTTTTCCTGGATAGAGGAAAAAAATAAATAAAATAAAAAACTCGGCGGTATCGTAGCGCGGTCGAATACGGATCTCCCGATTTTATCCTAACAAAATACACTCTCCCGTATTACTTGAAAAATAAAAAAAGAAATTCGATTAAATCAATTGTTTTATTTTAAAAGAATTTTAGTTTTCCACTGGCGTGGAATATCGGCCGCGATATGGCTTAAAAATTATAGAGAGATACGTTTGAGATAGTAGACAGCCGCCGTGGGAATAGTATCTAGCTATGGATATGCCGTTCGCGCATCCGGAAAAATTAAAGCAATGACTGAACATGGGGTCAGGGGAGAAATGTCTGAAGTTTCCAGAGAAAACCGAAAAGTTTGCGATAATGTGAAAGGAAAGTTTGTTCATTGGCTTCGTCCTTTAAGTGTCAGCTGTTCTGCGATCCCATTGCGCTGAAATATCGCCCCGAGCAATGTTAAAGCACGACGCATTGAAAGTTATTGGAAAGTTGGCGTAAGTGGAGGAAGAGAGAAAAAGAACTAGATTTTTTCAGTGGAAATAATCCGGATAACCGTATTAAGAGTGGCAGCATCGCGGAAAATATGCTTGAAATCCATTTGCCGTGGTACCTACTGTAATTTCCGGTTAGCCTCGTCGGCTCCGTCACGAACCAGCCAGAAAATACGGAACTCGAAAAGAGAGAACGCCTGGACACGACAGGACGTCGATTATTCTGCACACGCTTCTAGAAAAATTGAAAATCTTTTTAATCGAAGAGATCGTGCAACTTTGAAATGCGCCAAGCGCCGTTTTGGCTTTTTTTCTTTCCCATTTCGTTTCAACATTTGAGATATATCCTTCCGTAGACGAACGCGCTTCCAACCGGATCCGTTCCCGTATGAATTCTGTGGAAGCTCGTTGTTTTCGCCGAATGAACGAAAATTATACAAATTCTATCATTTCAAAAGTACGAACAACGCTGAAATATCTTATAGCTGCCATTAAAATATTTTAAAAGTAACTACGATTAAACTAAATACAATATATAGAACGTAAATACGTTATATAACAACGATTAGAGCGTAAGTATTAACTTTCTGTATGTTTTGATAGGATTTGCTCTATCACAATACACATTTCGTCGTATACTTTCTCTTCATCTGTTTCCGCGTCGATAATCCTCATTACAGATTTGTTAGGCGCAACCGCACTCTTCACGTTTGTAAAATAGCTTATCATACGATTGCACACGGCTTCTTCGGTGTCATCAAATCGTAGCATTTCAGCAGAACGCTTTGCCATTCGATCTTGAAGTATTAATCTTCTGGCGTATAGATTCACTAACAGCACGGGAGGTTTTATTTCCGTGTTGAACAGTATAGCCTGTTAATCGATTAATCGTTTTCTCAGTACTTCTCGCCGTGTATTATCTCATTGTAAATTAACGAAACTAAATAAAACGGGATCTTTTCGTTCTCATTTCTCAAAACTCATCCCAAATGACAAAGCAGAGTAGAGTATGTATATTGCTAATGTTCACCTGTTTTCTATCTCTAGGGAAACCAACGATTAAATAACCGTACGCGCTTGGGTAAGCTAGCATTTTCTGCATCAGCAACTGAATGATTAACGGAGCTGGTACAATGGTGCCTTTTTCCATGAATCTTTTGTATTGAAGTCCCATTTCGGTACCTCTTGCAACTTCCTCGCGTAATAGAGCAGACACCAATACTAGAACAAACCCATACCTCGCAGCAATTTTTTTACCCAACGTGCTCTTTCCAACTCCTGGTCCACCTATCAAAAAGATTATGATGGCTTTACTGTGTTTTAAAGGCCTGGGATCCATTCGATTATATGTCGGGATCATGTCGGTTCTATTTCTATCAAAACAAATACCCATCTCGACGAATACTTCTCTGCTTAGCTTGTGAAATTTCAGCTTCGTAATGTAGCACGATACACATGGATTAAATGTTTTAGAAGATAGGGAGCACGACAGCTCCTTCTTCTTATTAACGCTTTTAAATCGTTTCAAATTCTTTTTACGAAATTCTTCCGTAATTCGATTTCTTTCATAGGAAAAATTCTTAGAGCATGTCCGAAATTTGTATCATGTTCTTCCTTTAAAAATTAGGCGGAATCGATCAACAAAGTATCAACGAACAATTAATAATATTCTTAGGTATTGTACTATCCGTTAGTCTCTCTAAACTTCTGGATCGTATTCTGTATTTATTATAAAATAACGCGCAAATATCGCCAGATAGAAAAGAGATTGTATTCTGCAGAAATGCCGTATCCTTAAATGTTACATTTAATAGTAAAGATAATCTCTTGTTCTCAGGCTTTGCGAAATACCGCACGCTTTATGCCCATGCTTCAATTGAAATTTCTTACGCGGCTATTTTACATCTCTTATGCTGAGCAGAATCTTTTACAAGACATATAATCCTTCGTCACGAAATCTTGTTAAACTCGATTATGTCTTGGCCACTTTAATATATCGTGCTGTGGAAATCTTAGCTAGCATTTCACCTACAGATATCCTACACGATTACACAATTCGAGTCGAGTTACGCTTGCTGCTTTCGAGTTTCAACCCAGCACTAACATGTAGCAGGAAATAAATAATTCTTCACGCTACGGTCACGCTCCTATTTTCGAATAACTGTCAACCCCGATAAATAATGAGAATGTCCACTACCGTCCTGAATAACTAACGCCTGAAGTTGAACCTTGTATCGATAGCTTTATATCGCTTTGCCACGAATGGATTTCAGTTAATGAAATCCTTCTGCTAATGAAATTTTCAAGCGTTCCGTTCCTATTTTCGCTTCAGATAGAGTATAATTGAGATGAATAATTCTAGTAAAAAGATGGGAAATATTTCGTAAAATTCGCGGCAAATATAAAGAGTTACGTTTCGCTGGTGTAAGAATACCAAAAGAAACGGTTCAATTTAGAAGAGCTCGTTTTATTATTTTATCGTGAATTTAATTCCGACGAAGATCGACGAAGGGGCAAATTGAAGGCCAATCTCGCGTTTCGCAATGTAATACCGAGAAAGGAATATTACTCGTAGTAGAATGTTTAAACAGCTGCTTCGACCGAATCACAACTACGGTACCACACAAGGCGCAATCGTGAGTATGAGTCGTAAAATAGAAAATTCTGTATCTCAGTCGCAAGAGCAGTCAAAGTAAAAGATTACGCAACGATTCGCAAAACGAAAGAACGAGACAAAGACAGAAAGTGAGAATAATTGTAATTTCTTTTCATTGAAGGTGAACGTATGTTCGAAACGAGGCAACAGTGGCAGGAATGTGGCAAGATCTTTCGCTGAAACGTTTATTTACGTTGTTCGTCAAACGAAGATGGATATCGATAAGAAGATGAAAGAATTAACGGAATTGTTTTCGAAAACCGGCAAGGAACTGTCCGAACTGGTGAAGAGAAACGAGCAATTCATAATGGAGGAAATGCAAAAAGTCGAGGACACTGTTCGAAAAACCACCGAGGTAGTTATTAGGACCTCGACTGTGTGATTAGGAAAATTGTCATTTTGAAAAGATAAAGTCTAGTGCTTCTATATGAGTGCGATTTTAGATAATATGCATTTTAGTTCTCTTGCTTGATTTCTCCGTATCTCGATATTGAATCTTTCCACAGGGTTGATTCAAATTGCGTCCAGTCTATAGTAGAAACTCTATGTTTCTTTTACAAAAGTGTTACGAAACCTCGGCACGTAGAATTTAATAAAACTTTAAATAGGACATAGAACAAAGCGTAGTACGTAAGACAGAGTTTCTAAACAAAATTCAGAATAGTCGCAAAATTCCCCATTAGCGAAAACAATTACTCGACAATCCCTTGCATTCGTCATTTTATCACGATTTTAAGTATGTGAATTTCGGTAGTTCTTCGAGAAAACATTATTCGGCATACACGTGCAAATTTCGTCGAAACTCGAAAGATCATTCGAGACTTATCATGTGCTGCAACAGTAGCATATCGTTGCTCGTGCAACAAGCATCATGATAATCAACTGAACGTAACGATAACAGCGGGAAGAATTATGAGCGCAGCAGTGCAACGTAAAGTTCATTATTCTCTCGCGATCTCACGACGCGAACCTACAAAAATTTCATGCCCTTCACCGGTGACTCACTCTTCTGCGGCATTAGACCGCATTTCCATGGGATTCCACTTGGAATTTATAATACAAGAACTTGGCGAGCGCCTTAGTGATCCCCGTCAAGCTAAATGACACGAGCGACGAGCGAAAGAGATAATAAAACGGTTGCAGGTGTGCGCCAAGGGGAAGATGGACCGTCTTCGGGCTGTCAAAAGCACCTACGACGAGAGAATAAAAATCTGCAACGAGAAGACCGCGGAGGGACTCCGCGCCGCGAAGACGATTTGCGATCATCGAGTTCAAGAGATGGACGCCCTCAGGAGTGCGATGAGACAAATCCTGAAAGAGTGTCTCGAGACGAACGACTTCGTCAAGTGCATGGCGAGCGAGACGAGAGAGGCTGTGAAACGGCGAAAGCAGATCTCGAACGAGCTGAACGAAACAGTGAAAAGCGCCGAAACCTCGATTGCCAATCAACTCAAAGAGGCATCGAAATGCCACGTGTACGCTCAAATGGAAGCTCTGCAGGAATTGCAGCAAATTTTAAAGGACACGCAAGATTGTATCAAGTAAATATACTATACGACGTAAATTTTGCATTTAGAAAGACTACTTTGTTTATGGAAACCCTTAGTGAAATGTGTTTTACTTTAGGGGCGAGTTAAATTAAAATATGATCGGACGTGTATCAAGTGTTCATGAAAACCTCGCAAGATTTCTGTCGTAGGTAATCACTGAAAAATAAAAAAAAACGTCCATAATGGAGATCAACGAAACATACGATAATTAGCATGGACCGGTTCAAAATTAGTAAACGTTATGGAGGAAGAGAATAAATTACGACGTTACTCTTAATTCCTTTCGCGAAGATCAATCGACTGTCACTTTCAGCTTATAACGAAGACAATAGAAAGTAAACCACTCTATTTTCACTAGCTAACCTTTACCATCAATCCGCTTGTATTGTGACACCCTTATTTTATCATTCAACCACAGATTCCTTTTTATAATTAGTCTCAATCTTCATTCTTTGTTTCGTGCTTCTATAATAATACCTGGTAATTGCATCAGCAAGTTTAGAAGTAAGAAATCATAGAGAAATCGCGAGCAAAATGTTCTGAGTCCGCTACGTGAGCAAACGATAGAATCTCTCGTCTCTATTTTCTTTGGTCCGAAATTATTCTAATCATGAACGATCCCAGATAACAAAAACGCGGGCATGTGTACGTGGCACACGACGTTAATTATCGGACGGTCGATCATCACAATCAAATATTCAAGCAGCGTATAAAGGACACTGCTAGGCAGAGCGGCAAGTTTACGGGTCAGCGAAGCGAAGAACAGGGGGTAAACCGTGAAAGATCGTCGCGGTAATGCATGCGACACGAGAGAGCAATTAACGTAACAAACGACTTGACTCTGGCTTGACAGGTGTGCGTACAGTGACAGTCGACCGCGCCACCCTGGATGTCCTGCGTCGGCACTATCGTACCGGCGTTCCCTTTAATGAGCAATAGTACGGAGTGTTTCATGACTTTAGATGCGTACGCGCATCTGACGATTAAACGAGCTGTTTAATCCACGGACCACTGAAATCGAATGCCCGCACGGGCGATGCTGACCTGTTCACGCGTCTACACGCAGATTACTTCGTTAAGAATTTAGGTTTAATCAGCGGCCGCCAGAGATTAAACTGCTATTTAATCGTCAGTGGACATAGTCGCGATGCTTTTTGCTTGCAGTCGTAGTGAGGGTGATATCGTCGTGGCTCCACGTGACCGGTCGAATGAATAAATGTGAGGCTTTGCATATTCACGCGACATTTCGACGACCACGAGTAATATATCTTGTTAGGAAGCTAGCCCCTGCTGGATTTATGACGCGCTTACGAATCATCTGTTATTTTTGAATGGGCCAACCCGGTAGTCCGATGGAACGAGTTAGGACATTTTTGCATATTCAGGAGCTCGGCTCTGCTTGCGCCGGCGATGGTAAATCGATGGAAAATTCGAGGAGCAAATGGGAAATTAATTGCTATTGCGACAAAGAGTTTCGTGTGGTTTCGTAATTCATGGGTTGACACGGTTATATAAAAAGAAAATAGGGAAGCGTAAATATGACGAATTTTATCTCTCACGTGAACTTACCATCGTCATGAATTTTATGCTATGAACAATTTACATCGCGGCATTCACGCGATTTCGGGCGAATATTTTATATTCGGTGACAGTGGGCGATCACGAAAGAGGTATTGTATTATTTCTATTCCAGGAGCTGTTGGATATAAATTTAACAGAGTTCGATAAATGGGATATACTGGAAAACGATAATTTACCTAATTCTAATCATCTAACATTGTGATTTTTTAATCGCTCCGAATCAACGAGGAACAATTGCGATAATAATCCAACGTTCCAGTAAGGTTTCTTCATCGTCATTTATGCGTGTATATGATAACGATAATAACGCACGGGGTTTCATCGTGGTTTTTGTATAAAACGTACGGGGATGGTTCACGAGACAATATGAGTTCGCTTCGTCGGTGTATCGAACAAAACGTTCGAGCGACCCCATTTCGAAAGCGCCTCGCATTATTCGCAGTCTTCTTTTTCCTGCAAGTGCACGGAGCGCATCGCCGAACTTTAACTCGTAATCGGGGAATTAGTGGAACCGATAAATCATACCAGTTGGATGGAGGAAAAATTTTCAAAATGAACGCAGAAAGACCACAGGGAGAACAATGCCGGGATGCGTTCGTCGAAATTTCATAGAATGATTTATCCCGTGAATTGATCGAATCGAACAAAATCTCGCAATCAACGAGTGCAAATGAATATTAATCATTAATAACGTCGAACGTTAAAGAAAGGAACAAAGGAATGCCAGAAAAAAGCAGACTCGTAACTAATGATTAACGAATTGGACGATAGCTCGCGCGACGTCGAAGATTCGTCTATAAATTTTAATCATACCGCGAGCATCGTGAAATAGGGATCATTCGCGTTTCTTCCAACTTGGAATTTTCGAACGTTTTCATTCTATACCACCGTAAATAATCAACGCTACCTAATGAATGGATGAGTAATGATTGCACGCATCGGAATTTAAACAGATCATCGAACAGGTGAAACCGATAGGAAAATAATTAATATCCTGTACACCATTGATGATGCAATTACAGCGGACGTAGGGAACACGTACTCTTCGTCCATTTCAATTTATTTTGCTGGAAAGGTACGCCGTGGCATCCGTCTTTGAGTAAACGTGAACTATGCTAGGAGACCGGCGAAGCGTGGAGAAAGCCTAACACCGCGAGATATTTAATTGATTTAGGTGACAGAAGGCAGCCAAGGACTTTCCCGCAGGACGTTCAGAATGCGACCACCGAGTGGAATTCCGTGCACATTTAGCGAGATCGCTTGCGGTCGCGTGGAATCGTTCGAAGGATATCGGCATTCGGCCACACCTGCCACGACCAAGAGCTTCGACTACTTCGTGAAATGAGCAAACTTCCGATTGCCTTGACCTCTCTGCCATTGAGAAATATATTTGCCAAATCCGAAACTCATCCCGACAATTCGAACACTCGACTTTGTCGAACCTGTCTAGGAATTGTCGAAGTGTCGAACATGTGCTGGATGTGCATACGTTTTTCAAAGCTTCTGTTTTCTTAAAAATGCGTGACTACGTTGGATAGTTTCTAGTTCTCAGTCTAGACGCGAACATGTCAAAGCTTTATTAAAATTAATCGACCTTATAATTTAATACGACGATATCGAGCTTGTACAATCACCCAGTTCATGTATCCAAGGTTATATGTATATACATATACATGAATGCGCACACACTGTCATATCGGCAAATATACGCATCTGGGCGCAACACCGAAGACCACTTAGGCAAATGAACGTATCGAGGCGACAATCGACTCAGAATCCTCTTGATAGAGTGGCTGCAGCGATTGCGGAAGGGGGATGAGAGACTCAGATTTGCGGGCCCCGCGACTACAAGCGGCAGTCCATTAAAATAAGTGGCACACCACGACGTTAATAATAGCCGGGCCAATTACAGTGCCGGCATCGACGCCTCTTTGCCACGGCTCTTTCCCAAGCCCCAGCAGGACTTTCAATTAGCTGCTCAACCCCGTTCCAACCTGGTCTGTGGCCTCTTTTAGTCACCGCTGATTCTTCTCTCTAGTTCTTCCATCCACTCGACGCGACGCCGCGAAGTAATCGGTCTCCAAGAAAAGTCATTATAGACGTCTACGAGCCGCGGTCAACCGGCCGGAATTTACTCCCAACCCACCGCACCATTCCCACCCGCCCTGCTTCTGAAATATTAATAATCGTTCCAGTCGAACGGGAATGAAATTCTGTCGACGACGTTTCTTCGGATCGAAACGTTCCCCTGGAACGTTCTCCAACCAGGACGAATGAAAGAACAAACAGAACGACCAACGAATTAACCAGATATTTGTACCCACTTGAACATTTTTAATAAGCATAAAAGAAGAGAAATACTATTCTCCTGACTTTTCAATGAAAGAGGAATGTTTTGAAAATCCATGGGAAGATGGAGGGAACAGGTATTTGGTACGTTCAACCAACTGTTTCAATTACAATATTGTTACGCGAGTTCCGCGTCGAGCCAATTAAGTCGTGTCGGAGTGCTGTTCAATTTTCGCTTCGTCGCGCAAACATAATAATCACGATAATTGTTTGGGGGTGCAAGTTCAGGCCGCCCTTCTAATTCTGCAGATACTTGCGACTGTTTGCCTCGCACAGCTAACCGGGGCGCGATTGCCCCGTAATGAGCGAGCAAATTCTAAATATAGCGATCCGATTCTTGACAGAGACTCATTGCCTTAGAATTTATACAAACATCTTAAAAAATTAAAATCCACAAGTAGGAGCACGCAGGAATCATAGTAACTAGAAATATATCAAGATACTAAGTTGCAGGTGGGAAGCTGGAAACTTTTCCATCGGATCGGGAACGATATATTCGGCCACGTCATCGATCTCCATCAAAATTAGATCGAGTCGGTAATTTTGGCGAATGGCTCGATATTAGCGGCGTCAACGTCGAGATTGGTCGACATAGGGACATAACAATAGATGCAACGGTTGGCAGGTGCAACGGCGTGTTTGTTGCACGGACGCAACTGCAAGCCACGCTCGATCATTCTCTCGTCTCAAGCTGTGGCTCCGCATTGCCGGTAGCCGGTATTCCCCTGTCTCGTGCCGATTGGCCGCATAATCAGTAATTGCCACGATGCCCGCAAACTATCGTCCGCAAACATCCCTTATGGCGTTACATCCCTGTGACGAGTGAACCGATTGCTGTTCCACGTTCTGCGTGGATTCGTCGCTAATTTCTGCGTCCTTGTTAATTTTGCTTGTCCAACCGAGATCCTGCTTGGACGCATCCTCTGATCTCCTGGAAATTCGGGAGTGAAAGATGGTATCGATGTTCAAACAACGAGATCGAAGTTTCGCGTGGAAAGTAAATGATCGAATTTATAGGCGAAACTTTGAACGGAGGAGTAACGCGTTTTAACAGCAAACTTCCTGTATAGCGAGACTTAAGAGGAATAAACTGCTTGGAATAACGCTTACTTTAGAAGTCAATAGATCGAACGATACTAACCGTGAATTTACATGAATACGTTTTCGAAACTCGATATCGAGCGGATTATTTAAACGACTGTATGGAATTTCGTAACGTCATCCCCTTACGTAAAGATTTTGCAAACTTTATGTTGCGCTTGGACCAACGTCTTTTCCTTTAAACGTGTGAAAATCGTAGTTCGTAAAAAAAGGAGGAAGAAAGTAAGTGATCATGAGATGAAAGTATTCGCAGACACATCGAAAAAAAATTCTTGGTTACAGCGCGGCGTACGTACGAACACAGTGTTGGACATTCACCTACATTTTATTAGCTCGTTGCAGACTTCTCCGTAGCGTTCGTATGGTCGCGAAACTTTCTTAGATGCGCTATTAACGAGTTCCCTCAGCTACCGATGCTTAGTCGCTCTTAGCCCCTGGAATCCGTGGGAATTTCATTTCCTTCAAGTGTAAGTTTTAAGAGTCTCCAGTTTAGAAACGAAAAAGGATACTGTCTGGCTTTACGGAGCCAGAACTTTATTAATAACCTACAAGTTTGCATGTCCCAACGATGGCAAAAGACGCTGAAGTATGCGAAGAGGGAGCGTCCTATCGGAACATTCCTTTACTCGCCCTCATCTGTTCGTTTCCATGTCCACCTTCCGATCAATTCCTTGCTACATCGACCACGAATATTTACTTTCATCTAACAATACTTTGATTCGTTTGGGAAGAACCTCAAAATGTTAATACGACATGCTTTGAATTTCGTCAAAATAATAATTGACTAAGATTAGCCTAAACATACACGAATTTTGTGTAATATGCTTTAAGATAATGTCCAAACAATTGTTTATTACTGATACGTGATGTTCCAGAAGATAATCATCTTTCTGAAAAAATATTGAACACTGTGAACAAACTGTTTAGAAACTGGAAAATAAGATTAAGTATCTCTCTATCATTTTCTGGAAGTATTTGGGTTAAGTCGGATTAAATAAATGTGCGTTATCATCGTGACATGTCGAGTAACTTTACTGTAAAATGTCATCGAGTCGATAGATACAAATGTAGTAACTGATGGATTCTTAGAGTAAGGACAAGTAATGATGGTAGGTTCAAAGTTTAATGTATTTTAAGAAGTGATATTCAACAACAAAAGGACCGACTATAATATCGTCGCACGTCGATTCACACTCTGTGTCCGCTCAACTTACACTCTGCTTCTCAACTGACTCTCTGGCCGTTGTAGCATTCTTTTGTCTTTTGCTAGGCCCACCGCACACGTGTTCCGCGGACGCTCGTAGCCAGGGTCACGTAGGCCTTTTCGGCGAAGCTATTTATTTGAAGGACCCGATAACGCATTGATGGAGCCGACAGCGCCTCGGCTCTCGCGACATTGTCTATAGTTGGCTCGACGTTTCTTAGGCCCTTCTCCCCGATACTACACAAATATTTGTTTGTTTAACAAATTTCAAGCGTAGGTTTAAATTACCGCAATTGACCCAAAAGTAGAATTTACTTCAAATTTGGTAAAATGCACGATAGAAAATTTATGTTATGTAATTTGGAAACACCATTTGCACTAAGCTCATTGTAGTCGCAATTAAACGACAAGCCACAGTTCTGCAAATTCGATTATTCTCGAACAAGAATAAATATGACCCAGATTTATTTAATACCTTCATTTACCGGAAAAATATAAACATACGTGTGTATGAAATTAAATTTTGCATCGGAGTGTTGTACTTCTGTAAATTAAATATTTGTTCCATGTCGATGGTAAAACACGAATTTTCAGTATTCAATGCATACCTATATTTTCTGTCATATTCGAAATCAGCTTGCCTTTATCATATCATGATCCCCGGTTATTTTTTAAAATGATAATTCACGGAATGCAGAATGAAACTGTACAGAGAATTGCCAGAAGAAATCAAAACGGCGTTTGCCATGGTGCGAATGATTGCTAAATTTTCGTGTAATTTACTGAAATCGAATATTCATGGTGCACGAATTTGGCAATATTCGTCATTGCAGCTCTATCAGTATATGGCACCGATATTTGCGCGATATATTACGAACGTCGACGTTATCTGCTCGTCGAATGCTACGCCAGGGCATTCGTACAAGCAATTCTTCTATGACGTACACACTGTATGAATTCTTTCTGGTTCTTTCGCCCCACATTCAATATTGATAATGCAGTTATTCGTTCTTATAATTTAATAAGATTAAAGTCGATACTTAGTCGATATTTCTGATATTGAGAAATATAAAAAATTAGATAGTTTGAAATACAAACTCGTAAAAAAATGTATAGAGCCCCTTGTGTCCTTGTCTAATAATATAATCGTAAATACGTAACTATAACACCGACCAACCAGCGACGTCAGTGTGCATGCCTGATCATACAAGGACAGGCGGGAGCTCTATGTAACGTTCTCTTTCTATTCCCATATCGCTTCGATTTACACGGTAACCTATGACTCACGTGCTCTATCTTTATATTATATGATTCTGAAGAATGAGACATCTGAAAACCGAAATGTATGCAACTCATAAGAATCCAATATATTTGATTGCTTCAACGTACTCATTCATCGAAAGAACACTTTGTCAAAACATGTATCTGCTGTAGTATAATTCAGAGTTACGTTACAGTACATAATGAGAAAATCATATTTCTGTGGCAAGTGCATCTCTTCTTTACGAAACGACTTATCGTCACGATTTTTCCTCCATTACAAGAATAAAATTTATTGCTTACATAGACGATCGCTAAGTACTCGACATTGTTTCGCATATGCTAGTCAAACATTATTCTCTGTTCTATATTCTCTATTCTCTTACATTCTATGCGAATCGCATAGATACAGCAGATAATGGAGAAAAAGAAGAGATTCCTGTGCATTCGAATCTTTCGCGAAGCTGTCTTAAATTTCGTACCTGGCAACAAAGTCTAGGAGCTTTTGTAATTTATGCTGTGTCACTCGAGTTCACATGGGTCAAGGGGCGCCGAGAAGGACGCGGAAACGAAGCTGGAAAGCTGGTTAGGAGCCACTCGTGTCGGCTCTATTTGACGATAGTCTGCTCCACGAGACGGCTCATCCACTCGAAACTCGACGATGACACGGAACGAGAGAAACCGAAAGGATTTTCGAATACAACAGACATCGTTGTGGCCGAAAATATTTTATCCGAGTATCGTCCAGTGGGAAAAAGAGAGTCGTGGATTAAACAGAATGTAATCAAATGGATTTCCTTGCCTTTTCTTCTCACATTAGTATTCCTATTCCCAGAATTTCGTATTGACTTCTATAACAATTTTCATTCCACAAATGCAAATTAAAAGTATTAATGTATCAAATTATATATATTTCAGGTCGAAAGCTTAATATCGTTACATACTTCGTAAAACCCAAGAACTTAATTAATACTAAAAATATGTTTGTAGAATCTCTTTGAGAAAAGTTTTTATCAAAATAAAGAATACGTTATCGTTTATTTATTAATAAAGCGAGTGCATGATATATGTAAGTATAATGAGAAAGATAATTGTACTTTTTATAGAAAATAGTCGACTATAAAACATCATCTATTATTATTTATTCAATAAATTGCTCTTGAAGAATATGAACAAAAAATAGTAAGCCATTAACGAAGTTTTACCAGCACGTTTAAAGTCATGCTAAACGCAGCTCCAAAGAAAATTGATTCCTTAAGTGAGATTTATAGTGCGGAGCATGTTGATGTCAGCACGTCGAGTCGCGAACGCGAGACAGAATATTCTTCGACTCCACGCGTGATTCGGTAATTGAAACTTCACTCGCGCTACGCTGTAAACAAGGCTGATGCATCCAGCAACATCAGTATTAGACGACGACGCGAATTGGTTTCTCGAATTAATTTCACGGTAGGAAAAGCAAGTTTATCTCGATTAGTCCATGAGGAAATTACAGTTAGTGCGTTCGAGGATTCGAAAATCTGCTTTTCCGTTCCATCTGTAACCAAAACTCTCCATTTCCTTTTCTTCCTAATTACAGTATAATGGAATATAACATACCCGAATATCTTTAAATCTGGAAACATCTTGTACCATATTTTTTCATTTTAACAAATGCTCATGTTCGTGCAGTTAAACAAAGTTAATGGTACAGTTAAGTTAAAATAAAAATTGAAATAAAGTTATGGAAGCAATTTTTAAAATCCAGCTCAAGTAAAACTTGAATCAAAAAGAAAAGTGAATACTTTATCTAGAAATAAAGAATATCAATTTCTGGTTATTTTTAAGAAGCAATTCGTAGTATACATAGTATGTGTATATATACATGTATTACACAGTGAAACGGGTTGAACGACGTTATGTTTCATCTCATTGCGATATCGACAAATTCTGTGCAATTCATAATGTCCTACCGCATTTCCTTCTTTCCCTTTAATAGAATTTGTTGCTTTCGTATTCAAACGTCGTTATGGACCACATCGTTCTCTTCGATCGCGGCAACGTTTGTTTTTCATTCTCGAACAATTTTTTCTCGGAGGAAATGTTCAAATACGTACTATCAGCCAATGTATAGAAACGAGTAAATGGAATTCGCGAAATTGTTCTCCGATAGAACCGTTGGCTTTTCTAGAACCAGTTATTTTTCACGGATATTCTGCATTCGATGGGACGCTGAGTGATTCCAATAAAATGGCTTAACGCTATTGTTTGAAAGATCGAGAAGATACAGAAGAGTTATTCAAGAAATAGTATAAACAAAAGGGGAAACCTGTTTAATTTTCAGCCATTTTCTTCTATTATTATTCTCTTCCGTTTCATATACGCGTTCTCTTAGTCCGTCGCTTATTTAAACTGGCTACCAAATCGCTTAACCTTAACCACTTTGCTTAATCTCTTTCTTTATGTACAGTTTAATTAGTTAGGTAGAGTTTCAAGCTTTGATGTTCGTAATAACATTTAATGTACATTTCACATGTTGTAGTAGTAGATAAATTATCAAAAAGCTTTATCCGCTAATTTGTGGATATATTAGCGAGCCAAAATCGTTTCGAATTCGATTGATAATGATAAAGTCAGGCATCGATAAATTAATAGTCCGGTTAACCGGGACTCAGGTCTTGTAATTATACTGGCGATTATACTAAATGCAAACTGAAACACCCGGTTACGCTTTACAGCTTAATTAAATTATGCTGTCTCCGTTCCGACGTGAATCAACGCGATTTTCAAGCGTATAAGCCATCGCTACGAAACAGGGTCATTCGAAAGTTGAAGCACTCGAATTATTGCTTCCACTGGTCAGCCTAAATTACATTAAGATCGCTAAATTACTCACTGGTAAAATTTGAGAAATGAACATTTTTCTAAATTCATAGTAGTGTAAGTCAGTTCACTACTATTTTTCACAAAATAAAGGTAATAAAAATTATCTTTTATTACCATTTATTACCGTTTTAATTATCATTATCTATCATCATTTATAGCAGTTATCTTTATAAAGTACTTCTTGTAATTCTTAAAGTCCTGAAAACGCGTCGCAGCAGAGAATAAAGTCATAACTCAAATAACTATAAAACTAGAGAAGTGACACTTTCAAAAATTCAAATTCCGGGACTAAATCCAAATATTTAAAATCTTGACTTGCGTCACTATGGCTTTACTCGCTAATTATGCATCGCTATAAACGAATGGTTATATATAATTTATAAACATTATAAATGTATCAAATAAAGTTGGAATCGAATTTTTTCTTGCCAGAAATAATCTGAAGGCAAAATAAGCGCGTCAAGTTAACGATGAAAGAATATACTATTTCCTAGTCTGTACAAATGAATTTCTAATGAATATCGTAAGAAAGAAAGCGAAACAAATGCTCCAAATTGTGGGCAAGTATACGGAGCTCGACTTAAAGTTGTAAGAATTCGCCGAGATCAATCCAAGTTGTAGTACACAGCATTGTAAAACATCGATTCCATGACAAAAGTAACTTGAGGAGTTTCGGCTACTTGACATTACTTTCAGATGAACCTCAAAGAACAGAACGACTTATTGCTACCCCACGTTAGTACACCGATGATATACGGTTTTCCGTTGAGAGTCCACACGCGTACCTGCATTCAGATTTGCATGAGAGTACGCGTCGAGTGTGTGCATCCATAAATCGAACGTGAAGCATCCCTGTCGAAAAACGATGTCACAGAGAATTCTTTCGAACGCAGCGCACGGAATAAAAGGACCGCCATGTTTGCTGACCAGGATGGCCAAGTCAATGCTTTTTCGAATAAAATAGATACGATTACATTGAATCAATTAGAATAATTCATTCGGCGAATTCTTTTCTACAAGATAACGATTACATCGTATACTTTTCACAGCGTATACGATGCGCAATATCCTAGAATCTATCAAAAAATGAAATTCTCGGTTCTCTTGTACAATAATTTACCGATTAATGACATTAGTAAAATGATACAATTTAATCATCAAATACACACTTGAACATACCGAGAAATTTAATTCGATATAAAATAAACGTATCTTCTATACAAATAAAATTCATGGCGTAGTTCAAGTCGTCACTCTGCAATTAATCCTAGGTAAAGGTTCAATAAATGTAATTCGCGAAGTAGAAATTTCTCTCTTGTGGTGCAAATGCAATTACACGAGACATACAATTAGCAATCAAAATATTTCTTGTTTACGACGACAGTATTTTAGACGGCGACACGGTACGTGTTCACGCGGGTACGCACGAAACACGCGTGAATACTGTCGACGTAATCCAGCCCGGATTTTGAGAAAATTAAGGGCTCGTTACAACGGAAGGGTCATAAAATCCGGATGGTAACGGTGTGTATTTTATTGCCCGTACCACCACGTGCTTTCGTGACGAACGTTTCACGTCGCTGCTCGACCGGCGGATTTCCTAATCTCGAAATTCGTATAAACCTTACAGCTGGCAGGGTTGAAATAGATCGACAGACCACGTTGTTTTCCCTCCTGTCCCTCGTGAAAAATGCGATTCGACCGATTTAAAAACCGGCGTAAATCTTGTTTAGCCTTATTGTAATCCTCGCCAACATCAATTTATGGATGTTCTTAGATACGTGATGTAACTATCGTATTGAAATAGATCTATCTCTATAAGTTTTTTATTTGTTACTCAAATATGTTTCTCACCCTTCGAAAAAGCATCATTTGGTAAAGAATAGAAATTGATTACGCGTGTCTGACCAAAGCCCAACTAGTTCAACTTTATGCGAATTTTAATAAGATTATTGAACGTTGTTAAATCTATTCAGTAAAATTACGTAAGAGCATTAGAATATAATAGAACTATTGAATCAATTAACCAGTGATACATTATGTCATCGTATAAAAATAAAATACTGAATAAAATTGTTGCGATAATATATAAAATACAGATAATAAAATCATTTCTTTATGCGATATAGAAATATGTATGAATTTAATGACCTGTTAAATTAAGTACGTTGCAAAATATGAAAAATTCGTATTAGTATAAAATTTAAAAAATCGCGAATGGCGGATATAACAGAAGGAGCGCGTACAAATTTCCTGTTGTTATTTCTATACTCAGAGGTAGGATCACAATAGTTATTATTTTATTAAATGGATAAATCTATCACACCGTTCTGAGCCAAAAAAGCCTTTATTGCACACGCTTACAAAAAATTAAGGATAAAACAAAAAACATCTTAAGCCTATCGATTAAATCTATCGATTGTAACTAGGATTATCTCCTAGTTACTATTTCTTATAACTAACGCATCTGCATATGGATGGCGAGCACGAACTCACGTTATCATTTTCAACATTTCCTCATAACAAGCATGAAAAAATCTGATAGGTCGGCGATATAACGAAACGAACACGAGGGCGTACAATACATTTTTGCTATTCTGAACAATTTCAAGGCGTACTAGAATGGGAAACAAAACCACTTTTTCAATGTACGATCCGATAGTATCACCAATAGCTTCTCTGTAATAATGAATTTTCCTCATATGCAAAATTATGAACAAAAATTTTGTGGGAAATTTATTTCAGAATAATCAGTGCTAAGGAAAGAAGAAGAAGTATTTGCAGTGCTGTGAATAAAATTGAATACGTTATCTACCTACCTACAATATGACAATTCAGAGATTTGGCGTGAACGAAAAATAAATTACATGAATATCGTGTAAAATTAATGATCATTATAAACAGGTTAAAAATCAATAATTACGAGAATGCAACGATCGTCGTTTCGCAAAAACCTTTTGCCAGATGTTCTCTTGCAATTGCTGCAAACGTGCCAGAAGCATGGGAATCAAATAGAACGTTAACCTGTAGGGAGAACAGCAAATAATTAGAAGTAAACGAAATTTGAACGAAATTCAACGATCTAACATGAAACAACAATTTTGTCAACGATTTCACAAACAATGCGCTATTCAATCAAAATCACGTTCGACGTTTTCCAATGAATTTAGTACAAATTTAATAACCAGCCAAGCATCACGGATTTCTTCATTTTCGATTTAACGGTATCAATTATTGACTCGATCAATCAATATGAGTAACTCGATCAATACCAATTTTTCAATATGCCAGTGGAATCATTAAAATGAACGAAATTTGGGCAGAAAAATATTAGCCAAAGACATAAACCGAGGACAAGTGAATTAATGAGCGTTCGCAAATAAGAATCCAGAATGTAGCTTTTTCAGTGATGCAATTTATAAAGCAGTGGTTTGATGATAGAGCTGAAAGAAGGAGAAAGACGAGAACAAGAGACAGATAACGACTACGCGACGTAACGCGAACGAACGACCGACAACAATACGAACCGAAAGCGTCAAAGACGCGCAAAAGTTTCGCAGTTACAAGCTTCTAAAAAATTCTATGCATCTAAAATTTCGAAACGAACGAGCGACGTGAATTTCCCAAGAGTCGTGGCTATTTTCAATCTATAAATCGTGCTCCCCTTCCTTTTATCCCAGTCGCTTGTAACACCCTATCAAATTTCAATTTTCCCTCGTCTCGATCAATTAATTCAATTTAAACGTGAACTTTTAACACGATCCACCAAAAAGTGATGCACGGGATCGTATCGCGTGTACCGTAACTGATAGAAATTAAAAATAGGATAACAGAGAAATTTAGATGGAATTCCAATTAGAATGAAGGACTTTTACCTAAGATAGATTGGACCGTTTCATTGTCACGGCAGCAAATTCGATGAACCACGTCACGTCTTCGAGCCACCTGTGAATTAGATTGGCCCTTAATCTATAGTCCTGAACTTCGACCGTTCTCAACCTCGTTAAGCTTAATATAATAATACGTGCGATAGTTCAAACGACATGCGTGTATGTTAGTGTCTCTGACATGTAAGCTGCTGTATGCGTGTACTACCACTCATAAATATCCGGTTATTTTGATCGCCTTCCAGTAACAGTATCTGAGTTTGACCAAAGTGCAAGTTAATGACTAATATAATGAGCACAAGCAGCATTTACCTTCGTATGGAATTAACAGAGTAGTTTAAATTATCTGGGTATTTAAAAGCTTATCATAAAAGTATATACATTAGAGTTAAATACGCAATTAAACATTATAATTTAGGAACTAAAAAATCAGAAATATGTGATCCGAACCTAAACGATTTCATCGTGCCATAATATTCGTTGTTCTTATTAAGTTATCTTGAAAGCAAAATGTAGAATACTTTCCAGGATTTTCCAAATCAGACAACATAATTAAGAAAAAAACCACATATGAGAGTATCGATATTTTCTCAAAAAAAAAAAAAGAGGCAGCAACGTTTATTGTTTCGGGTCCCATAATCAACGGCAGTATCCAGGCGATCGTTGGTGGGACGCGATGAAATTTCTGGAAAATGTTCCAAAAAATCGAGGATGGACGCCGGAATCGAATAACAATGCGGTCAGTGTTTTCCCGCTTCAACACGTACGATAGATACAGATTCACGCAGAGGCACAGGTAAACGTGTAGGGACGTAGACACGTACGCAGGTGCCTTGTACCAAACGTTCTTTGATCCTACGCTGCATTATGCATGAGGAAGAGCCGTGTTCTACCGGAAACACAATATAGCCGCGGAATCGTAAATCAAAGACAACAAGGGAAAATAATCGGAACAGAGATAAGCGGGCAGGTAAACAGATAGGGAATCTTCATTATACTTGGATAAAGATTGAGAGTGAGAAGGATTGCCAAGCGCTCGTACGCCAACCATCACCCCATCGACCGTTTATATTGCCATTCGAATAAATCTGACTCGCCGCAGTTCGTGATAGTCGTAGGAATTGCTGAAGAGGCACTTATCCTTTTTTCTCAGTCAGCGATTGCCGGCTGTAATAGGGGCCGATATTTCGTGGTCGGTGCTATTTCGAAATGAAGAGACTTTGAGTTCTTTTCAACTCATCTTTCTAATCTTTGTTTTCAGTTTCTTTTTCTTTTAATTAAGATTCTAAATTGAACGATTTATCGAAGAAATATGTAATGAGCTATTCGAAATATTATCGCTGGTTTCAGGAAGAGAAATTATTCCAATTCAGGGACGTTACAACGTAAGAGCAGAAAAAAATAGAGAGGGGTAACACGGTAAAAAAAATAATCCCATCGAAGGGAACAGAAACTAGAGGTAATTAAGGTAATCGAACAATGGGAAAGGGGGGAGGGAAACACGGAAAAAGTTCGACGGTGGAAATTATCGATTGCTTCTGTGCCTCCGCCGTCGTATTCCAGCTAATTGCGTTCGCATTAAGAATCGATTTTCCAAATGAGAAAGGAAAGCCGGAAGAAATCCGATGGAACCTCCTAACATATGACACTTGGTATACTTGCTTTCCACAAAATTACATATCGAAACATATTTATGAGATTGAACGAGTCCTACGTACCTGTAAATGACGATGATATTGGAAAATCGAAAAGGAAGACAGCAAATGAGGAAAGAAGGTGGCTGCTCTTAAAGTCTAAAAGATAACAACATCGTATTATCATATAAATTGCGTAGATCATATTTTATTCCATTACAGACAACTTTTTTCAGAAAATCCACGATACATAAAAGAGGAATATAAAATAAAGAAAACAAAACTTTTTTTCGCCGAACATTTTATATATTTTATTAAAATTTCCATTTAATTATACGTTTGAGCTCGCAAATTTGATATCTCATTAAGGAAGCTCAAATTATTTACTTCTCTTTTTATCATGCGCTTAAAAGGCGGGGTTTTTTTTTGTTTTTTTTTTTTTAATGGATTCAATGAATCCTCAGATGAAAATCGTCCTCCTCTCATTGTCGAGCTCATTCAGCCGACTGCACGTATTTTATTATAATTGCGCAGTGTCCGTAATATTCACTGAGTCGCGCGTGAAAATTTTATGAAACTAATAGCGCACGTGTACGACCGTTTTCTTCCTCATACCCCTATAACCATACCCCTATAAAACAGACTGTCAACAGCGTATGCATTTTTATTCTAGCATGTAGCTGTCTCCCAACTATTTCACTCTTCATTTACCTTTAAAATACCGGCCCTGCCTCCAACTCCCAATTCCAATAGTATCAAAAAAAAGAAAAAGAAAAAAACAGTCTAAAAAATACTTTACTCTTGCAATACCAACATTTTTCTCAGTTATTAAATTACCAAACATTCTCTACTCATCGGTCTAGCCCGGTAGCACATCCGATGAGGCAATTTTTTCCCCTCGCTAGGCTTTTACAACATGTTGCATTATCCGGCGGACGCATAAATCACGACAAGATTATAGAAGCATCCTGGGTCAAGCTGTCACGCAACGCATTTCTTTATAGCAGTACCGTGACCGCGATATTCACTGGCCCGAAAATCGTGTGCCAGCGAACATGAAAATTTTCCGCCACTTAGGATCGATGGGAATTCAGGCCTGGCTTTTAACCGTCGCCCTTTCTGTTCGCCTATCCCCGTTCATTCGGCTGGCTGATGCTCGTTCCATCCCCGCGATGGACACCCTCCGGACACTGCTTCCAACCCCTTCCCTTTGCCCGGTTCATTTTCCGGCCAATCTCCAGCCCCGGCCAACCCCATCCTCTCTCTATACCGAGCTCTTGCGCGCGTTCGATCAACGGAGTTTGAGGGAATTGATAGACCTCCGACTGGCCGACACCCAGAAACATCAGAGAGAAAAAAAGCCGGACGACACGCGAAAGTGATCAGCAAGAGCGTCAATTTCTCATTGGGTTTATTTTACACAGAGGAATCGCCTTCCGCTATCAAGACGTCACGATGTTCCTTTCTTTCGATTTTCGACGCTGTCAACACCAATTATTGGCACCGCCATGAGACTTCCATAAAAACAACTTCCATGCTCTTATCACTTTTTTCGTTATGTGTGTCAGCTATCGATACAGTGTCTTCGAATCAACACTTGCGAGGAGAGTGGATGCGAAATCAATGTTCTTCTTGTATCACGAGTATATAATGCGAGAATAAAGAATTGAAGGAGGAGCTACAATAAGGAGGCAGCTGCATTTTCCAGTAATTTGAGCGATCCAACGAAAATCAATTTAAAATCGATTAAATTCGAATCATCTTTTGAAACATGCTAAATTCACGGTCAACTAATATTTCTGGTAAACATTTTCACTTTATTTATAAACTAATATTTATTTATTGCAATATTTCCAATAAACTTCTGTACTTTTAAATACGAAAGCTATATGGAGGTCGTCTTGTTATTGCTGCAGACCCTTTAATCGTGAGATTAGAAGACTTGAATATTTTGAATGAAGAAGACAGTATGAAACAAGATAAAGATATTGTTCTTGAGGAATTATGTGAATATATATAAAAATCTGAGATCTATATAACGCTGTTAATAGAAAGCTGCTCCATTTCATACAACAATAAATAAGCTGTTGTCCAAGGCAGAAAAAGCTAGGATTTGGATCAGCGCCATCCGTGTCTTAAATTTTCCTTCGCAGAGGGTTGAACGCCCTTGCGCGCTCGATGGAGTCGCCAACAGAAGCGCCGGCGTACTGGCCAACTTCTTCCAAATTTGTTGTTTAAATTATCAATATGACAATGGCATAAATATATATTAACAACATTTGGTTCATCATTAACGAAATGGAAACGTTATTTCATTTTGTTTGTATTTTATTGAACGTTGTTTCATTTCAACGCTTTTTAATGGAATTAAGCTTGTGACTACATTCGTTTAATTATAAAGCGAATTATAAATTATTCCTATTAGTTTAACAAGTAACATGTTGCCCTTAACGTAGTAAATAAGGTAAATAAGTTAATGAAATGTAGTTTTATTCATATATGATAGTGTACCAGTTAGACTAGTATATTAATCAAACGATCAAATATTATTAATTAAATTAACCGTTAGATGGTAATTGGAAACGTCACTATCCACTGTTCATTGCATTGTTGATATTACGTAATGTTAATGAACATTAAGATTTTGGTTATTGTTTCCATTCTATATCGATGTACACATTTCGGGGAGTAAAAATATATAAATTACTACTAAATGCTAGTTGCGTGAATGTTTAGTTTTGATGTACAATGTTATGTATATTTTCACAGAAAGATTTGATTCGTCTAAATGAATATCAAATATAGAAAAGCTCAGATTTGAAACGTTATACACATTATAAAAAACAGAAATGTATCGATTAATAAAGAAGTGAATTAACACGCAGTACGAAGAGCTTCTGACCAAATTTATAATGCAGATGTCAGCATTAACAACTGATGAAAATAATTGCAACGAGATTCTCTACTTTACCAACAACAGCTTCGATACGTTCGTCGGGCTTTCGTTGAGCTTGCAAGCACCCTCATTGTTCCGTTTAAAACACCGGGCTTTTTGACAGTCGATAACGTCGGTAAAAGCCATTGCAAACTCTGCAGGATTTACCGTCAGCCCAAAATCATGGAATCCTTTATCGGCAACGCTTTTATCGATATTGGACAAGTAGAATAAAGCTTTGTCAAAATATCAATAAATATTTATATATTAATCTCTTATCACTTTGTTACAAACTTCAGGAGAAACCGTTTCGATAATTTGATAATTTTATGTCTAACTAATAATTTTATAAAAACTTCAAATATTGCAACGTTCCATAAAGTTTTGTGTGGAAAAGTAAAAGATATTCTTTGAATGAAAAAATAAAAGAATAAGATGAACGAGGGAAAAGGTTATAAATGCTTTAACTCTGCTTTTAACAAATATAATGGAAGCTCTTGGAAATACGTGATTGGATTACGATCCCTGACAAAGTATGATACCCACTATACGCGTATTTATGGTTTTGCATGCAGAAAACCAAAAGAGGTAGAGCTGACAATGACAGGGTGTCACGCGAATTTTCAGCCTCGAATTTGCATTTCATATTTTAATAGCGTAAAATAAACCAGTTAACAAGGCCATGATAGTCCATGTATAAGTTACTTAACACAGAATTAAACTTACAATTTAGATTGGACATTTATTATCTTATTAATTTATTGATCAAAATTCAAGCCTGACTAAGAGATATATTTATTACATTTTGAATTTCACAGTTGAATTGCAATTCATAGCATAATGTATATCATACAACGTTTATCATATAAAACATACATATTATGAATTATTCGCGATCGCTTAAACTTAACAATATACTTCACAGAAATGCTAGCTGCCTACCCATCGAATCAAAGTTCGCTGTTCTGCGTTATAAAATCGATACTGAGATTAATCGCATTCCGATTCGTTTAACTGGTATGCCGGTCACTGGCACGCGGAAATATCATTAGGGAAACGCAACGGACGAATTAGTTATTCATTTCTTTCACTCAGGCTAAAATGTTCGAACATATCGCTACGTGAGTTGAGCTTAAATCGTTCGTTCAGAAAAACAATCGGTCTGACAATGAAAAAACGATACTATTTCTTTTCCTGTATTCTTTACTCCATAGACAGCATTAGCTTAACAAAGGCTATGTTAATTCTTTTCGATCATACTTAAACACAAACTTCAACAAACACTTAAAAAAATCGTACAGATATTTATCGTACAGGTAAATCATGGATGGGGTTTAACAAATTTAGCAAAACTCGATAATTATTTCTACTATATATGTATATTGTCCAGCTTAACAAGAAGTATCTTAATTTTTTCATTTTAACAAACACTCGAAAAAGTCAAATGAATATTTATCCTTCAAGTAAATTATAGATCGTTTGCAAATTTACCAAAATATGAAAATTATGCTCCACCATGTTAAACCTACGCCCTATGAATAATTTTGTCACCGGAGAATTTTCGCCCAGCGAACACGGTTTCCATCGTAGAAGGGATAGGTAACAAGATTTACGTAGCGCTTCGCAACTCGTATACAAAATTAAGAAGCGCTCGAGATTATTCTCTTCTATATCTGAGGAGCCGCTGGCGAACGCGCGATTAAACCCCCTTTTAATTTATACCGCGAACGTCCCAGCAGAGCCATGACGTTAAACTTTCTTCGTATGTAGGTTATTGGCTAATAGACGACCGACGAACTTTTTCCATCTATTTCCACTTTTCTCACTCGCCTCACGCGTGCTCACGATAATCCTATCAGTTAAATGGAGCTTCTCCGGGTACGATGGCCACGTAGTTATTTTTCGTGTAACTCCATCAAGCGATCGATCATGGAATAATTGAAACGAATTTATTACCTATTTCTGTCACACTTTCATAATCCTTGCTTTTTTTCTTACATTATTAACAATAGAACTACTGACTATGCTATAAAATTTATATCAGGACAATTAAAATGAAATTCAGAGGCGCAAGAATACGTCGTTGTAAGTTTATAAAATTTTTGTGGAAAATTATAGGTTGGTCAGTTTTCTGAGAAAAGCAATGGATCAGGAGTGTTCTCTAGTATTTTCTCGAATAGTTGAATTATTACGAGACTTTTCAAATTCTTTAAAAGCCATTATAATCATCGATTGAAACATAGTTGATATAAAAAGGAGAAACTGGTATTAAAATATTCAAAGGAGTTCACTCCAAGTATCATTTTATCTTTTCAAGCTCGTTAATTAATCATATTAACTACTCTGGTAGCTTTAATGTTAATGAACAACTTTAGAAAGAGGATAATATCGGTGTTTGTAAAGCAATTTGGAAGAAGGAATTTTTGCGTGAACACGGGCGAAATGTATTTCGTGAAATGTATCCTGCGGAATGTATCCCGCAAATACATATTTAACGGAATTTAAACAGAAAATGAAATTCACACGCACCGAGTCTGCTGCTAGTACGTGACTTCGTGGTGATATCTAAACAACATTACGGCACACATGTGCAGCCAGAGGAAGAGGGAGAGAGAGAGAGAGAAAAATTTGTAAAGTCTACTATGTATCGCAGCCGATAGCAAATACTTGACTGGTTTGTTAAACATACGCAAAGATAACGCGGAAATTCGCGGCTGTATATAAACGGGTGTAACCGGAAGCTGTGTTTCGTTTTCATTACAGTGTCGAGAACAGTGTTAATATTGATTGTGCAGCAAACAAATATCGGATAATGTCAATAGGAGGGCGAGCTTGAAATCAAGGACCTACCTCTGTGAAATAACTCGCAAACAACGGGTCGGATTTTGTCAGACAAAAGTACCGAACAATAGTGCAAACTGTACAGGCGAGTGCGAAAGGACGTTTGTCACGGAGGCTGGGCTTACACGAACATTTAGCTGTTCTTCCTTTCGTTTTTATCCCCCCATTTACTCTCGGTTTTCCAGAACTCGTGATGGAAATACTGGAATTAATTCATTAAGATCTTGAAGAGTTATTGAAACAAAGTCAGGCTAAAAAGAATTCACCAAAAGGCAATATCGATATTAAAGAATTCTATATCATGGGATGAATAAAAGAGCGTGGTTACTCAATATTCTTTTGACGTCGTCAGTCACGATTTTAGGAATCGCATTAGAGATGCACACACTCGTTCCAATCGTCGCATCCACGACAAGTCCATGAAACGAGAACAAAAATGGGGAGAATAACGGATAATTGAACCGTGTAACTTGTTCACCCTAACAATAAAACGGCAATTTTAGCGTAGTTGAAACTTTGACAGCGCACGCGTTCGAAGAATTGTAAATCGGCCCTATTCTTCGTATTTTCAGCGTCGACGAGTCCGTAAGAAGGAGAGTCGATTGACGCCGCGAACGAGTAGTAAGAAGCGGACGAAAACTGGGATGAGGCTAAAAAGTTTCTTGGGAAGGAAGCCGCGGGAACTACAAAGACTTAAATCTGTTTTTGCTTCGGCATGGGGGTAACGAAGCGGGAAACAGTGAAACTTTTGCGAAAAGTTTAAACACACGAAAGATGAAGAAACGGAAGAACCAGGAAGAAGCTGCGAAGATCGCGCAATCGACTGAATGCGATGAATTTAAGACGGAAAACGTGTAACGAGGTATTTGTAAAGGGAGACGCGTGCTAAAAATTTAGATTGGAAGAGTAATTGATTGGATTCAGTGGTATCGAGTCCAATAATACGGTTTAAAAGCGATCCAATAAAATCAAGAATGGAAGGGAAATAAGATTGAAGTATAATTTTATGATATTAGTGTGATTTTATGAGAATAAATACAAAAGGTGGAATAACGTTGCGAAATCTTCTTGGAAATTCTTTTCTTTAGACTTTTTCAACGGTTTATATTGCGAAATGCGTTATTAAGCATCAAAGACATCCATTTACATAAATATCTTTGAAAATACGTTTTATTCGTCGCGTCGTCTTCCGTACTAATGAAGAATGAAATTAGAACAATCGTGGAATAATTTCGAGCGTGAAATTGAGTTTGCTGTATGCATAAAGAAATATAAAAGTAGCGTAGCGCAACAATCCGGAATATGACAGGGTTCTAACCATAAAAAGATACAGTAATCTGTGACTGGAGCTGGTGCAAAAAAAAAAAAAAAAGGAAAAATGGTACATAATAGTAGAGGATAGTCTTCCTCAGTCCATATGCATATTTCTGTGGTTTGCATTCAGACAGTCAGTAACGGCCGACCGACCTTTTGGGCATGTGAGACCAAAGAAAGGGAAGGGGAAATGAGAAGAAGGTTCTCCATGATGAAGCAGCTTCTTAAAGAGGCTGCGATGAATGAACCGTACGTTACGTTTCATACAATTTTCAAATCGTTGTGATTCATCCGACTGTTTTCCACATTTTTATATCTTCTAACAAGTACGAAAATGTGTATCGAGTATGAATGGATCAAAGTATAAATTTCCGAAAAATACTGTACAGTTCTTTGAAGAGCTCAATATCAAATTGATAACATTTATAATCAAATATAAATTCATTTATTGATTATAATTTCATAAAATTTGCAAATTATCCATGCATTTTTATCGACAGTAGATATTGTGATATTATTTTTCAAATAAAAATAGAAATTAAATAAGTATTTTTAATGAAATTCAATTGTTTGACAGTGCATAGTATACATTTATAAAAATATTTAATTATTTATAAATTTCGAATGTCAATCGAATATCTTCCGGTGTAATACTTTTCGAATGGAAAGATTAGCTAAAGAGCTGTAACTACCTTACTTTGAGAAAGACGTGCAACTTTGAAATCTTCCACGATCTCAGTGAAGCGGGAATTTACGAGTTAAAAGTTCGATGTATCTGCGCCTGGTAGGTCTCTGCGAATTTCACGGGAAGCCGCGGTTCTGCTTCGATAACGATGAAATTTCCTCGCTACCCTGTCTTATAAACTGTTTTACGAGCTCTATTTTTTGTCGCTGGCGTCCAATATACTTTATTACATATAAATCTAGTTCAAGAAAATGATTATATTAATTTCCGACTATCTGTACCAGAAATGCTTGAAGCGATAATTTAAGACTTTAACCTATAGAATATGCCCTATTTCTTTAACATGATTGTTATGAGCTTTCTCAAGAAATCGATCTAATTTTCAGCCATCCTGCATGCAGTTCATGCCCCGTAGAGAAATCAACCTTTACTGGAACACAAGAAACTGCAAACGTACTGCAACAATTACCATCTAAATTGCCTCACAGAAAGAAAGGAACAAACTGATTAAAAAGGAATAATCGTTGTTCGGATATTCAGTGGAACGGAACAACGAACGATTGTAGAGCTATAAGATAGCCTAAACTCGATCCTCTAAAATAAAAACCTTTCAAAGTAGCCTTAACAAATCAGGAATCTACCTTAAGTTCATTTCTATCTCTCTGCTTCTGCTTTTTTACATCCTATTAGTTTCTCAGGCACGCTACACGTTTCTCTTAATTTGCAATCAGCTATTTTGAACCTTGACTTTTCTTTACATCCTCGACTTCTAATCAATCGTTACATTATAACAGATATTATATGTAAAAATCGCCAGAATTATGGTAAGAAAGAATAAGAGTCTTCTATATCTAAACAAGCGATTCTTACATTGCACATTATAACGATAGCACATAACATCATTGTAAAAGTATAGTATTCCGAACATAAAATAACCAACCGTGTATCATCATTTTAATTAACACTTTACAACATTAAATTGTCATGAGAAAATTTGGAAATTTGTAGGACATTGAAGCACATATCATAAACCGATCTATCGAATCACGCGCGAACAATCGTGTAAAGAAGAATAGCACTATATATCCGTCCTTTTTATAGCACGAAGATAAGAGACAGAATGGCACGATTGAGCCCTTACCTACATCGAAGACGATGTAGTTTCGACGCATATCCTACAACAAACGCCGACAGTACCCTTGGAGTACTGTCAACAGATGCTTCAAGCGCCACAAGTACTATCGCAAGTTAGTCGATAGGATGTGGATACGTGCTGCATAGGCGAGCCAACGATAGGAACGGTAATTCTTGTCATTCAATCTTATAGCTGTTCGTGACTAGACACTATAGTGTAGATAAGTACACGACCGAGTGTAAACCCGGCTCCATTGGGCGTTAGATAATACAGAATACAGAACTGCCTGCACAAACAAACAGAATGAACAACATTATAACGATTACTGGATCCATCTACCATGGTTCGATGAATATAATGCGTGCAGTTTGAAACTTTTAATCGATTCTCGAATTTCTATTATTTGCCACGTGCAAGAAGGAGAATTAAGCTAATACGAATTCGTAATAACTCTGTTATTACATTCTAGATATAGTGGAATATTTTAGTTAGATCTTAATCACGAGTTCGAAATGAAAAGTGTCACGTCACAAGTTCGACTGAAACTTGCCCACTAATAAAAGGACAGTAACTTTCAGCAATTGTTTAACTTATTTTTAGTCTTAAGCGCTAGAATATTCTTTGAGATTAGATTCCAGGAGAAATGTAATCGCGAACGTTGCGTGCGCAAGTTACATGTTAAACGGCAAAAATGGCTTAAATGGACAATTAACTTTATTTTACATTAATTGGTAGTTTTTCATGCAATACTCTCTGTTTTGTAGTTACTCACAGTTCCATTTCGTATCAAAACTGTTTCATACCACTACTACCCTTTCACCTATAAACACCAGTCACAAAAATTGGAGAATTCTTTTTCTAAAGAAACCAAACTCCATAGAAACCAAAAGGAAGTTCAGCGTGGGGATCGAAGAGGGACCAATTCGCTGCGCGAATCCCGCAAGATTGATTCCAACCGAATCGTTCCGCGGTAGCTTTAATGAACAACGAGGTTATTGGGGCACGAGCTGGCAGAGAACAGCTCGTGATTAAGATATCGAGATCGGGCAAGAAGCAAAATCGAAGACGCCGACAGAGTCCTTGAGACGACGTCGGTTACCTTATAAAGTCTTATCCTTAATTGCATTCCTGAACAGATCAGTCGATAGAAATTGCGCGAACAAATCAAGTGCACTGTGTCACGTGGATAAACTGGCGAGCGGAGCTGCATACAAAACTGCATAATTCATCTGGTGCACTTAAGTCCGGTTATCTGGTGGGCGAAACTTTGAACGAACAGCAGAAACTTCGTAGAACTTGGTCGCGTAATGAACTTACGAGCTCACCCTAAACGAAAGATGCATCGCGATAGACCGTTTCGTTATCCATGCGCCACGTTGGCTTCGCTGGATTCAGCATCGTTTCGCTACGATAGCGATAGCGAACAGGCAAATGGGCGTGGTTGCTGGTCCAGTATAATGTTTGTACCATTGGGCTGACTTCTCGAGGCAGCTCCGTGAGCTTAAATTCGAGTTACTTTCGTTTAGGCAACAGACAGATTTTGAATATTAAATATTAAGAAAGGAAGATATAGAAATATCAGGAACAAGGAAAGAGAGCAGTAAATGAAAGATCCAGCAATTTGGTTTGAAATTTATGGGAGGAAAATTATAGTCTTGAAGTAAGAGTTCAGAAAATAAGAAAAGAACATGTAATCGTTACGATTTGTTTTCTGTGGTTCCTGCATCATTAAGCATGTATGATGAATCACGACTCGAATCCACAAAATCAGGCTATCAAGCAACATGCGTTGATAAAGCAGGAATAACTTAGAATCACTTAGAACGCGAGTAATGACTATAACGGTGTACTATATCCAGAAAGCGTTTGTTTCGCTAAATTAATCCTAGACGTTCTCGATTGATATATAGTGACTGTATACAAAGGAGAATGCGAAACTCAGGGCTAACATACTGTTCGTGAAGACTGGTTGGAGGCAACGATAACTAATACAACTATTTCGCCCCGATGCGTACATTGATCGACGAGAGATGTGCCGACAGAAAGGCGAATTCACATCCGGGCAACAATTTACAGCAGCAGCAACGTAATTACGTCCGCGTTAAACGTGATTACCGACGCAATGAATGAATCCAATAAGTTTGGACAGACCGCTTAATTAACTGCGAGATGTTTACGAAATATACCTCGGAGGAGTGGGAAATGCTAATTCGCTTGGTCCGATTGCGTTCAACGAATCGTTTGCTTTTGGTAAAAAGCCGAAACGTGCAGCAGAAATTGTTTCCATTAAATTCCCTACTGGCACACAAAAACCATCGTTTATACAGATAATATAAAAATACAAGATTATTCGATATTTCCTCTTAACGAACACGTGATTATCTCGCCATCGTTTTTAATTTTTACGCGAAATAAACGCGATACATGATTTCAAGCATCGCGATACGCCATTATATTTGGGAAAACCTGCCATGTCGTCCGAGCAACGCACAATGTTTCAGGGTACGGCAATCGATGTTAATTCGGTTGTTGGCTTCGATTTCATTCAATTTTCCGCTCGGATACGAGTAAACGCATAACAGCCAGCCAAATTTTTATTGAAGCAAAATTCAACGGGAGCTCGTCGCTATTCGTTTTCCTCGATATCGGTCGCTTCATTCGATTATATCATTTTTCATCGCGGATCTCAACAAAATGCACACATTTTATTCTTAATTCAAAGTGTCGAAATGGAGATCGAAGGAAAAGAGAGGAACTTGCTATGGATCATTAGAAGATCGTTTAGTGAAGGAGAGACGACCGTGAGTTACGTCACCGCGGTAATCGTATTATCAAAGTTCAAGTTACGATACGAAGTCGCGAGACATCGACCAGACGAGCGCCGATCCTGGAAACGAAACGCGCGACGTTCGCTCGAAAAGTTGCCTAACGTTGACCACAACGATTAACGCACGATCGAACCGCGTTAATGGAAGTTTAAGTGCTGACAGCGAGAAACCGATCAACCAAAGAGGTTGCCTTATTTTCTCGCGGAAAATTCACGCGGTTTCGGGTTATTTTAGCGGCAAATAGCGCCGTTGGTTGGAACTACGCTCACGCGAAGATTGATCGATCGACCTTTCATCGAAGCTGTTCGTGATTAGCGAGAAGCAAGGTCGGCTAATTTTCAACTTTACTTTCAATACACGCTTCCCTCTAAAAATAATACCTCGCCCATTCCATTGTACGGTCGCGAATCAATACGCTGTTAAGAATAAACTATCGCCAGTCGTAGAAAGTGACGGTGCCAGTCGAAAAAATAGATCGTTTCTTCGTTGTCTAAACTTAGTAATTTATGTTATATCTATTATCTCTTCGACGTTTGAAATTTATCAATGAAGAAGTAAGCTACCGTTATTCGCCGCAATTGGTATAAAGGTATAATATTTGAAAAATATTGGTAACGATTCTAATTAATCGTTTGGCTTCTCGGTTTCGCGTTACAGAATTATAAATGAAATTTTATCGTAGAACAGGAAAATCGTTTAAATAATCGTGTCTGACCCAAATGCTAAAGAGATCAGCAATTAAAGAAAGTCAAGGGAAGAAGACAATAAGGAAACGTTGGATAATGAAACGACGGATTGATTCGATGAAAAGGGAGCCGATTATAAAGAATCGTCTATATAATTACGGACAAATAGCGAAACCTTAAAAAGATTATGAACGAATAATTTGTTATGAACGAAGGCATAATTTGTTAGATTTACGAAGATGATAATTCGAATTATGAGTTATACATACACTTAAAAAACCATGTATATCAGGAACGTGTTTATTCCAAGACTCGTCTGATCTCTTTATCTCAAGATTGTGATTGTCTTGGGCGAAAATCTTTTAACAAGTTGTTTATTCGAAACGCGGTGTAAAAGTGACGTAGCTCGCACATGTGCGTGACACATAGTCACCAACTTTCCAGCAAGCGTAAATCAACGGAACGCAAATATCGCATCGATGTAAACAACTTTTATAGTTGGTGAGCTAAATTTGCTAATTCCGTCTCCCGGCGTATCGCTTTCGAAAATGCCGGAGTAATAATTTAATCGCAGATTGTATGTATTCTTGATGAACGTGATCTCTCTTAGTAAAACGTTGTACAATGATGAGCAAAGATAAATAGCGCACGATAATCTTTACGTTTCTACAATTTCCAGACGTCGTGCTATTAAACAGGCAACAGTATCTTTTCCCGTTGTTCGACTCGCCTAGATGTGAAAGACTTTCCAAATATCTCGTACTCAACACGGCGAAGGGAAAACACTTTAGCAATTACCTGTTCCGTAATTATTTATCTTCTGTTTAAAACGAAACGTCACGGACCGCAATTTCGTCGACTGCCAAGGAAACCGGCGAAATTCCGTCGCAAAGTGTAAACTATAGACCATATTACTCTCAGGCGAGTCAAGTTCTAATGCCGTCATTTAAAGTCTAATATCTCTTCGACGCGGAAAAGTTGGTCTGCTCGTAAACGTCAAACCCACTTATTCCTGTTTATCCAGTTTTCCCAACTCTTCGTCAGCCTTTTCAGTCTAACTATACGCCAGTCGTACTTTGCTAAACAGCGCGGTAAATACGGCAAAGTTTCAGCGAATAAAAGCCGGGGAAGCAATAAACTCGATATCAAAGATAGAAGAATTAGCTGCACCAATGTAATCATTGCTCAGATCAAACGGTAGATAATTAAGGAGTCATATAAATTCAATTTTGTATCGATTTGCTCGTTTAGTTTTATCGGAACATCACGCGGTGATAGCGGTAGGCAATGCAATGTTTCAAAGGAACTATTGTATTAGCTCGGGGAACTTGTTTATACAGACAATTTAGAAACTAACGTCTGAGCAGTTTTCTATTCGACGATTTTTACTTCAGGAGAATTTAAACTCTTTTCAACGAGATCGTATTTGCAAGAGTAAAAAATGCAGTAATCAACTGCAAGATAAAAAGAAAATAAGGGTTTTTGTTTCGAAGAAACTGAGCAATTGAACGTGACAGATGCATCGAGTTATTTGCAATCAACGTGGAGCATGCTTTTTTTCTATCAAGCCGCTACGAAATTAATATCGAAATTTCAATATCGCCATTCGGAAAGGTTTGTCTTCCGATGAACGGATCGATAAAATCGGTTACACCGCCATCAGTTTCGTTAGAAACATCTGTCTTTCATACACCAACCGTGAAATTTCGTATAGTTTTATGACACGTCGAAATATTACGCGAACAAGTCGAACAAAGGAACGACGAATTGCTGTTCACGAATCTCGAAATTCGATACAGTTCTTTCATCTCCTCCTCAGTCAGCACGATATTTACGGACATAAAACAAGCTTTCCTCGAAAATATTGCGCGTCTCTCAGTCAGCACAGAACGATTTCAAAGAAACTATAAAACTCGTCGAGCTACCATTCTTTTACTTAAAAAAAAAAAAAAAAAAAAAAAAAGAAGGAAGAGAAAAACAATCAACGTATATAGAAAAAAGCTATTCATAGTCTTTCGATTGAAACTTTCAATTCGTTCCGATCCGATTTGATCGAGGTTTTTTTCATTCTTCATTTGAAACCTATCTCCAATTTTTGAATGAAATGGAAATGAAACTTTAAAGACAAATATCGTTTAATTTCGTTAGCATATACGTACATATTCTTCTTTGCTTCTTCGTTCTTTCAAAAATTCTTTTTAAATAACATGCAAGTTCCAATGCATCTTCACTAATACGAACGAATTTCCAAAAAACATTGAGAATTTTATTACGGAAATTGTTCCTTCATTAGTTGTTCTATATGCACAAAAAGACTGATGCGAACTGCGGTTATATTTTATCATCAATCATAAAACCTGGCTCCATAAGCGAAGCTAATCCAGCAGTCGCTATTAAACATCAATATCGCTGTTAAGGTCTTCAGTTTTATGTGTCGTTTCTGTTACTTTTTAATCCCCACCCGCTTTAATTACACTTCTTTCATTTCGGAGTATGTTGGTTTACAGCCACCTAACCATTAAATGAACCTCTATAATGTCAACAACTACCCAAGCAAATGTCGTTTCGAAAGTTCCAACTGGAACACTGCATTGCGTTTGCTGTTTCTTATGTTTCATGCAATGGAAACCTCGAAACCTACTTTCCATGCCGAAGACCAATAAAATGCCGATTTACAAAACTATCTTGAATCACAATAACTTACATTTACAACTATGATAACTGGTCCGTATACAAAGTGGCGATATGATAGTATTTCCTTCCTTACTTTCTTTTCTCAACATTAAAAACGACATTGATCAACTCCGGAAATTGAAAAGTACAGAGAAGTGATGATGTTGAAAACACTGTCGCTTAAATTTACCTTAGAATTTACCAGATATTATCCATATCATTTCCCTGCAATAAATTAACTCACAAACGTAAGTCGTTCGTTCTTGGAGAATTGAATATTAATCGTGCATTTAAGAAATTAGTAAAAAGTGTAGTCGATCAGTCTGACTTCTGAAAAGCACATTTAAGAATAAGGGATATTCGAATGTATGGAAGAAATTCTCGACGAGGAAAATCCTCGAAGACGAAAATAGAGAAGAATTGCATGCAGCAGTGATCGTTTGCGCGGGTAAAATCTGGCCGAAGTCGGGCGAAGAAAGAAACGTATTAAATCGCGATTGCATCAAGAAATTCGTGCAAAAAGCTCGAGTTCCGTTAGTTCCGTGAAGATAAATGGAGGAAGATCTTTCATCATCGTGGGAGAACAACGGAATGAAGCCACGTTCATTTATTCCGGCGAGTAATTAACTTTCTTCCAACTGTTAAAAACCTTTTTGATAAATCGGATCTCGCCCCGTGGCTCATCGGAAAATGCATTTCGAATCAACGAAAAAGATTAATCTAATTAAACAAGTTAATTTTTTCGAACGAAAGGGCATGCATCTCACGAAAAATCAATATAAAGTGACAAGTACGAACACAGCGTGAATAAAACTATGATATTTATAATCTACATACAAAGTAATTAGATGCAACCAGAATTGTTGACATGGCGTGATATTATAGGTAACCTGGTATCATACGCGTGTAGAGTCGAGTGGAAAAACAAGACACCGCGTCAAAGCCAACGGACAGATCGAGAAAGTTTGATTAGTTTATAGTTTGATACGATGAAGTTTGCAAGTAATTGTGCATACACGCGTCTCCGTGTCACTATCCAACAGCTTTAATCTAGTGACTTTCGATGACAGCGTGTCCTGCGAAGTTAAGAAACGATATCGGAGTGCACAAAAGGACGAAGTGACCTAATGAAAATTCAGAGATCGATAGTCCTGCCTTTTCCAGTAGTTTTAGCCGAAATATCATTTAAACGAAAAGCTTTCGGAATTGTACGAATTCCCAATTTCATACATATAACTATAAAATTTTAAAACGTAAGAATAAATATGAATTACGAATTGTATGAATTACACGCTGAACCGAACTAATTAGCCACGCTGATAATAATCACCTAGCTTTAGAACAATCAAACACTAATCCTAATATTAAAATTAAGAACTGTTTCGAAAGTGGAGTTTTCTAAATAGTTCATATATACATATCAGAAAAAAATATGAGAAGGCAATGAATACGATCGTTTCGACGGGATTAAATGAAACGAAAGTCAGATACCGCTAAAGAATAGCTTAAAATCGTGTTACAGGTAGCAAGCAAATTAAAAGAACAATCAACGGTACATAGTTAATTGTCACTAGTGTCCCAGCTTGTCACACGATCGATGTCAATATCTTTCTTTGTCAGTTTCATTCAAACTCTTTTGCTTTACCGATGAAACTTCAGGTCGTTTCGCTTTGCTAGCTTATACAGCCATGTTAATTGCAGCAAGGGCAGAGAGTTGAAAGGGGAAAAACGGCCGAAGAGGAAACGAGTACTTGTCAGTTTACTTAGGAAACATAACACGCCCATTAATAGTTGGTTTTCCACGTTCGTTAATTTAACATGTTTAAGCGAAGGCAATTTACCGGTAACACAGCGGGGTTCTTCCTTGTTATTAAAAAAAAAAGAAAAGAGAAAAAAATGAAAAAATGACACTGCAATATTCTCTCTCCACTTTTTTCTTGAATTATAATTACAAGGAAATGAAAATATGACATAATGAAATAAATATGGAAACATTCAGTCTTCAAACGAATTTATTTGCCTTATCTCCATTTGAACCATAATTTTTACTACACAATAATTGTAATCACCCACATATAAATAAAACATAGAAAATTCGAATCGTTTTCATGCAGATAAGCCATTAAATGACGGACACAAAGTGCCGAGATGATAATACTTTCATCCAAATGAGCCCCTTGAACGAGAATCGTCCAAAGGCTCGTGTTTCACAGGATAAAAATGTCAAAGTACCTGGCAGAAGCAAACCGTACTTACCGATACATCACGCAAACGGTATCAGAAAGAGGGTTGAAGCAATCGACCATGCAAGAAGAGTATGAAAAGTGAAGGAGAAAGAGAAGTCGGGAATAAGGGGTGGAGACGTCAACATGAAATAAACGCGACGACGTTTAACTTCTGGTTTCGTCTGGAAGGGAGAATCTTCGGCAAGTCGGAGGTGTTCAAAAGGAACTGGAAAGGGAAAGGGGATGAGAGAGGCAGACGAGTCGGTGGATGCAGAATTCGGAGGCAATATTTCACTGCCCTTCCTACGGCGTCTAGCCGCTTCAGCTTCCATCACACCCCTTTTGCTCTTCGATGTGCAAGTCCGATAGATTCGGGTCCATTTGCCGCTTTGGCCGAGTGAAATACCCAAACCCGCTATCACCATACGAACAGTCACTGTTCTTATATTTCACTCTTTTCGTCTTTTTGCATGTTTATTTTACGACGTCATTTATTATTCCCAAACCAGTACGTTCTCCCGCTTCATTGAATTGGTTCGGAATTGAACAGGAAATTAAATTGCTCGAAGATAGCTAGAACGTACCCAGTAATGAAGTGACGTTGTGTAATACCCATTCATATCTTTTTTCTTTTTCTATCAAAATATATTCGCATAATATTGAGATATTACTGCATCTTCGACCTAGTTGTATAAAGTATGAAGAATTAATCTGGCCATTTATGTCTGCCATTTTGGCAATAAATAGATTAATTCAATTGTTTCGAGACATGCCGCAATATTACAATAATTACAGAACCGCCTAGCTAGTTCTAGTTTGTATTGTTTAAATCTGTCTTAGGACGAACGAACTAATTATTTCCTACGAAAGCAGTAGCTCTGATAATTTCCATTAGTGGACTCATTAAGGATAGAAACTACAAACTTGGTCTACACGGCAAACAATGCATCAACTGGAAACATAAATAGTTCGCTACAAGGATATATCGCGTTGGACAAACAGAACACGATTCAAAGGGGAACTTGAAAACAAAAATTTTCTTTACCAAATTGTACCAAACATAATCTGAACAAAATCAACTATAGCGATAATTATCATAAAAAATAAATGATAAAATAACGAATTATCATAAAAAATAAATGATAAAATAACGAATACATGGGCATATGCAAAATAAACGAGGTTAAACGTGTCGTTAATAATAATCGTTTTAACCTCAAGAAAGTCTTGTAAGCTCGATGTTTCGGAACTTTGCTACGCGATAGCAAGTAGATATGATCGCTAACTAGTCAGACAGTACACACGACATTACATGATCAGCCACGATATGGCGTAAGTAACACCGTAATTGAGTTTATAACAAGGCGGTGAGTGAAATGCCACATGGCTTGATACTCTGCGTGTCTGTCGACTGTCTGATACGTTACATGGTCACCGTATAAGCACCGTAGTAGGGAATATTCGTTCACATGCACTGTAAGCAGATACTGACCTAAGCGTTCTGTGCAAGCATAATGCATATAAATAGGCGGTTACAATCGCACACTGTTGGGTATACTGTTGAAAGAAAACATCGTGAATTCTATTTCGATACCGGGTCGAATTACACGTTGAAAATGTGTTTTCATCTGCGACCGAGAAGTTGAACCGCGGAAACATGAATAAAAAGAGCAACAGTCTGCTTGTGGAGAAAATTAGTTAGAAAGTTAGAGTGTCTGTAACTGTTCTTGAAACTTTCGGCAGTTCTCCGTAAGGGTTGACGTAAAGAATTATTTTTATTTCGCTTAGAAAGTACCATCGTTAAAAATTCGCTACAAGAAAAAATCAGCAGGACTCATGATCGTCAAATTGCTTAGAGTTAGAAAAAAACTCGCATTATTTAAACTACGCTCGTATCAAACTGAACTAAATCGTCTTTCGCGTTCTCCCTTGATGTCTTATTTCCTCGCTGCTGTCGCGAAATATCTAGTTAAAAGGGTATGAATGTAATGCTAACACGGTGCAGAGTAATATGGGTTTTTAATTGAGAGAACAATGCAAAAGACATCGAAACGTATCGATGGGAAAACCACGCGGCAGGCCATTCGCTTATAAAAGTGATTCTCTTGAAAGTATCGTTCCCATTTTTCTTTTGTCGTGACTCAATTTCACCCTCCAATATTCCTAAGTTTTCGTAACTTCAATCTAGAGAAGTAACTTCCGGAGCAACTCCATTTTAACTTCGTGAATCAAATATGTATAAGGACAAATATAATACAATACAGAAATACCGTAATATAACGAGAAACACGAAACATCAGAGCCGTGCAACACTGTCTAAACAATAACGGCTAATGGTTTTCAGTACAGTTGAAACTTCATTGAAAGAACTCTGAATCTCTCAACTACTCAGGAATGGTAATTTTTTCGGTAATTTGCCACTGTATCTCGTTAACATTGTGAGTTTTCTTAACATTTCGTAACATTATCAGAAGATAAATTATAATTCTACTATTATGATATTAATAAATATTAGACAAGAAACGTGACGTAAGCCGATAATGCTTTTTATGTATGGTATAATAGAAAAAACCTATGAAAAAGTGCAAGGTGTTAGCATTATATTCGAAGGTATAAGGGCCAGTATAGTATTCATGGAAAGTATCCATGTTAGTTTTATTCCCTGCACGACGTAATAAGTTTCTAGCAAGTTGTTAATGGCCGCCTGCGGGTCGTCTCGTCGGGGCTCTCGTCGCTTGCCACGACACTAGGGGACAACGTCGTAGTGCATTACGCAAATGAGGCATAAATTCCTCCGCTCAATGAACGTTATTAAACAGCTTAATCGCTTAATGACCACTCACGCCTTGACGAAAGAAACAAAATCTTCTTAGAGCTATCTTTACGATTTCGCATGTATACGTTAACATAAAATTGAGGAAAATACACAGGCTGATAAAAGCATTTAAATGTATATAGAAATAACCAATTAATTATTGCAAATAGATATTTAATAAAAAAATTAGTATACAGCATACAACGAATAACTGATTGTCAAAATACTTTTGTGATCTCTGCAAGATATACATCTACTTGTACTAAATATATTGTAATTTCTGTATAAATTTTCAGATTTATTTCAAATTTTACCAATATGATCGAGCATACTAGTACCAATAAAAGATCTAGAAGTGTTCGAATACTTTGGTGAAACTTGTGTATCTTATTATAATAATTATTCATCTAACATAAAATATCTCGCATTACATGTTTTTGATCAATTTCCAAAAAGGAGAACGAATCAATGATAATTCTTCCGGACATATCATGATCCAATTGCCGATAAATTTCACATGCTGCTGACTATGCATGCACGTTTGTGATTTCGCATAATAACGGATAATGAGATGCTGACTGCATCTAGAGTTTCGAGATAAAAAGGAATGTAGTGGAGAGCCGACGTGTATCGTACACGATACAAAGGTACGCTTTCCTTTCTTGCGGTTCGAACGATGTTACGACGGAAAAAGATTTTGAGTTGAGACCGGATATGTATAAGGGTGCAAAGCGACGTAATGCTTTGCACGGATATAGTGAATCGATGCATGAATAATCATATTAAAACGAACGTTTTCATCACAATTCGTTCAATATCGAACGACAGATTCGTAACTTTAACTAGTTATATCGATGCGATATCGGAAGAACCCAATCGAAACATTCTTCTCCTTGTTTCTTGCAACGATATAACGAGTTTATTCGAGATTTCGAATTAATTCGATGAACAAATTTTATCGGTACATTTGTAACGAATTAAATTAAATTCCAATAGCGTTCAACAATTAAAATCGTACATGTATAAAGTAATAACGTTACAAAAGTGTTAATTATTCGGCCACGTTAAATGTAATTTTCTGACATCCGTATACAGTCTGAAAATATAGAAATACTTTTACTGGAAATGAAATGCATGAAATATTGAGATGAATATGTATGTCGAATAATCTGCCCGAGTTATCCGTTGGTCGTCAACGGATAAACTAGTAATTAATTTATGTTATACTAAATAACATTTCACGAACTCGATGCAAAAGCTGCGGCGAAAATCGAATTTCTGTGCCCGTTAAAATTATTTCTGAGCTACGGTAAATGATTACTAGCCGGGAAAGCAACGATCGACAAACTTTCGTGTTTCGTGCTGAAGAAAATATAATCCGCGCACGTGTAAGAAGAACACGTCGCTTTATTAGCACAAGAACACGATCAAATGTAGCAATTAAAAACGAGATTAATAAGGAGCATTCTTCACTGAGAGACGTAACATCAACCTCGACCAAGATTCTTTATGGAAGATGGTTCTTAAATTTGAACACAAAGACACGATCGATGCTTCCTCTGCAAACGTCAGATTAATTTTCTGTCATGGTGTTAGGAAATAATGAACAAATAATCGTGGGATAAGATATTTTTATCGAACAACGTAAGTCTGATTCATCAACGATCCGCCGAAAAGTTTGTGGGAATGCAACAATCCGTAGGCTTGATAGTAATTTACATTTTCGTTGTAACGTAAAGCTTAACGATGAAATTACATGTATCGGGGTGAATGGTGATTTCTTTCGTATATTTCTTCATCAGCTCCAACTTCATTTACACGGTGACAGAAGAAACAAGCCGGTGGAAAAAAAAATATTTACGAAACGATGTTCCGTTATTCGTCGTACGTCTCGGAAAATGAGACAAATTAAAAACGTTTTAATGCAAATAGGAAAAAAGGAGCGATGAGAGAATATATATCGTCGACGATTCTCCGAAAGATCATGTTTCCATATTACAGTTACTCTAAAGTAAAAAAAGATGGTGAACCACAATGGATCTTGGCAGAAAATCCGAGAAACTGCGAGTTCTCGAAGAAGTGCAGGAGAATTACGCGAACGGATTTATGGAAAGCGCAATGCCGCGACTTCTCTTCGACACGGCCGGCGCAGAGTGAGAGAGATGTCGAGAAAATGGCCGAAAATCGTGACAAAGCGGCTAATGGCCAAGTTTATGGCGACGAATCGGATTCATGTGTGCAACATGGAGCAACGAATGGGAACGATTCTCGGGGAAAACGAGAGAAATTGGTCACCCTCGTAACAACTGCGACGACTGCGCCCGCAGCAACGATCGTAGTATTCGGTTAACGATCTTACAACATTGCCTGCTCGTGCTTTGAATTTCAAATTGTCCCGCCCGTCGACACAGGCCGCTATTCACCGAGCAGCGTGCCATCGTCAGAAACCAATGACCATTCCACCGGCCTCAAGAAATCCATGTTAACGATCTTGTTTTAACGACAAACCTTTTTTTCGAACTGCATTTTCCATCTTCTTGCGGATCGAAAAACTTTCTTCTAATGTACTATCTTTCGTTCAATGAAATAAATTCATCAAGTTTGTAAACATTTGAATATTATTCTTTTTACAAACCGTAATAACTTGGCAAAGATGAAAGAAGTTTAAAATATCAAATATTTTGCGTTACGGAAGCGCGTGATGTATTAATTTTCGAGTTGCTGAAGAAAGAAAAACATTGATGAGAGCAGAATAAACGTTTATCGCGTCCATTAACAGAGTAAATTTGACTTATCCAAGTATCGTAGTCGTATTTACACAGAAAATACAAAAGTCAAGCTTGCTGCGAGAGCGAAATAAAAGTTCGAAAATGGTAACTACAAAAGATATATTCTACTGTACACGTAGATAAAAAAAACCTTCGCAAAGAGAGCTTACACTTTGTTACAACATTCAGATATTGGGCTGTATGCAATATCAATAAGGTTATTGGAAACGTGGAATCAATGCACAGGATCCGTGCATCAATATGATACGGATACGTCTACGCAACGTCTATACGTCTACACTTTGTACACATACATATATGTGGTTTAATGTACTAGAATTCCTAGATGCCATAAGCCATAATGTATTACCAAAAAATACGAATTTATTACATATTTTCAAAGGGTTTGTTCTCTATCTAAAGGTAATGTATCGAATACGAATATTTATCCAAATACGGAATCTATTTTACGTTAAAAGCCAAACAGACTGGTCTTTTCTTAAACTTATGCTATATTATACTATATTATACAATGAATTATTTACTTTTAAAAAATTCTGTAACTGATACTAAAATCATGGATCTAATGATTGTCAATTTTATGAGCTGGAACAAAATTTTAAATTATAATGAAAAATTCATTGCGAGCACAGCCCTTGCTTTGTAGTTCCATCATAGTCTATTACGAATATGACAAGACATTATGAAACAAGGGGTTAATATAATTTACCACACTATTCTTTTTCAAGTACATCGTATCTATTGAATTTCTAGCGAAAAGGAACCGATTTTTTGTTGACTGAAGTATAACTGTTTCCAAATAAAATTAAATAATTAAAATCACCATGAAAGTATTAAATTTTCGAGCAGCAACAAAAAGACTCAGCAAAGTCATTCGTATTTTTGAATGCAAACAAGGAAAACGGTTTCGAATAAATCTAAGTGTTTTGCCACAGAAAGGCCACGCTAAGAATTGGAAGCCAGGTACTTTGCTAGCTGCGTATCCCGCGCGCAAAACAAAGCCCTGCGTGACAATAAAGGCTACTACACAATGGTAATTAATGAATACTCGGGTCCGGGGACAAAAGTTCGTTATATAAAGATACATATGCTCCTTTATATACCGCACTATGTACCGAGCATTGCGAACCGTGAGGGAAGCAAAGTAGATTTTAAGATCGACGATGAACATGATACACTGTATTCACGATCCTATTGTTTACGAATACACGTGTACTAAGGCAAAAACAATGAAAATTAAAAGCACCGTCCTGAGTGAGACCTACGCATGTTTGTTGAAGCTTTTCTATTTCCTTCTATGGTTGATTCCTTGACCGACGAATTTTAAACACCTGGATAATTATTTTCCATTTTTGTATTTCGCTTTACGATATAATCTAAAATATTAAAAAAAACTTACGCACATTTCTGCGTAATATATATTATGCAGCATATTACTGGAATAATTATATTTTATACCAAATTTCTTTTCGCGAGACGAACGTGCATTATCCCAACGATTAATTTCGACATTTTAATTAAATTGGTTAGGTTAGATTTCATTTTAATTAAATTAGATCGAACGTTATATCTCTAAAATTAGATTATATTTTAATTTATTGCATATTAAATTCTGATATTGCCAAATACAGTTCATGCCAAATAAAGTAACCACGTTTGAAATTCTGCTACTGCTGCGGGGGCATGAATAAGAATAAAAAAGTGCATTCAATATCGAGCCACAAAAGAGAGCGGAGATTGATCGATGCGAAATCGTCGACCAGGTATTTCCAATCTCTGGCCGAAGAAAATAGGAGAAAAGAAGAGATCGAGGGTCGCACGTATAAAAATACATATACGTAGCTATACTGGCGTTTCGATTTTGAAAATTTCAGCAATGGTATCAGTGGCTACCGAGCTCGATGACAAAGAAGCCAGTAAGCGAAAATGCAATTTTTCCAAAGCAATACGATCAGTTCTCCAGTTATTTCGAAATACAATACTTTTCGTTACGTAAATTTGATAAGTAATCCGAAACTTCGTATAAAAATTCGGCACTATTCAGTTTCCATTTCCATATTATCCACAGTTCATATTTCGCTGTTTCGCGTTATGAATATTTCGCGCGATTTTTTACGGCTTAGCTCGTACACGAGTCGTTTCTTCTACGCGTGAAACGTATATTAGCCATAATTGTTCCGTGATAGCGTGCGCAATTCCAATTTCGATAAAAATCGCCCAAGCCTTGCCGTTGTTAAACCTCGAAACAATGCCTGACTCTTGTACCGGCAAGAACACGTGCTTGAGAAATTGCACGAGCATGGCGATATTCATGAAAAGAATATCGATCGAATTTCTGCTGCCTGCAAAAGGTATTCAGATTCTAATAAAAGTTCGTTGTTTACGATATCGAAGGTTCTTCGTGAACAACGATTTTCCTGATATGATGTAAGATCTAATTAACGTTAAATCAGTTGAGCTACGAAACGAAAAAATCTCAAAATGACAGATTTTAGATCTTTTGTTTCTTGAAATTTCTAAAAACATACGAGTGCTTTTAATAAAATAGCTAAGCGTTTTTATTAATATGGAAACACAATCTTACGTGTCTCCTTATTTTCACTGTACCATTTTAATTGGATTCGTCTATGTCTGCTATATTAAAGTTGCCAGTTTTAACGTCAAAATAGTGTTCTCCAAGTAAAGTGCAAGTAAGGCGAACAAATTAGAATTATGAGCACAATTTTAAGATCAAAGCGAACGGGATTGCTACGTGATAGTGACATCGAGGCTACGGGAAGTTCGACAAGACCGAACGAGAAGGTGAAAAGAACAGCCCCGAAAGCTGAAATACGTCAAGAGCTGACGCGTTTCGCGTCATCGGCACGTCTACCCCGCGTGTCAATTTCTTTCTCCGCCCTTCATGCGCTCATTTTCCTGGCTCTCTGTTCCGCTTTCATTTTCCGTCGTGCACCAAAATGCTGTCGTCCGTGAGTGCAATAGCCTAGCGCGAATGATTGCTCGGTCAGATGAAGCTGCAATTTTCTGCACTGCTGCCGCGTCTAACGCCCGAAATAAATCGGATTTTGCGACACAGAATAGAAAAAGCACCCGTGAAAAAGATTATACATAAAACAACAGCGCTAGACACCGTGCAAGAAGAGTTAATCGTAATTAAAACAAACGATGCGCCGTAAATAATTTCGGACATGGATACGAGTTTCGCACCGCGCTTTTTTACGCTGGTTCCTTAACGTGAACCGGATTCTCGCTAATCACGTTGTCAATGAGACAGATCACTTGATAAACTGGTACTGATAGTGTACCAAACGACGTCCATGAGTCAGACATTTTTTGTCTTAACTGCTACTTAAACTGTAACATAGCGTAGAGCGGTACGTTATTCAAAATTGGTAGCAATAATTGTAAAGTTCTCAGTAACGCGTCAAGTTTGGATACCCAACATGATATTTCATTCTTCGCTCAAATTACAGGAGCGAAGTTGCCTCTCTTCCTCTGTGCTTCACTTGCCCTAAAGGGCTTCATCACTTCCTTTGTCTGGTTACTTCAAAGAAAGGAAACCACAAACTTATCAACGTCGGTGTCTTGCTACTTTAATATTTCTCTATTCCCTCTATTTTCTTGCTACTTTCTTTTCTCCGAGTTGTAGTTTCAGCTTCCATCTATTTCGTTCCCGTTCACTCTTATTTCCTTTTTATTACAGCACCGCCGCGCTTTTTATTGATTTATAAATTGATCTGTTCTCTCTCGTTTTTCTACCTCCCTCCCCCTCTTTACGTTCTAGTCTCGTTACTTTCTTTTCTCCTTTCTTCCGCCTTTCGCGCTCTCCACACCAGGCTCCTACCAGTTCTAGCAGTTGCAGGGCAACACGAAAAGTAGACGATACTTTCCTCCCCCAGAGATGTTTCTCCTTCCCGAGGCTGTTCGGGAAAATTTTTCTCCGCCGATCGATGACCGACCTGAATTTTAAAGAAGCGAGAGAAAGCTGATTTTCAACCTCTGCGACAACAAGCTTAGTTTCCCCTTTTCTCTTTCTTTCTTTTTCAACGTCAACAAGCCACGTCTAATTTATAAGCATCGAGAAATACGTTTATCGCCCCGCGGCTGATTCCATTAAAAGACGTTAACGTTAAGATGAAGCTTCGCCCGATTCATTAACGATTCTTAACCAAAAGATCGATGAATTCCTTGGGTGTTCAAGACTCGTATCTCTTTCGATAACAACCGTGCTCCCTTTCGATTCATGACTGGAAACCAAGTTCCATTAACATTTTATTTCTATATTTGATCAAAGAATATATAAAACACATAACATTTGGAAAAAAGAAAAAGAGAATTAAAGAATATAGGTGTCCATTATATCACATAAATGAAAAATAATGTAAATAGAGAATACATATAGAGAACACCGTAAAAACTATCCATTGATGTATCGCTGAAAACTGACCTAAACTACTAGTACACGTGTACAAGGGCAAGAAGGATTTATCAGCCAGTCGTGTTTTGTAACGTAACGTCCGATGCATTCGCCACCAAGATGTAAAATAGTGCATCGTGTCTATGTTTCACGTTCATGTCGTGTCGAACCATACATTTGGATCCGTAGAGTGTCTGCACACTGTACGAACTGTATCAAATAGGTTATACGTGAGAAATTTACATACCGTTTTCAGAGATTTCTCTTTTAATTTTTATTAAAACAATCGAAAATATGGCCACACGAATTTTCCATCGTAAAAACATATCACGTATTCAAATTCAAACCAGAATTCGTCAGATCTGTTTTTTGTTTACTAGTAAACTAATGCGTCGCAAATTTATCAACAAAAACGAGCAACGAAACTATGCAAGAAGGGTGCAAATGTGGATTATGAGATTAGCAGCCTGGTCTCCTATAATTAGGTTTCTTTGGTACGACTTGCATCGCGTATCTGTTTTCTTGAGAAAGGTGGCTATGTAAGAAATAGGATCTTAAATCTAAATCCGTCAAAGTTCGCATTCGCTAAATACACAGGTAAAATTCAATCTCGAAAAATAAAGGGCAGCATGTATGACGTAAGAATTTAAACAAAATTTATAAAATGTATATTCATGCAATACAATTTTGGTTCTTGTAGACCTGCAATTAATATCGTACTCCTTCATTTGAAAAAGTAAATTCTACCGAATTTCAAGAAGCCTCGACCAAACACGATGCAACCGAGGTAAGACTCCGTCATTTCTAAAGGATTTGAAGAACAGAGAAAACAGAAAGAAACATGAGCTCAAGGAAATCACGTATTCGTAAGTAGACGTTTCCTTGTAATCTGGCTTTCGAATTCCTTTACCAGACAAAAAGGTTCGTAAGATTAGTGGGAGATTAGAAACGTCGAATGTTCGAGTTTCCCAGAGACTTTTCTAGGATGTGAGTAGAAGGATCATTAGAGGAGCATACCTACTTCCGATGGAAACAAATTGAAAGAGAAGCTCTTTAAACTCGAAGGTCAATTTATCGCCCTAATTTTAACTATCAGGAAATTTCAAGAAAAATTTCGTTAACCGCCACGGATGTTTGCTCGCGAGGGATCGACCATTTTCTCATTTTGGCCAATTTCACGAGTTAAGACACCTCTTAACTTCCATCGTTTTCAAGTCCTATAATTCGCAATCCATCTGGATAATCGGTAGGAAGCTGATGCCGACGATAACAAGCGGGAAAGGGCTGAGAGCGAACGAAGGGGAGGACGAGATATAAATTGAGAGCACTCGTCCAAAGCTACTCGAGTATTTTAACTCGTCCAAAATAGCGGTACAGCCTCTCGAATTATCTTCGAGTTTGCTGACCAAAGGAAAGGCACGAGTACCTTGCGAGCCTGTGTCACGTATCTTTAACAAATTTGCTGAAAACATTTCCAGATATGCGAATCCTCTCTGCCCGTTGCCTTCAACTCGGTCATTAAATCGTCTAAGCGTGAAGAATATAACGTGTTTCAGGAAAAATAATTCCATAAATACGCGAAGGTGTCAGTACTGGTGTACAATGCGTTCCATTAACGCGACAATTAATAGAAAACACGAGAGATGTTCGCGAGAAATACTCTTAAGGTGAGCGCCGGTGATCCAAATTATTCTTTAGATACGGGAAAAGCGTTAAACATAATTAAAATCTGGTTGTTCGTCTAGAGAAAATTAAATCAGAAGTACCGGCGTTCCCCGGTGACCTGATTGCAGTTGCAACCGTAGCCGCGCTGTTGTACAACAATTATCGTGACATTCGAGTAAATTAATTTAGAATCTTCTTCTAGTCGCGTGGGATAGATCTCCCGTTTCTCTTTCCAACTACTTTTATTCCAATTAATCTTCTTTCTTGCTTTTCCTTCGGTTTGAAACTTGAGATACTCTGATTCAGCAGTTGGAGTCAAACCATTCTACGATTGACAGTGAATTACGTTTCACGGACACTTGTTCAGTGATTGTCGTAAGTTCGCTAACGACAAACTTATACTGTGGGAAAGTTGAAAATCAGCGCGACGCGACATCGTATCCGAGTACAATCGCTGCTGATGAAGGCCAAATATCCGAGAGCACTGCATCTCAATTTCAGTCGGCGTCGTTATTTCGTCGTCCAGTTTCCTATAAACTTCTGTCTCTAAGTTCACCGGTGTATAACACCGTTACGTGCTTAGTTCTAAATTGTAACCTTGTTACGTACTTAGCGTTGCCAACGTGACGCGTAACCTTGTGGGCATTGACCAGGAAACTGTGGTATGCGAACAACGATACGTTGCAGCAATCTTCTTCGAATCATTAATTATGATGTTAGCCTCAAAACCAGCTACGGTAATAAAGGGTTCTTGCGGAATTATGAGCAATCGAGGACATATACGATGTATTGTATAATAAGTTCAAACGTGACGACGCGAAAAAACTAATTAAAAAGATGACATTTAACTTGTTTTATTGTAGTACATATTTTTTAGTTTAGTTATTTCCAAAGCAGTAGAGTTTCAGTCGCAGTTACAACTTGAAATGGAAATTTCTCGTATGCAGTGGCAATGAGATTGCGAGCTGAATTAAGAATGTGTGCAATATTCGCACGCACATTTACATAGCCTATTCAGCAACTTGGTACGGAACGCATGGAAAATTCAGAAAATTGCTGAAAAAATTCTCCCTCGTTCTCTACTCCGAATATCTAGCTACCTGTGCCTTTAGAGACGCTGCCAGAATAAATGGAAACTTAGGTACAATACCTGTATCGATTCTTGGGACAGAGTTAATCAAATGATCGATCTTTATACTTCATCCAATCACTCAAATACAATATCTTTTGAATTTTATGTCCAATTAATATCATTCGTAACTAAGTAAATTTCCAAATTGAACTGCAAATTCAATTCAAACGACTGTAATAATGATTAATCGCGAAACACGCTAAAACTTTTTTTTTCAAACATTCACTTTTCACTGATAAGATGGAAAAACGATTTTAAGAAAGCAAGATTTGGTCGAACGCGAATATCATTTTGTTAGCAATTAAGGCTGGTGGTGTTTGAATCATTTTGGTAGAAAGACGCTAATTTCAGGTGTTTCACGGAATATTCCAATCTCGTTAAGTACTTAGCGTAGCTGATATGACGTGTAATCTTGCGGCCATTGTCCACGTCACCGATGGGACTCTCGAGGCGAAGCTGTTTCGGGTTTATCAGCACTAACAGGCGAAGCGCGGCATCGGTGCAACCGACACAGTCGCACGTGCAGCAGACTAATCTCCTCTATGCAGAAGCATTATACCGAGTGGACGGAATAGGACAATCTGGTACGCAAAGTAACTTACACGGTTACCACGGTTGTCGGATACAAACCGACGCAACGTTCTACCATTTTCAAAATATCCCAGTGATGCGTCAATGGTAGATTTACGTCCGAAAATTTTCTACATTAACCAAAAGAGAATATTTTGAAAGCCATCATGATTGAAAAACTCTTTCGCAGCATGATTCTGCAAATTCGAAGAAATCAGAAGGTTGTAAAATATACGTGGACTAATTGTAAGAATACCACCGTGGTCATAACTCATTTAGTTGTTACTGTTCACGACAGACATTACGGTAAATTAATATTTAATGAAAACAAAGTGTAATGAAAAATAATTAATGACAAAAATCGACGACTTTGCAAGCAATTTAGAATAAAAATATTCTTTTATAACGGAAGGTTCAAAAGTAGGTTAAAAGATACTTGATTGTTATCATTCTCGCTGGTATAAAAAGAAATATGAGGAAAAGATCTTGAGTTGATATTAAGAAAGTATGTATTCAAAGAAATCCACGAAGGATCTCGCATATCCGTGAGAATGTTCAATTTTGAATTCAAGCAGAAGCTAGGCTCGATATTGGCTCTCTCTCTTTTTCCGTTGATCGCACAAAGCCTCGGTCAAAATTTTGGACGAGCTTTCGTCTGAAAGAGGATGCGAACGGAATGAATCGTGCGGTAAGAGCTCTTTATTCCGAATAACAATGGCGCGAGAAACGTTCGAGAGGCAACGTGCCAGTTCCGATAAATAAGATGAGATTGAGCCGAAGCATAGAGAATGGGACGAGGCGTGCGCTTCCTTTGAATCTTCCATGAATCGTCGGAATTTTTCGAATTTTAAAACACATTGGGAATGTAGGAGAACGTATTTCTCGGATGAAACGCACAGTGAAGATATTTCAAAAATATCCGAGGAATATTTTTAATGAGAATTGTTAAACGTCGTTGTAAACGCTTACCCAATAATGCCTGGAAGAGTCTGCTTTTGAAAATACGTATGACACGCTCGATGGCCAATCGCAGTTGTTTGTCCTGAGGCCTCGTCAGCTTCGCGTGATAATCTTCGAGGAGCTCTAGGGCTCTGTGAGCTTCTGAAAAGAAAATTACGCTTTAGAGTCTGTGTAACTTCTCCGTCATGAATTAAATATGAATAAACGATATATTATATATGCGGAAAATTGAATTTGAAAGAACATGGTTGTATGTTCAATGAGATATTGTATTCCTTTGATCGCTTTTCTTTCAAAGAGAGCGAAAGAATAGAGGAAAAGGGAAAAGACCGTAACGAAGGAACTTCCGACTGTAACGATGCAGCGGAATACACTATGCAATCATGAAATTAATGTAAATTCGTGGTAACTACTGAGTAATGTTAGTTTAAAATGTCTTGTATTCTACACAGCGTACGTTAATTTCGTTAAATGTTCCGTAAAATTATAAATTTAAGTGGTGTATAATTTATCATCGTGATGCTTAAATTAAAATAAATATTAATGTTTGCTACATATTGTGTAATATCATGACATCTATTAAAATGTAGATCGCGCATTTGTTTTCGCGAGAAGACAAAAGTTCCATGCACAAAGAAACAAGTAACGAGGGCATGCATAACATTTCAAGAAATAAAAGACACGTAGATGCACAGGTGCATCTGATTTCTAACACAAAATGATAACAAGGACGTCGTGCACGTGAAATTCTCTACTAGAAAAAAATAACACCGGGAGGGGTACTGAGAATTTTTCTTTATATTTTCGAACTTTGTAGCTTCAAAACGGAAAAATTGTCTTTTATCTAAAAAAAAAAAAAAAAGACAAAAAGAGACAAATACACGTAAAAATAGTTAAAACATAGGAACAAATCAATGAACACCTGCAGGCCACTTTCACACCATTTTGTCACCATTTCCTCTCACATTGCCCGAAGTAAGAGGCAATGGCAACTTTATAAGAACAGAAGGAAATACTTTAGATTCCCATATGCACTCAACGTTGATTCACAAAGAATAGTGGAAAAACCAATGTGTTCCCAATGGAGATAGTAGGATATTAGTATAAAGTATAAAATACTAGAGCATTCTAAAGCACGGAAAAGATTATAGATAGTTTAAATTTGTATGTAAAAATCGCAAGAATATCCCATTTTAATTTTTTTACGCTAAAGAATTATTACTTTTTAGAAATTACTGTCTCTATCGTCGTTTCTTAATTCATAATCCTCAAAGAGCTTATCCGTTAGTATTTCTCACGTGTTCAAATATTTCATCCACCACGAGGAGTTTTTATAATCGGTCCGCGGGTTTTACTCAAACATTGTTGAAAATCTGCAGATCGTCTCGACGATTTCCTTCCGGATAGTTTAGACAATCGCGAATGAGTGGTCGGCGCACTTGTTGATTCGTACTACTTCCTCGGCAAATCCTGAAGTTACAGAAGGGATCGATCAGCTCTTGTCCGTTCGTACGTTCTTCTTTCACTTCCTTTTCGAGAGAGCTCACGACCCTCTTTTGTTCGTAGCACAATATGCTAACAGATAAAATTACGGTGCGCTGCGCCACGCAAATAACGACATAAATGTTTCTCGTTCGATGATAATGCGAATTTTCACGACTCTTGCCGGTTTCGTTCTCCTTCCATCGACCCCCACCACTCACGAGTTCCTTCTACTTCGATGAATTCACCAACTTCCAAACTGTGCGCCAAGCAACGGATATCCTTTCGTCTGAATTCGAGTTAAATGTACTTTGAATCGAAGAACTTTCCTCGGAAGAATGGATCGTCGTCGCGTGACCTCGTAGCGCGAGAGACGCAAAATATGATTAATTGCACTAGAAGCTAGAGGATAATGCGATTATCATTCAACACATTGTGTAATAACGTTTTACGCGAGTATAAATCTTGTCGAGTCAATGACCAAGTACAAACCGCTGACACGTTACTGTTGAATGAATCTAATATGTCTCATGCATAATGTTGCTCGGTTTAATGTCTACTCTTGTCGCCAAGCTTTATAACATGTCTGTCCAAAAATAGTTGTCAAAAGATTTCACGTGTATCTGACAGGACGGCCACACAATCTGCAGGGTTAATAAAGGTTTCATGATCGTTAATTATGTTGTTGGTAGAGAGAACGTGCAATTAAAATTGCAAGCTAGGATGTTTAAATACCTTTCAAAAGTCATGTCAGTACTGGAAGATTTTAATAAACGTCTTCTTAATAATGTTCTCGGCAATGTGGTTATGGATTCAGATTGAATGTAAATTTCTAATTACCAAGCCTCTTGATATTGTAATATTTTAGTAATGTAAAAGTAGATAATAGCGGCATTGTTCCACGCAACTGAAAACAAGTAAGAAAGACATAAGCTGTAACGCAAAAATCATTTTCTAGATAACTAGGCGGATCCTTCTAACGGGCTGAGCTAATTATCATTAACCGTTCCGTTAAACGGGAACGCTAAGGGGCCAATTACCGATAAATGCTCCATTCCGAAAGCAACCTTTGGCTTTTTCGAGGCCAATTTGCAGATGTTTCTTTGCTCCAAACGCTTGAAATTTGCAAGGCAGAGGGCCTGAACATGTTCATTGAATAGCGTGTTTAAGAATATCGCATCAGCTAAAGCGTAATTTCGCCAATTCTTTGTTTCACGAATTCGTTAACTGTAAGTTTAATAATTTGCTATATTACACTTTAAGCTGCCACATTGGACACTGTAATAGGACGTTACATCGAAACTACTCCAAAATAATTGGAGAAATAAATAACGCAGCGTAAGGGTTAAACGAAATAAATACGTATTGATACGGTTTCCAAAAATAAAAAGTTGTCGATCACAAATCTCACGATTAAAATGAAACACTTAGAAAACAAACTCGTAAATTAAAGAAGTTCACGGAACAAGCGCGAGAATTTGGAAATCGAAACAGATCGTCGGCGTGCCGGTGCAGAGTCAAAGTGGCACTTTGATTTCTGAAAAGCTCGGCATACGTACGTGTAACGAGCGTTCCTTTCCGTGCGTTCCATTTTTGCGTCGTCTCGGGTACACCGTAAAATGGGAAAACCACTTTCCGCGTAAACGAAAAAAAACCCAGCCGGGTATGGATACCCTTTACAAGAACGTATACACGTTTCATGGTACATGTGATGCGTTATAGGCATATACGTCGTAAAACTTAAATCGCGTTAGGTGCCGATAACGTTAGCGTGCAAAATTTACATAAATCCGTTTGAACGTACACTGAAACGTATATAAATTTACGATAAACGTATATAAACTTCATTCTTTGTACGCACCATCTACTTTTCAGATAAATCATTCTATATTCCAGTTTCAAAAATTTGCTTTTCAATCTCCAAAATCGAAAAAATCCGAATTTAATGAAGATACGATATAATCGTCAGTTATCAGTGTGACGAGAGTATACATACGATATATTACTTATTAATACCAAGAGAACGGCTTAAGGTATTCAAACGATCAATTTTGAATTAACTCTCTGGTAAACTGTACATCAAATTATTACTTTTAGTGTGTCTGTGTTTTGGTGTATAGTTGCACGTAGTTCCACATGGTATTAGGTTTAGCAATAAGGAGAAAATTTCTCAGGGGTAATAAGGTAGTAATAGGTAAAGTCATCTACCTTGGCGAACAGCAATGAAACTGTGCCAAGCATGACCATCTTTTTTCGTCTTTATGATTCAAGCAAATGTGACTGTTTCCCCTTCAGTTACAAAGACGCGTTTCTTACACGAGATCCTCGATAATTAACAAAATTCTTTTCTCCGTCGTAAGCACAGGCTCGACCGTTGACACGAGACTGTAAACACGATTCACGAAGCGTTCAACGTTTCACGCGACCAAGTTTAGAAACGAGTTTCCTTTCTATTTATGATGCGAAATTCAAAACTCTTTAACTCTTTCCTTAAGGGGCGAAATAAATTCAAACGACTTAATTAAGTAAACGACACAACTGGAAACAGGAGCCACCGGTCGCCGGATTTTTAATGAAAAGCGATTTTTGAGAAAGGATGAGAACTGTCCTAGCATAATGTTAAACGGAGGAAACGCAAATTTGTTTTCGCTTGTCTCTCCTCTCTTTTTAACTTCGAGATTGGCTTATACGATACATTGGTTTATATATCGTAAAATAGGTATCATCTATCTTTCGTAATTATCATATTTAAATTGTCATCTTATTATGTCTTGTATAAAATCGCAACAACGAATGTATGTTTAATAAATGATATTAGATGATCCTTCTCTTTTAATATCGTGTTAAAATAACTTAATGCTCATCAGGAACGTCAAGCAGAAATTTGAAACGTCCAGAGAGTGGAACGCAGAAACTAATTTAGGCTTTCCCTGGAACGTTAATTCAGGATCTGGATTAAAACGAAAGACACGACCATAAGAACGGAAACAAATGAACGAAGACGCTATTATTTTCGTCGTTCATTAACACGTGCGCCGGTGACACAATTCGCACGCAATAATTAAAGGACGCCCCTTTTCGTCGACGTGCGTCTAATTAAAGCACGCTAATTATCGAAGTGAATTACGGAATTCGTGTCTCGACAACGTTTCTCACAATCATCGCGACGATGAAGCGTTTAAATCATTGTAAATTTTCTTTTATTTAACGTGAGAAAAATCATGGCAACTATGATTTAATCTATTGAAAATGCAATGCACAGTCACAACAATTAATTAAACCTTGATTTCCTACGCAATAGAGATTTTATATTTTTACATAATCAAGACAGAATTGCGATCAAAATCATGTTAACGGACAGGATAGTTTTCAGCCACGTATAATTTCGTTTTAACATAAACAGATGATAATAATTTATAATAAATAATAAAGATAATAATTTACACATATAATTGAAATTGCTCAATCGCAATTGGAATACCTAATACTGGCTGGTATATTTAGTATGTTTTTTTAGTATATTTGAAACTGATCATTAGCTTGTTCGTAGGAAAAAAGGTCGTGTAAGCTCGCAATTTGCAATGAATACCAGTTATATAAAAAATTAATTATCAAACGATAGTTAAATCTCACACATCTTTATCCTTCTCTTCCAATCTTCCACAAAGGAAAATCAATTAGTGAACCTACAAATATGGAATAAGTGGCTAAAGTAATGAACAGTGAAATTTATCTGGCACGCCCTTGCTACCTCATGTTCGTGAGAATGACGGGCGGGCTTCTCCCTCCGTCGTAAACCAAAATCGTAGGAATTCTTTACGTGCGTCCATAATATCGCGAAACGAAACATTCTTCGGGCTAAGTTTATGCAAACAGGATACACGCAAAACCGCACAAACCGGAACATTTATCATGCTTTATAGAAGCGTGTACAAACGTAAATGGAACGATGCTTGTCATTTCGAAACTCTATGAAAAATAGTGGATGAAACGTCCCTCTGGCCGATGATCCATGATATACCACCGCGGATATACGTTATACGTACCAAAGGAACACCGCCCTTTAAATACATCGTAAATTCCAACGAGCAAACGTAGAGAACGGCACATCTAACGGTGTGGTGACAGATTAAATTATTGTTTCGGATGTGCTGTGAATAATCTTCGAACATGATTCGATTCGATTCGATTCGAAGCAATGGAAAAGGATCGGAGATCGAGATTCAGCTCCGGTTCGATGGAGGACGAAAAGCAGAGAGTTTAGACGCGAATCAATTGGAAGTTGCGCGAGAATTCGCAGACGTTTAATCCAGGCCATCATATTACCGACACTGGCGTCTGGCGCGTAAGATAAACAAGGGAACAGCGGAATACAGATTTTCGGAATTTACGGGCTACAGGAATACGGGCCCTGTAGTTCTAGAATTATGGAAATTTCGAATAATTGGATCCTACCTCCTCCCATGTCGCGAAAACACACCAGCGTGAGACAAATGCGGCTGAACGTGACTTGGAGATGCATCGAAATCCGAGAAATTCGTTTTTCCGCGAAGTAGGAACTGTTTTACACGATAAAAATTCGCGTTAAAGGAAATGGTTTTGTAGGATGAAAGATTGGCTTGGCATTTTAGTCAGAAGGGACAGCGTATACGAAAATACCGATACTTCCAAATATTTAATATACATTACCAGAAGGTCGAAATTGCTTTTTACGGGAAATAAAGTTACGAGTATCGATACACAAAATCTTTTTACCAAAGAGATTCAAAAAAATTTCTTTCCATTTTTTTTTCGATTCTATAAGACGCGTATATCAATTTGCTATTATATAAAATCTATCTGCTTACCGTCCATACTCTAAAATCCTGATTAACTTCAAATACTTGAATAGGATATAGGAGAAGAAGACAGATTATTGTCTTAATTTTAAACATTAATAAATGGGTTAACATCTATGAAATGTAGAAAAAGACAACAAAATTGTATAAACGAACTCGTATGCTCTCAAATAGTTTTTTAGTGCTGATACAATTCTGTTAATTGGTTAGCAAATTGTTGGTACATTTCATTACTTCCTTATTTTGCTTCTTTGCCAACACGTTATTACGAACACAATTTCTAGGAAAAGGAAGAGGAAATTTCGATATAGAAATGAAAATGGAAGCAAGTTCCATTTAGAAGATCTTAAAAATTCAAAGAGAAGCGAAAGGAATCTTATATTGAACGTTGAATCGAATCTTTTACAGAGAATATATCGGTACAATAGGTATCAGTTTTGAATTAAGGTTTAATAGTCTTATCTTTTGTTCTTTTTTATCTTTCTTCCATTTTTATCGATGTGTCAAACTACGTCGTCTATTAAAGCGTTCGAGACTTCTCCTTCATGCATTACTGAAAAGATCCATTTGATAGGCCGTCATCTTCATTGAGTAGAAAGTAATTCTTTGCCAGCAACCGGGATGAAAATCGCAAGAAAATATCAAACCTCTCAGCCGTGACTCAAGAAGAAAAAACGAGAAAAATTAAAGGTAATAAATTTCCTTTGGGGAGTCGATCGGCTGACGTTAAGTCGAGATAAAAAAGTAATTCCGTTCCCCTTAATATTCCGTGCCACTTTTCCTCCTATATCTCTTCCGTGAATGACGACAAAACCTTTCGAATACTTAAAAACCAACGCGCCGAAGTATCGAAAAGTATGAGAAAATTTTTCTTCTTTCGCAAGAATTTTCATTAGAACGTAATACAAAACATCCACATATAAAACACCGTAGATTACACAGAAAAAAAAGAGAATTGCGATATGTTTTAAATCTTCCTTCCGCGTAATAAGCTTCATGTGGTTTCGCGAGTTTTCTAATTAACACGGCTCTAGAATGAAACATGGGCAAGCGAAACTTAATAACGTAATCAATTTAATGCCAGTTTTAACGTGAAAGAAAATAATCAATGTGAAAAGAACACGAAGAAAGAAAACTCTGGGAGCGAAGCAAGGTGAAAAGGGGAGGAAAGAGAAAAAGAAGGAATACCTACGTTCCACATAGAGAGGAAGAATTTTATGTTCCTCCTGGTAAGGTTCTGCACGTTACCGCTGTCAGGAAAGGAAAACGGATCCGTGACATCCAGTCGGCTTTTCCACTTGATGCTTTCCTTCTTTCTCCCTTTTCGCGATCTTTTCTTCCCTTTTCTTCCCTATGCGAGTCCCCTACTTTTCTCTTGCTATTATCTAACTCATTTGTTCGGCACGTTGGTATACATTCGGGAGGTAGTACATTTGCATCCTCGGGCCCCCGACCGCGTTCAATTTGCATGAGCGACGTACCCGTAATTTAGTATCAGAAGTTTCATACCATTCAGGCATAAATTATACATACACGTTGGAATGAATAAATATATTTCGCTAAACGCGAGTTTCCATCATGCTAACGCGTGTCAATATTTAAGTTTATATCTCGGTCAATATTTAAGGTCCTGAAAATTGGACGAAATATCAAACACATTTACCTAACTTTATACCCCTAGCTTTATTATTATTTTTATCATCTCTATGAATTAACATTGATACTGAAATTACAAAACTAACAGTGGCAGGATATAGCGATTAAACTACTTCGCGTAATGAAAAGATTCCCAGGGAGCCACAAAATCTGGATTCTTATAACGAGCTGCGGTTTTGACAGTAACTCATGCAATTTTTTCTGTTCGTGCCATCACCGTGACAGTAAAGTGGAAAAATGTTGCACGGTATCTCCACCGAGAATCATAAATTGCTTCCCGCGAAGAATGCATAGGAAGGGAATGAGTATCAGATATTCTTTATTATGATAAACAGCCGCTGTTTATCACGAAACGATTAATCGAAAGACCAATACGAAATACGTTTCCGTCGTATTTAAGAAATCCTAGGATGATCGAATTGAATCAAAATGCAGCTGGCTCGCTTCACGGTTTGAAAAGTCAGCCAGAAGGTAGCATTTATGGAAAGTTGAGAAATTATTGGGAATTTTCTAGGATCGAGTCGACACGAGCCTTTACACAATGTCCCTGTCCCAGTGAATGATCTTAGTCCAACGATCAAAGGGATCAGTAGATCGAAAACGTCTTTAGGATAACATATAGGCTATAAGATCGTGATTGCCGGTAGAATGTTTTCCGAATCGATTCTTCCTCAGTCGATAGATAACGCAATGAAAAAGTAGGCTTCAATAATCTCCGCCATTTCGTAGAAACTTTTATCGAAGAATATGAACAGGATATGAATAATGAAGCATGACTGATTATATTTGAATAATATCCGAACTGGTCTTTTCACGTCTACGCCATTTAATTATTTTATACGTTATCAATATTCCCCGCACTTTTATCTCGAACAGAGATTCATCCAGATCCAATAACTTTCCCGTTAGCTCCTTACCTAAAATCACAGTTTAGCGAGGGGGAAAAAGCCGTTGCTCTCTCCATTTGATCGAGAAGGGATAGGCATAAAAATTCACAGTTTCCAACAATTTCGAAGTCTATTTCTTCCACATGACCATTCATTATTGTACGCGAATGATAATAAAGAACAATCACAAGTGGGCATCGAAGGCGATCGTACAAACAGTGCCAATTTAATCTCCATTCTGCGCGTGACAGCTAAAACGATCCTCCGCCCACCGAGCAGTCGTCTGGAGCAACCATAGCGTGAAACCGCGATAATCTCAATGTCCATTTGTCCCGATTCCATTGTCGACCATTGAAAATGCCGTAAAAACAAACACTCTGACCCTACTGCAATATCTCAAATATTTTCCATGAACATTATCCGTTCCTCTATTTCTTTCTCGTCCCATCGAAATATAATTCGCACATTGAATCCTCGTCAAGTTAAAAGGAGGGTTAACGTGAAACTAAATTCGTTCCAAAAGTATTCTCGTTGCACTTTGAACGGACCGAGGAAAATGCAAGTATAATTACCATGCATTTCGCAATTTTCTTCGTTCTTGACAATTAAAAGTATATTTCTTCTCTAACAGCGAAATAAACGTCGGAACAATAATGGAGCGGTTGGTAAAACAATGGTTGAATGTTAACACTACATGCAATTTTCATCGGCACAACACGTATTCACGTTTTTGAACGAACTAACGAGAATTAAATTTCGATAGTTTAATTAGTATTTCAGCGTTTATCACCGATTACTATTCCCATATAAATCATCAAGCGTCGAAAAAAAGATTCTCACAATTCAAACCTCGACATACGTCGCACCTCGTCTCTTTCCTTTGTTAAACGTTGGAAGCGCCAGTTGGGTGAGGAAATGAATAACAAAGAAGATTATCGATAAACTGGAAAGATTGGAAAGCTATTTATTTTTTATCCACCGTAACTGTTTATGCCGCAATAATAAAACAAATACCGAACGCACTTTAAATAATTAACGCATCGCAATTAACGTATTTTGTGTATTCTAAAGCAATTGAAACTCGTCCCTTGAAAAATTTGTCGTCACCGATCGTCAAGAAGATTGATTTATAATTTTTTCAGAGACGAAATCCGGCGTAAAACGATGCGAAAAATAAGCGACGCGTATCGAGTAAATTATCAAACAGTTTGCACACGATCCAGTGATACCGAACTGTGACGAGAAAATAAATTTCCGCAAATTTACACGAAAGGCGTGAACAATCTCGGTTCGCCATTCGTTTATTCGATTACCATGCTATAATATTTGCCTGAGCCGCGTTGGCTAACGCCTCCGCGTTAACGAAAGCCGTACTTTAACTGCTTCATTATGCAAAACCTTTCGCTATCTTTTCTCTAAATAAGTTTGGGCCCGTGTTAACGTCCGCTCTCTTCCGCCGGTTCGTTGCTCGTTTTGCACTCAGGCCGGCCGCCTTAAAATAACGCTAATCTCACCATTCTCTAAACTAATACGCCCAAGAATATACTCCATCGCTTAAGGATACTCGCTACCGAACCCCTGATCGTTTACGTTCAACTACGAAAACGTATTTCACATGAAATGGATTCATGGTATTGCATCCTTCTTTTTGCACAAAGTATCGCAACCAACTTGCAACGGAACAACGTTACCTTTTCCTTGATCGTCTATCGACCGTAACAAAGAAACGGTAAGTAAAAGACAAAAATATGTTTATTTTCCGTCGTAAACTTTAAATCGTTTCTCGGACAAATACAAAGGACACGCTTACCGATGATACATATCAAATATATCAATATTATCGGATTCATCCGATTTCGTTTTTCAAGATATATTCGTAAACGTTGAAATCACAATTTTCAGAATAACTTCGGGAACCTTCCCGCTATCTGTAATCTTCGCGGTTAACCACGCGTTTTAAAAACGGAACAAATTGTATAAAAATTCAACAATGATAATACACAGAGAAAGGTAAAGTTGAACAAGAAGTTCGAGGATTCTTGACTACCAAGGGCTACAACGTACAAAAGAAGAACTTACGGTATCGTTCGAGGTAGAGCACGGTAGGCAGATAACAGCACATGCCGTTATCACCGTGCACGTGGGCATACATGTCTGCTAATTAACACCCGCCGGCGGTAACGCGTACACGAGAGTGTTGCCGTGGCCTCCGATGCTTAACAGAGCAAGCCTTCTCTGTCAATTCGGCGATCCACTCGACGATCCTTCACCGATGCCGGAACAACCGTATTCGGGTGATCGCGGATGCATGGTTGGTGACGGTAGGAACAGCAGCACGCTGCAAGCGGGTGTCCACGAGCAATACGCGTGGCCCGCGCACGCCGATCGATCGATCGATGAATCCTCGTCGTCGACCGGCTACCTCTTAGTGAGAAGCGAGACAAATTGACGCTGGGCCCACTCGCGTCGCTATTATACACCGCAAATAACGCGGATCGATCACCACGAGCCACCACCGTCTCAGTCTACTCGTTAAAACACCTTTTTCTCTCTTATCTGGAGCCGCGAGCTTCGATTCGCTCACCTCTCCTCGCCCAGTTTTACCATTCTTTCCCTTCTAATCACCAACGAAGAACACGGTTAAGTACGTGGCCGACTGTCTGTCGACTGGTAGAATTTCGAACAATTTTAATTGCGAATTCGAGGGTTTGATCTCAACGCGCCGCGGAACTTTCACAATCACCGGCTTCCTGCACACCGATCGTTTCATCGATGTGAATTATTCGAGTAACCGACGAATCGCAGAGGTAAAGATGTAGTTCGTTCCAGTTTCACCATGCACCAGTTTCACTTCGAAAGCACCACCAACTCGATATCTCATATAAATTCGTCGGTGAGAATGAAATCTGTTTTCTGGAAAAACATCGGATGAAAAATGACGTGTTTACGGGGTACGGTCTATCCGCTTTATTACAACTTCATTCGCCTCTTTTGTTCAAAAGTCCAAAATTACACGCGACGGCAATGTCAAAGTTTGCGGTGGTTTTTAAGCTTAGTTTTTAACATGGAAACACGACACTGACGTTCTGTTAGCAATACGTAATACACCGTCCTCGGTTTTTCCGTTTAATCTTCCTACATGGATCATGACAGACTTTTTTCAGCCAGTGCCCCGTTTATTTTCCAAACGCCGGTAGTATAACGCCAGACCGCTTATTCGCCCAACTTTTTCAAACACCAATCGATAATTTCGTTAAAATTATTATCTTACCCCGAATCTAGTAAGCCTGTATAAAACATCGTTTCGTTATACCGCGATGTTACCCGATAAAGTTCATAAATAATCTCCTGATGTACAGATATCCCGATGAATAACAAACACGAATGGTTTATTCTCTGGAAGTATATTTACATCTAGTCGGTTGTTTAATCGTTTCTGTAGTCGCTCTTCTCGTATGGCTTAAGAGATTACAATCTCCGATGAGGACGCATCTTTGACGCTACGAACAATGACTTTATCAGCGTGAAAATGGAAGCTGGAAAATTTGGGCCGCAATTAACGCAATTTTCCCGAGAGGCTGGTTATGCAACCGCACAGAAAATGGTTGCAGTCAAGTGCATTTATGATGCCAACCACGCGCTCGTGACTGATCCGTCTGAACCAGACACACGATTGATTTGCGAGATGAACACCTGTCAACGAGTTAATTGCACTGTCTATAGCGATTTCGGTTTCTCCATACCCTACTTTTTTTTCTTTTTTTGTTACTTTTTCTATTGTTGGTCGATTCGGCGACACTGAAACGATACGTTGTAGCGACGAAATTACACGCGTCAGCCGGAATTTCACGATACAAGGACGTCTGGATTTAATTCCCATTCCCATTAAGTAATATCGAAACTCTACGATTCTCGAACGCGTATTAGTTTGCAATTAATCAAGGAGTATCGTTCGTGAATGTCATGCGATCACGTTTCACTCAATTTGTTACATATCTCGCATAATAATGCAATTTTTCGGCGATATTATACTTTTTTCTTGTTTCACTTATTTCCTTTATTTTGTTTTCGTCGAAACGGTGACACGAAAAGTTTCTCAACGGAGTTAATTAGCGAGTCATTTTTATTCGATTCTGCGCATCGTAAAAACCAATCGACGAAATTAAAAAAGTTTTTCGCTTCGTGAAAGACTGATCGTAATTACGTACTGTTTAAAAGCCAGGTTCGATCGACCCTTCGAGTTTAATCGTCGTCGGTACTGCTTCGGAACATCGAATTTCTCTAAAGTTCTGTTTCGTAAATATTAGCTTCCGTTAAGACAAACTTATTCAATGAAGCATCGCACGCTATCCTGATGCGCAAATCCTCAATTAACCATTACATACTCGTGCCGTCAATCACGCAAGACAATGACATCCGAATTCCATAATACCGTCGATTACCTAAACCGCGTTATTTTGCCTTAGAGCACGCCGAATTCTTGGACGGGAGAATCATTCGAAAAATTCGGTTGTTTAGGCGAATGCTGACAACCGACCAATACATAAATCTCTTGATATATGTACAAAATTTATGCCATAAATTTAGTTCGATCTCTATGAATACGATTTCCACCACCGAAAACTCCACGCAAGGTAAATATTTACTAACAGCTTAATCTTTTATACGAGTAAGAGGATTTTGATTTCAGGGGAACGAAACGCCGAGAAAAAAACCATCAATTGTTCAGCTCGTTATTTTTTACCGAGACGATGCGATGTGTTTGTTTCTTTTCGTAATAAATCGGACTCAAACCTTACAGACAGTGATGCAAACAATTTACATTTCCTCGGAAAGCAAATTTTGATAAGCATATGAGTATACTATACGTGTTATCGAACGTAATGGTACGGTGATTCATCGCGCTGTTTATGATATATAGACCGGTAATTTTTTCTACGGGAGGCAAAGGCCATTAGTCGTGTCAAAGAACTTTTACGCCGATACATGTGCCGACTACGTTTAGAAAAGTTCAAACATCGAGTCAATAAAGGGACCATCGCAATTTCCGAGTATACTCCATCAAAGTATCCCAAAAGTTGTTAAATTCGGAATTTATTTTCAACGAACAATACCATTGAAATAAGTCTCGTCACGGATGAAAACCGTTTTCCCGTATATTTCAATATTCACCGTAATGTGCATACACCACCGACAACTTCAAATAACTTCAAAGCGAAACCAATTTGTCTCTACGAAAAAATCATTGAAGAAGAACAAAAATCTCCGATAAAGTGACGTAACTCGATCAAAGTGTCGTAGTAAATATGCGAAAAATATTAACGCTACCGCAAGATCGAGACGTTTCTCCTGTCGCAGTATACTTTGATGTTTCGAAAACTGTTCTCGATCTTCTAAATAAATCGAGCCTGGATTCGTTATCCATTCAAAGAAACACACATCGCGATCACTGTACGTTCGTTAAATAACACATATCACAGACAGGACGTTAGTCGAAAAGTTAGTTCGTTTTTTAGTTTGTAGAACAGCTTAAAGTGAACACGCCGATACATCGATTCGAGGATCATCGAAGCAAAACATCACTTGTAACGCCGAAGAGCAAGATGTAATCACGTAAACTATCCGAGGCGATTAACACGTGAGTCAACGGCGTCGTCGACAGCATTCTTTGCGCGACATTCCGTCGGAATTTCATGGAAGCGGAGGCAACGCACATGGAACGCCCGCTCGGAGCGGCTTTAACCCGCTGACTGCCGGAGTCGCCCCTTTTCCAACCCCTTGACTCGTCCCGGACCGCCCCCCAAACCCACCTCCTTCCCTGTCCTCCTCCTCGGTCCCGCCAACTTCATCCACGACCTCTACCTTTGCCCGTACCTTCGCGAAATCCTTTCCTCCTCCGTTCGTACGTACACACGGCCGCCGACCGTGCCAAGTGTTCGTGCACCTTTCCATTTCTCCCATTAACAACGTAGAGCCTCGGCCCACGAGGAAAGAAATTACGACTTGACAGCTATACCTTAAATATGGCGCTTGAAATAATTAGCAGATGCAGCGTTGTTGGATGATACACGCGGCAAACAAATATCGGGGATGCGAGAAATAGGGTAGGTTCAACTGTTGTACTGTGAGCTACTTTATAGATATAGATATAGACGGTGTAGATGTTTAAAAACATTTTTAGCTTTTTTAGGAGGTTCGCAAAGTGTCATTATTTCGATAAATATTTTTCTGTTGTTTTATTATTTTTGGATACAAAAGTTAGCAACAAGACTTAAATGTCCCGGATTAAGATAGATCAGAGATTAACGGTAAGTAGTATTATACGATACTCGATCAGACATTAAGCGACAATGAAATTCACTCGTGTAAAACACTCGAATCCCGTTCTTTTCTGCACCTTCCTTTTTTCCTTTGACTACGGTTGTTACTTCGGATTTCTACGACATAATAGATAGCATTTTTACGGACTCGCCGATTCAAATACGAATAGGTAAATTTTACGGTGCCGTAACTGAAAAATCGTCGTTCTCTTTCGTCGTTGAGAAGGAGAATAGAGTCTTTTATGTTTCGAAGCTCCGCGCTATGAAACAAAACAAAAGTTTTCGCAACAACGACGGTAACTTCGTTACTAACGGCGGGGAAGTCATTGTGAAAAGCAATTACAGAGACGACAAACGTTTCGTATGACTGTATGAAAATACGACGAACTAGGGCAACTTGGTCTGCGCGGGAAAAAATTCGAGCGGAACACTTGCTAAAATTGGAAAACGCTTTATATTTAATGCTCGCATTCGCTTTAACCATTCTCGACGGTTTGATGCGATCATTGATCGAGCGCACGCGTGTAATAGGATAGAGCATCACGGAGAAGAGAAACACGACCGCTGTCTGTGTTTTCTTTCCTTCATCTCCCTCGTTCGGCACCCCCTCTTTTGCCATCTCCCTTTCTTCCGCTTCTTTTCTCGGTTTATCTTTCTCTCTCAGATGGAAAAGCGGCGCGAACAAATAATACGGGATGAAGAAAACGAGATAAAACCCCATGAAACGAAAAGACGATGGAAGAAAGCCATCCGCGAAGCCGACATCTCCTCGCTTCAGCTTTACGTCTTCCGTTGACTGGCCTGAAGAATCCTGCTTTCACGTCGAAAGTCTTCTTAACGAGAGTAAAGAAGAAAAAGAGCTGGCACGAGATGGAGAATATCCTTCGGGTACCTAATAGCTTTTTACGCCTTATTACTTATCATTACAGCTATCATGATGACGATCGACCTTGGAAAGAAATATGTACTAGCTTGATAAGATCACGCGATTATCAATGATGCAATGGATCAACCAGCTTCAGTTCGTGTTAAAGTCTTCCGGCAAATATGTCGAGACGCGAAAAATAAATATGTACCGACATATTTCGTTTAAGGAAGAGTTATGCTACAAATTAAGCGCGAGAAGCCCACAAAGATTTTAGCATTTGGGAAATTTGGTATATAACTAAATATCATAAACTAGAATTCCCCGACAATGGTATTTGCCTAAGTCTGATTAAGCTTCCTTAATCTCCTAGCCATTGCGGGGTTGATTTCAGGAGTCGCGAAACAATTCAGAGATACAATGCTAACAGAGAATACCATCTGATCGTTTTACGTGTTAAATTCAGTCTACAGTTGGCAAAAAATACACACCGAACATAGGCGACATTCGCAATGCAAACAACGCTAATCTTAGCGCATATATGGGCTCGTTCTTCAGCAAATATAATAAACATGTTATACAATATTGCGGTGTAAGTAATTTCTATTTGAACTTCTATTGAATAGACTAACGACCATTCGTCGTACTGTTTCGTAGCACGGATCAATCGGAAATATTTACAACAATTTGTATTTTCGTTGTTATCGTTGTATTTATCAAAGACTAATGAAATATTACAATGCCCAGTATTTTGTAAAAATTGAAACTCCGTGTTTATTTCACATTGCCTCGTCCGTGTACGTACTTGATGCCTTTTTTTATGATAAAGTGAATAAACTCAGCGAAATTGTGTTCCAGTTTTACGTAATTATTACTAAGCAATCTTTCTGCTGAAAAAAGATAGAATACAAAGAAAGAAGAACAACAAGGACAGAGAACGTAAAAATGAACCGATTTCAACGATCACTCGACGCTCAAATTTCGATGCGAATCTCGATTCTCGAGTGGAGCAAATCGATTGCGCGTCTCTTCGAAACGTCAGATCCCTAATACGTTATGAATTTTACCCTGCTTTGCTTCTTATTATCGATCAACAGAAAAAAGCTAGGCATCCTGAACGTTTCACCAAATCCTGACTAAAAGAAATAAAGAAGCAAAACTGTCGGTGAAAAGGGAAAAGAATCTCTTGCATCTCTAACCGAGCATAAAGTGGAAAATATCTGCAGCCGAACTATACATAAAATGGCAAAAGAGAAAGAAAAAGTCTACTATTGTGTCTGACATCCCGTTATCGTATTTCGGAAAGGTCACCTAAATAATGTTTTATGAGTAAAAACAAGTTGAAAATCATTTTCAATTTAGCTCAATCGTGTTGAGATATATTTACGAAGTTCGTGACATAATAATACACGAAGTAAGTAATGTCTCGAAGCGATTTCTCGTTATGCTTTTAATTTCCAACAAAATGATCCATCCGTTAATTGTAGGAAAATAATAAGGACAGCTCTTTGAATTCTATTATTCAACACCGAAACTCAGTCTTAACTCGACTACTTCAAGCGAATCCGCTTATGACTTTGACGGTAATGATGAGTGTGCCGTAATACAATTACGAATTTAATTACAAAGAACGTTAATTACACAAACTATAAGCTTCGTTTCAATAGCGCATCGGATTTAGTTTACGAGATAAATCAATTTGCCTAATTCTTTCGTTACATAAAGTACGCATAATTGCGCTTCCGGGCGAAGCTAACTAAGTAATTAGTGAAAAGCAAATGCGAAAATGTGATCAGTATTTTGTCTTTATTTTTAAATTAAGAATTATGAAAATTTTAAATGAAAATATACACAATCGTCGCTGCTCTCCATAAGTTATAAACACTAACAAATGTATGCTTGATAGAAACTAAAGTGTTCCGACAGCATATAAATAAATATACAGTTATTTATCGGAACGTAGCACACGAAAGAAACTCGCATAAATGAAAATAACAATAAACGAATAAAATTCTCTTGAACGAACTAGAATAGCAAAATTTAAATAATGATTTTCATATAAATTAAATTCAGGAAAAATGGAAATGTCATAAACTACGTAACGAAATCTTCTAAATAAAATATCCTCTTAATCGAATAGTGACGCGCAAAAAATAAAATAAATCCATCGCAAGAAATCTTGCAAGAGTGGGTCCCTAATCAATCTGTATGTAAATTAGAAAATTAATTTTCGAGAGATTTTATTTAATCCGTCTTTCGCGGCATGACAACGCGTTTGGGGTAATAAAGAGAAGAAAAAATAATTATCGAGCGTATTAAATGAAACTATCGTGAACATGGCGTTTCCCAAATTAAGCGATTAGAAATTTTATCCATTTCTTCCATTATCGATTGCGAGAATAAAAAGCAGCGATTTTTACACTTAATCATAGGATAATTTCACAGACGGTTTGACACTGTCGGAATCATAAAAATTCGACCGAAATGAAACGATACACGGTGTATAAGAATATCTCCTTGCCGTTGGCTCCCTTCCTAGCCATTACCTATTCCACGGCTAGGTTTTACTTTCAACCCTTTTCAACTATGGTTCAGCCCCTTCCTTTTACCTTGAGGAGTGATAGCTTTCGAAACGTTACATTATACACCAGGAACTCCTTTCGCTGGTACGCCAGTTCATCTTTGTCTCCCTTGGTTGTCGGATAAAACGCGAACGACCAGAAGGAAGTCGAAGAAGGAAAAGGAAAGAAAGAAAAACGACCAGGGCAAAGAGAAGGTTCGAGATGAAAGGGCAAGAAGAAAAGGGTAAAAAGAAAGTACAGGAAGAGGACAACGCAAAGGAGAAAGTAAGAAAAATATGGCAAGAGAATAACATACATGCATGTAGGTGTATATATATATATATATATATATATATATATATATATCGCTTATATATATATATATATATATATATGTACATATAAGTTATATATATAATGTATTATCTACATGCGACTAGCATTACGAGCTTTAGGCTTCCTACGCCTATATCCACGTTTTCTGACGTATTTCGTCGTCTCCTTAAAAGTAAACTATAATATAGCCACTCGTACTCACACCCCTCGTAAGTATATCAGGGCCTTCTCTCCCTGACAGAACTAGAGACGTGAGCTGGATTTCCAAGATACCTCTGCTACGTGAGGTTTTGGCATTATAAATATTTTGCGAACTTGTCGTACCGGGGAACAAATTTCAATAATTTAAGTTAAAAGTAATCATGGTCATTCAAATGTTACTAACTTCTAATAACTCGTCGAGTCATAAATTGCCCAGAGACTTCTAAATCGAGCAACTCTCGGGACATGTACATATCTCGTGAAAATGTGTTGTAGAGGCTTGTTTATCCGATGCTTTGAGGAAAGTTCAGAAAACATCGTAAAAGACGAAAAGTGCATTTCGCAGAGACGAATACAGCGACACCGCTCTAAGAATAACCTTGCGAAATTATACGGAGCTTCCTGCGTAAAGTAAATAAAGGAAGTAGTAATCCGTGTACGACGATGGAATAGCTTTTCTCTCTGCAATAAAAGCGCATATAGATCCTTGGATCTTTGGCGAACCGTTGGGAACCATACGATCGCTCGAACTAACTTCGCAATCGACAAACAAGTTATAACTTTCTTTCATAAATCGGCAGAACAATTGTCCTATAAAAATCCATTCGAAAATTGGACGAGGAAATACACAAATTTTAATATCCTTTCATTTTAGTTCACTACGAACGCTATGACAAGGCAAATTTCAAGCTTGAAGCTTTTTTTCACTTTGATCCTGCACTTCATCGATAAGATCGCAAGTACATTCGATAATAAGCAAAACTGATCAAATTCAATTATGCGATTCCCGAGGGCAAGTAATCCAATTTGCACATCATCAAGTCACGCGGTGAAACTAGTTCGAAGAGCCAGGCATACAACCGACCACATGTATCAAATATTGAAGTTGCTAGATTGCGCTGGACTGCCCTTAGGGATACCAAATAACTGACAGACCCTGAAAACCCTTGTCGAATCGCAGTTTGTAGTTAACCCTAATCTGCATGAAGAGACATAAGATTTCAAACGTTCGAAACGTCGTTCAACTTCCAAAGGAAATCCAGAACCAAGTTGGCCTCGTCACGCTGACAACTTCTCCAGTTTACAATGTAATTTGATCTTTATCTATCATACTGCTTATCTATCTATTCTTTTATCTATTTTTCTTTATTGTCTTTGAAAACACTAAATGATTTGTAGACAATTAGCATTTGAATCAAGTGCTAATTTACATTATTCTAGAAACTTCACATCATCTAAAACTACCATTGTTAGATTTTTTCCTTAGAATTCTAGAAGTTTGAAAATCATTATCACTCAAGGACTGGAAAATAAGTTTTCCTTGCAAGTATTTCTTAATTTCATAATTGCCAAAATACGTGCATACGACATGTCTGCGTGATGTCATTCCAATATGTATCTTTTTAACTATTATTTCACATTCTCAGGCGCAATACTATTACAACCATTCCCAAGAATGAACAGATATTTAAATTTCATCGATATACACATTGACTTCGACCGATCCTATTGAATCTTAAAATTATAACTTAGAAAATTACATGCATTCTTCGAGTAATTCTTCCTTTACGTACAACTTAAAATTCAGAAATGATGCAAAACGAAACATTGAAATTTATCATAAAAATCAAGAGCACAATGGATGAAACTAATAATATCAGCATGAGAAATACGTTGTATAAAAACCGTTCTTTTCGCAGGAATATGCTCCAAGCTTGCAAGCTGGCGCAAAAATGAAAACGTCAATTTAATAAAGGTTGAAAATATTTATTTCTATTCGTTTATTTCGTTCATTAAACTCAAGCAAATTCCAGTGTGTATTTTAATTATGCTTCTCGCCAGTCATCGTGCAATTTGGAAAATTGATTAACGCGTGACCATAAATATTTCGTTTCGTGTAATAGCACGTTGAACCGTATTTCGATCCAATCTTCATTTCTATTAAAGTCATGAAGAACCTCATTTTCATGCCAAAATCGATATTAGCAGCGCAATAACACATATGAAAACATAATTCGTTGTTAATTAGAGCGGTTCTCAGTGGTTAAAGTTTTCTGTTTTAACTTTTTGTCGTGGGAAAAGGCTGAAAGTACACGTACATGAATCGAAGCTGAATCATTGAAAACTTAGCAGTGTTTCTCTCGATAAACAACAACCATCCGTTCATAATTACTTCCATAACGATGCTCGAAATTGTTAGAGAGCCAGATTCTATTCACATTGCACATAGTACAACGTTGTGCAATCAGTAGGTTGCGGTATACGATATTCGAGGCAGTCCAAAAATTCGATTGAAATATTACACGCGAATGCACGCAGTTTCCGTATCGCTGATAGCGAAAGCTTCATGACGAATCATGTCTCACTGCTAAGATACCGAGCGCCAAATATTTATGAGAGGCGACGATCCGAAAGAGAATGCGAACTGAGAAAACAGGAAAATATAAATCAATTAGAAGAACGAATCCGCGGTAGTGACGAACCGGTGCGGCGGAGAGCCGTCAGAAGTATTCTTGCGCTTTATCTCGCTCAACGCATCCATGAAACTGAAGGCAATAGAGGCTTTTCTCCGTGTGTGGCCACAATGGGCCACCTGTCTGACAGGTTAGTCGACAGTTCTACATTTCTGTGTACGTTGCATTATCCTTGTGTTATTTTAGTTAGACACAGATATCGATGTTACAAAAATATTATGTGATCGTCGCACGTTTCGCGTGAATTCATACAACATCAATTAGGGATTTCATCATAGTGGCTCTAATGGCTATCAGTATTGGACTAACGATCGGTTGGACGTCCCCTTTCCTCGCACGCTTGACCCTGGAAGACTCGGAAATACCTATAACGGATGAAGAAGGATCATGGATCGTTTCTTTGTTACCATTTGGACGTTTATTCGGTGCTATCGGCGGTTCCGTCACCATGGAGTATTACGGCAGCAAAAGATCTCTGTTAATGTCTGGAATTCCTATTATAATAAGTTGGATTTGCATAATATTTGCTAACTCGGCATTTTGGCTTTACGTATTCAGAGTTAGCGCAGGTAATTTTTATTCGACGTTTGTGGTAGATCGCACATGTATCTTGTCACTTCAAGTACATACAATTATTGGAAGATATTTTTTTAGGTATCTCTTTCGGCATGTATTATAGCTGCTTCGCCTTTTACATAGGCGAAATAGCATCAGCCAACATCCGTGGTGCACTGGTCAGCACAATAGTAAATGGGATGCCATTTGGAACGTTGATCGGCAACATAATGGGCAGTCATATGTCGATGATGTGTTTTGGACTTGTAAGTCTAGTTTTGACCATCTGCTTCATGACGGTCTTCCCGTTGCTACCACAATCGCCTCACTATTATGTGCGGCAGAATAATGCGATTGAGGCGAAGAAAACAATCCAATGGTATCACCGAAAATCAAACGTGAACGTCGAGTTGGAAATAATCGAGGACTTCGTGCAATCTTCCAAATCAACCAACTTCCGCGACAAACTCAATCAGGTTATGGAAAGGAAGAATAGGCGCGCGTTCTATATGATTATACTGTTGTTCATTTTCATGCAACTCAGTGGGTTAAACACCGTGACATACTATATGGAAATAATCATAAGAAGCGCGAAAGTGACGTCGCTGGAGCCGGCGACCGTCGTGATCATCTCCACTGGAATTGGTACATTTTACACAAAGAGGATAATTTCTATGCATATATGTTTCAAGATAGAATAGCGTTTCTTTTTATTCCGATATAATCCGTGAATTTTCGAAATAGTCCAGTTCTCATTTTAAAGCTATGTTTACCCTGGATGTGTATTCTGATGGGTATGATACGTTACATTTTCCATCTTGTACAAGTAGCTTTAAAATTCATTACGTTGCCAACTATTATACATTATCCATACCGCTCTATATTATATTAAAATGCTTCTTTTTTAGTCATAAAACGACATTTAGATCAAAAATTTAATAAAAATGTACTTTTTAGCTTCTTCTGCTACGTTTTACATGTATATGTAAATTCATTTCGGTCTTTAAATGTTTCATTCGTCAGAGCGACAGCTCACCAGAGCACGCATCCACTGTTGCCATAACTTAAGACGTCGAAAGAAAAGGACGAAACTTTCTTTTTGCCCCGGTTTATTTCTTCTCTTCTATTTTATTTCGAGGATTTTCGAATCGATACAGGATACGATATTCGCATTCCAGGTATAGTGATCGGCTGGATCAGCGTGTATCTGATCGATCGGTGCGGGAGAAAGGTTCTCATTGCGGTGTCATGCGGCTGCGTAATCATCGCGATGGTGCTTCTGGGATTACACTTTCTGCTACTGGAGCAGAATTTTGAACCAAAAAGTCTGGAATGGCTGCCGATCCTAGCGATGATACTCTTCATGATGATGTCCATCGGTCTGATACCGGTTCCGAGCACCATACTCAGCGAGCTTTTCCCAGACGATTTAAAGAGCATCGCCGGATTCACTGCCAGTATCACGTCCGCGTTATTCGCGTTCATCTGTAGTAGAACCTACCAACCGCTCATCGATCTCATGTCCGAAAAATACGTATTCTGGATGTACGCGATAGCCATGACCGTCTGCTTGGTATATTCGATCACCGAAATGCCCGAGACCAAGGGGAAGACCTTGCAGGTAATTTTTAACTGATTCACAACGTTCACGATCTTATCAGATTATTGCAAATATTCTGTCGACGATGTGATATTTGTAAAGGAGAATTTTATGTCTTTGAAGAAGCACTGTTTTAAATATTGTACAGTATATTCGATTTTATTAATTTATTATTTATCCAGGCTCGAAGATAGATTATATATTTGAAGCGGCGTATGAGATGATTCAGTAGATATTCATCAAAAATTTGCTAATTCGATTCTAATAGAAAAGATGTCAAGTTGGCTCGCGAGAGTGTGGGTAATGACAGAATGATGTAGTAGTCTGTTCCTGTTGTACAAACAGTGGACGAATCAGTCATTGTTCAGTTTCCCGTTGACGTGGTATTAAATAATCGATATCGATATAATGTTGACAGGAAATACAGGACATGCTAGCTAGCGAGAGTAAAAAAGGAGGAAGCAGTTCGGAAATAACAAGAACGGTACGATAACAGACTGTATTGGAATAAAGTGTGAAGTAAAGGTGATCTCAATAAAAATAAATGATACTTCTACGAACGAATATTTTAATTACTCTTATCATATACCTTTATCACATATACCGAAAATGAAAGAAATATATAGTGTTGATTATTATATAAAATAATCAGTCATATATACGGAGATTTCAATTTCTCCATTACTCAGCGAATTGTACGTAATTACACGTATCTTATCTTATCACAAAAAGCCACTAAACAACAGTATTTCGCAAATAACCACCAGAGAACTTAATCAGGCAATGACGTGAAGAATTATTAAGGAATTTTGCAATTAAACATTAAATTCCTACAATATATGCACAAAAAAGATATATTAGACAACTGATATATATTAGATTACTTTCATTTGCATCATAAGGGATCGTTAAATTCAAAATCAAAGCTGAAGACCTGTAAACTATACTTAAAAGTCCAGGGTGTATTTTATTTCGATCGTTTTAGTCTGTAAACATATTATTTGAACAAAAAGAATTTAAAATAAATATCAAACAGTGCGTTTGTTCAACTATGTATTTATCTTGCAACTATATTGATGAAAGAAAAGCTCTTGCTAATCTCGCAATTCATGTAAAAATAAAATATTAGCTCAAATCAAACACAGCTCAGCTCGTTAGTTAATTAAGCTATGGAATTATATGTGTGTCAGACAAATGATATTACTGATAAAAATGATTACACTTTCATTATACGCAACAGGAACCATACATTCCCACTTTACAAGTAGCAGAGATTCGTATATAAAGAAGAGCCAGAAGAATATTTGTATTTTTTGCAATGAAATATTTGTATTAATAATATTACTGTTGTTATTAATATTACTAAGTATATATCACGCGAGATTAAATAAAAAAGCAGTCTTGAAACGATCTCTGTCGTCTCATAGAATTGTAAATTACGTCAGTTTCCAATTATCAGACTCTTTATTTTGACATATGCTGATATTACAATCTTCCTGTTTAAACAGAGCAATTTCTACAACAGTATGGAGACAGGGCAAACAACTACAAAGTATAATTTATGACATTCGTTAGTAAAACGTGTTATTACCGTAGAAGTGATTGCTTTCATTCGAGCAAGACCCCCCATTTTACCCCCCACGTCTTTTGTTTTTCGTGAAAAACTAAAAAATGGAAACGTGGAAATCTCATTCCTGAACATATGATAGGATATATAGGAATAATGCACGCATGCGTGATGTTATCTGCATTTATGTAATCTGTTTCACTATTTTCAAAGCTATATAATTTTGATGTAAGTAATACATCTGTCAGCTGCTCCTTACCTTCGGAGGACTCATCATGACCGAGGCAAGAAGTGAGAAATTAAAGAAAAAAGTGTTCTGGCCGCAATGGATCGCTGGTTGCGGAGGTATTAACCAATCACCAATTAACTTTTCGAAATGCATATTGCGCAGTAATATTAACAATGTTGCAGTGGCCGCGAAACATCCAGATAAAAGGAGAATCATAATTTTGAATTTTTCTTACAGTCTGGTTGTTGATAACGGAACTGGGATTAGTGGGAGGATGGTCGTCTCCGTACATCAACTACTTAACTTCTGCAGAATCTACATTTCCGGTGACACTATCGGAAATATCGTGGGTGGTGTCGTTATTCAATCTGGGAAGATTTTTCGGTGCTATCGGAGGCGCTATATGCATCAACTACGTCGGCAGCAAGACAACAATTACGATCAGCACTGTGCCCATCTCGCTTGGTTGGCTGTTCATCATCTTGGCTAACAGCGTGGAGTGGTTATACGTCTCGAGATTTTGCAGTGGCATCAGCCTAGGGATAACTTACAGCTGCTATTCTATATATCTAGGGGAAATAGCGGATCCTAGCATCCGAGGAGCGTTGATGGCACTAGGCACGAGCGGCGTAGCGACAGGAAACTTTATAATGAGTGTTATGGGAGCGTATTTGTCGATGACTGTATCAGCCATGATAGCCTTAGTTTTTTGCCTTTTGCTAATGATTCTTTTCATCTGGCTGCCAGAATCCCCTCATCATTTAATTGAGAAAAGCTTGGACGAGAAAGCAAAATCATCGATTCAATGGTACCATAGAGACTATGACGTAGAATCGGAATTCATGGACTTACGAAAGTTTGTTGAAAATGTCAGTAAGCAAACGTTAACAGACTCTCTCAGGGAGTTAAAAATTGTTCATTTCCGTAAGTCGATTATTATTGTTACGATTCTTACCGCGTACGCTCAATTGAGCGGAATCAATAACATTTCGTTTTACATGGAGTCGATCTTCATGTCCGCAAAAGTTAGCGTGATGGACCCAGCGCAAGTGGTGATAATAGTGATGGCATGTGGTATCATTGGATCTTGTTTATCAATGCTTTTAATGGACAGACTTGGGAGGAGAATTCTTATGGTCATATCGTGCACTGGAATCACGTTATCTTTAAGTCTATTAACGGTCGAGTTTCAATTGTTAGATTTTGGTTTTGATTCAAAAACAGTGGAAGGACTAGCGATTACCGGAATGATAGCTTTCTACATAACAGTTTTCTCGGGTGTTACTCTCCTACCACCAACGATGCTTGGCGAACTCTTTCCTCCTCATCTAAAGTGCATCGCAGCATTTATTATCAGCAGCACAGCCGCCGTTGTCTCTTTCATCTCAACCGTCACTTACATGCCGCTGCTTAATTTTCTGAACGAACGATATTTGTTTCTATTTTATGGCCTGTTAGAGGCTACGGCTATACCATTTACCTTGATCTGTGTACCTGAGACGAAAGGAATGTCCTTGCAAGCAATTCAGGATCAACTGACGGGGAAGACTAAAGCTTGAAGTATATCTAGTGTTAATAAGACTAATCTCTCTCGTGAGCAAAATACGGAACAATTTATAATCTCTAATTGAGTTATTATATGAACGTATAAATATTTTACAAGGGCGTAAATACGAATACTGTAAATATCAAAATTCGAATACTCGCTTTAAATGTAGACAATTACTTTTTTAAATAAACGTAATATGGATTGTGTTATTAATGTGTTATGAAACTGAAATTATTACTTCGTATCTAAAGACTGTACACGGAATACGCTTTCTCGAAGATTGTCTCTCAGTTCAACAGATATTTCATTGGAACCGATGAAAGCGCATCTCAAGGAATTTTCTAGTGCATCCAGAAACGACGGACGAACGTTGGATAATAGAAGAAAAGGTCGCGATGCCTGTTGTTCTTTTGCTTGCCATTCTTCCTTTAACCGAGAAACGATGTAGCTATTTCTCTTTGGGGCGGACACACGCCGCCGTAACGTCGACGATGGAACTCGGCCAGTTTCATATTTTACAAGACGATATTTCAGCCGTGCTGGCTACGCCAACAATGTTAAAGGTGACACGGTCCCATGGTGGCATTGCTGAAAATTGGACACTGCCTTATCTCGCCCGGGTCATTGCACGATGACTGTTCTTGATATCCTTATAAACATCAGGGCATCGATACAAATTTACGATGCGACTTTTTTTTACTATTAAATGATACGAGCGTGTATTACAAAGAAGCTCTGATAATAAATATCATTAGTACCAAAAACTGTCACCGATTTCGCAAGCTATCTCGCTTTTACAAACATTGCGAATAATACAAGAACTATATTCCGCAATAAAAGAAACATAAGAAAAGACAATTACAATAAAAAAAAAAATTATTTATCATAGCGTATTAATGATACAAAGCAGAACGTATAAAATTACGTTATGTTATATTTCCGTGATGACGAACCGAACATCAACGCGGCGAATTAATTACTTAAACGTAACTGTTATTTCATAATAAATGTTTCACGTATCGCGCACACATCCGCTGTTCCTCCGGGCGTATGTGACCAGTTATCATTTTAAATTGATTACCGTGCAACCCAATTGCGTTTCGAGAGTTGCGTGAACCAATAATTCTTTGATCCATCCAGGGTGGAATAATGGTCACGGAGCCGACTTTGCCCTCTGACATGCGCCAACGCTGTTAAGTTATAGCATTTAGCCCGATTCAGATTTACGATAAGCCGATTTCCGGAAAGAATATTCTGCAGAATAAAATATTATAGGAATTATTGTAATTAATATCATGTCCATATCGAGAAAATGTATCAAGCTTTTAACAGCACCTCTACAGTTATCTGTCCGCTTCATGAAATATTCATAAATATTCACTTTTTGCTTTGGTTTACTATTGTGCGAATATTTTTTCCTCAGTTTTCTTACTCTCTTTTCCTTTCCCTTTATTTCCCTTTTTATTTCTTGTAGTCGTAACGATCGTTACAGTTTAGTGGATGTAAAAGAAGCAAAAAAGGTACATCGTAAACGGGGCGATTATCGCTCGAAACTAAAGTGGAATATTCAGGATAATAGAAGCTGAATGTTCAATGTTGAATACGTTGAACCGGAAATAAAGTGTCAGTTTGCCGATTTGATAACTCTCGATTCTATTCGATTATATTCGCCAAAGTTGTACACTAGATCGAGCTCGGTAAGCAGATAAACTTCGTTATAATCGTTTAAATTGTAATAAGCTTTAGCGAATATATGTAGCTGGATATTAATAATATTCTTTAAGAATTTAACGAACGAATTAATATAAGGATCATGTTTAAGACAACTTTTAGAAATTTCCTTAATACAGTCCACTCACTTAGTATATATGTAGTACAATTTAAATGCAAAATCGATCGTAACGAGCCAGAAAACTACAAGAAGAACTAACGCAATTAAATAACTGCATTTTTCGTTTTATTGTAGAAAATAGGATGATGCCACTTTAAAGCTTTCTCGGGAACAAACAAGATAGTTTATCGTCACGCGGATATAAACGCTTCTCCCGACAGAGCCCCGGAAATTGTACGCTTTAAAGCAAGCATTGTACATCACTGGCTTTCTTCAAGTTCTATACGATTGGTGGTTTCGAAACCGGCGGGTCATACATTCGCATTTAACCTGTCCATATATATTAAAAGTATTATCAGAATTGCTCATTTTAAAACAATATCTTTAAATTTGTAAGTTCCCCCGCTAGATTTTATCCGAAACGAGGCGAAATTGCTTCATTCTATATTTCCACGCTTATGCCAATTATAGAGAAATTTTCATACTATATAATGTATTGAGCATGTAATAGCTATTCGAACACTAACTCAATCGTTCTCCTATATGCAGGTCGTCTCTATGTTCGTTTAGAACTCCTAATCGCTTTAAAGCTGTCTACAACTAAACCGAGTCAATTATCCTGTCAACTCTCTGCTCTGAATCCTCTTACCTGATACCAATTACAGCGCTACATTTGGTAATACCGTACGAAGTAATTATTTCTAAACTTTCGAATTCGTAAAATATTCAAAAATTTCCCGATTTAACTTTAGATTAATTTCTAAAGTCAGTGAGATAAATTTCATCATTTCATAAATGAAGTTTGCGAACCTGTTCGCTTCGATTACAGCCCGACCATTCGAAATCGATGAAAAAGCATACTTTCGGTTGCTGGGCCAGAAACAGAACGATAGGACCATTTATTTCATTCACTAGACATGGCACAGTAGTTTAATTTACCTCGACAGGAGTCTTGGGGCGAGATACAACACAAAAGCACGCACAGGCTAACGACGGAAATTATTATCGTTTCGCTATAGTCGAACTTAAATAAATTTACTCAACTATATTGTTTAATCTTAATTGTAGACGACATTATGGTACGCTGGAACTGCAGAGAAAGCAATCAAATTTCAAAAAAACATTATGAGATATATCAGCACGATTCTTTGTATTAACATGATAAATCCACTATGAGACATTCTGCATATCATCATTATCTCGTTAATTAACGACTCTACAATTTAAGCATATATATACTTAAGTTGTATATATTGTTATATATATAACTTAATTAATTAACTTTCGAATAAATTATTTCAATCAAATAGATTTTTGTCATTATCTGTAGAGTTCTGAATATTTATATAAGATCTTGGAAATTATCATATTGTCTAACATGGCAATTACAATGATCATTGCATCAATTACAGACTAATTTTACGGATTAATTTCTTCAGTTCAATTTGAAAACCACACTCGTGTTCCGAAGAAATACAATTACTTTTTCTAAAAAATCAAACATGATAGGATTTCTCAAGGCTTCCAATTTTATCAGAACATGGGGAAGAGGCGCAAAGAAAAATCATGCATACAAGCTGCAATAATGGAATGCCTCCAACTTTCGGTCAATAAAGGAGTTCTGAAGACAATTTTGCAATGCAATAACCCTTCGCGCCGTGGCAATCGACAAAGTTTTCCCCGAAGCCTTGCCTCCTCCACGTTCGCGTACCTACCCGACAATCTTAAAATTCAACGAACCTCGAGGAGGATCGTTTTTCAACCAGACAGAGGATACCTGTTCCTGATTTTTGCCTCGCCGAACCGTTTCGTGCAGGACCAAGTTTGATCGGCCATAAAAAAACAAGAAATCCCGGGCCATTGGCACTCACGATTGGAATCGCTTCTGTTCTATTCGCTTTGCGCGACAAGCTGCGACAAGCTACGGCAAGCGCATGTCGCGTCACGTGGAACGTGAGAACATGGCCTGCGAACGTGCGAACGCGGCCAACGAATTTTGATTTTTATCCCGAGTCCTCATTCAAATGCCGCACTTGTGCGTCGCGTCGCGTCACATCGCACGTCAACGTCTTCTCATTTGCACGTGAGAATGCCCGCATTACCCAGGCACAGAAAAATAACGAAGAGAATTCAAGAACAAAAAAAAAAAAGATGGAAGGCGATATCGATCGCAGCCCGGTTTAAGAGAAATCGAATTTCGAATCGAAGTAATTTTTTACCGTTGTCTCAAACTTCGTCCTCCTACATAATGTCCTTTCTCCTTTCTTCGTTCGTGAAGTCGAATATTATATCGCAGAGATACCAAGAAAGAAGTTCGCCTAATAAACTTCTCCGAACAGTCAGCGAGTGGAGCGCGATGAATCTAGGAAGATATCTAGTGAAAAGAGGTTTGGGAAGGGAGTTTCAAAGAACAGGATGATAACGCGAGAAAGTAGCGGTCGTACTCTGTCTCCCTGGCGGGTTCATTGAAATATTTAAACAAAAGGAATCGGTGGACTATCGCAACGCGCCGGGACGTTCTAGCAACGGTGAAGTTCGATGCACCGCATCGACCCGACAAAATGTAGGCTAGTAGTATGTCACGAAAACGCAGGAATTGGTTGGTCGCCAAGTCGCGGATAGTCAATGGAACGAAGATAGGAAGGGGAACGAACCGCTAGGTCTGTAACCTAAATTCTCTCGTAGCGCCGACTTCCAGCGATCGCTTTGAAGCAACCTATACAGCTTCCGTTGGATCAATGATACTTGTGGTTAACTGTACACAATGTTGCATTGCGATAGACCATGCCTCTGGTACGTGGTATCATAATACTCTTCGTGGCAGCTCGGCAACTGTTTTACGTTTTGAACAATCGAAGCAAAAAAACATTCATACAGAAACTCAGTTGCAAAGCATACATCCAACAAAACCCACGAATTAATCCAAATAACGCGATCGAGCGCAAAGTCGAGCTGGTTTCTCGTTGCGCACAGAGTAGGACGAAAAATTCAAATACCTTTTGTTTTCACCGATAAAGTATATCGAGCGAAAACCACTGTCGATCGCACCGTGAATGTCGTACTTCGGAGATTTATTTGTGCGAATCGTTGGATTACTTTGTGTCAACAAGCTGAACGGCCAGCTTTGTCTTTCTCGTTATTAATCATGTTATAATCCCCTTATATCATTCTATAATTTGTCGATTTAATAAATATGTTTAATATATTTTACGTATTTCAATTGTGCAACGCGTACAATATGAATTTTTTTCGCATCGTTTCCACCCGTGTAATATGAAATTCTTTGTTATCGAAGCTCGATGAATATGTTTAATAATTTTTATGATAAAATAAAAATAACGACTGCTTTAAAAAAATGCGAGGAAGCAGCGTAGATGCGTGCACGGCGGTCTTCGCCCGAATATTTATCCGAATGAAATAAAGTTGCAGGAAGTAAATAGAACCGAGTATTCGCAAGAGATTGCTTGCGAAATAATAGCCATAACAGTCTTGCGTCTCGATGTCTTCGTTCAGGTATATCGACATCACTTTCCAGTCTTCTATTTTTTCTTGCGTTTCTCTGATCCAGTTTTCCACGTTGTTTTCGTAAACTATACCATTCGCATAAATTAGGAAGAGCATCTTACAGTGGCTCGTAACTTCGTTTAATCTTCAGCCAACTATTTAAACGATTAGAAGAAGAGGAATAAATTATCCTCTTTCAGAGAATTTCCATACCATCAATACTTTATCGACCAGGCATTTTTAACGCGAATAATGATTTGTTAGCAGCAGCTTTTTAAGGTAGCGGAGAGAAAAAATTAATCGTGTTTTTTACATCGCTGTATTTTTTTAAATGAATTGAAATATTGGTATAAAAATCTGAAAACATATTGAAGAGCTTCTAATTGCCGTTACTGCGTTGTTTATTTAACGTTATTTGAAATATATTTTACGTTTTTACATCGTAATGTAATTATTTCATATAGGTACAGTCAATATGAAATGCGATCGGAATGCTTCATCGTTGCCGCGTTGAAACAAATAAAAAACAATAAAGTAAAAGCAAGTAATAAGTTCCCCTACATAAAAGAATAAAGAACAAATGGATATATTCTCTTACTTGCATTGTGTATTTTTACCTGCATTACGTATGTTACGTAATTTTAGAAAATGAGCAGGTGCAAGAAATGAGGTAACATTTGGAAAAGGCCGAACAAATCGCCCGTTAGTCTCGATATGTCCATCCCGTGGCCTGTATACTTCGCAAGCTACATATATGATTACCCTAGCGGAAAGTGGTCGAAGAACATGTTACAGGGCCTATGAGGATATTCCTTTAACTCTCGTAACTTTTCTCCTTCTTTTGCCTTTTAGACTTTCTCCTCGCGTGCATCGTCTATATACCGTGAAAGATGAAATATGCCCGAACCCTCTGGAGATTCCTACGTCAAACTCGATCGCGAAAATCCTTCGCCCTACATCATCGAAAGCTGTTTGAACAGACAAATTCTAAACCATGAAAATTCGAAACTCGATTCGCTTAATTACTCATCCTGCAAACTTCTACTTTGCAACCTTCAGTGTTGACTGTTTTTCAATTTTCATGGGAAACATTGCGAGCGGTGCGCGCTATTGCTACTTTTTCGGCAAAATTTTTTACTGGAAAGCAGAAACCACGCGCTTTGAAAATACAGATGAAGGTCAGCTTGTCCTTTTTTTCTTCCTTTTTCCTATAGTTTGCAATTTTTACGCAATCGGCGCCGCTTGAAATGCTGATGCAAATTGACAAAATCGAATTTCGAAAATTCATGTAAACAAGATATAAACATGTTTCTATAATTTGTTAATAGGATTTATCTTTACACGTGATCGTGTACACAGCGGAATAAGTTAGCCAGATACGAAATGATAATAATTAAAGATATTGTACGCTTAAACGTTATCTATATAATCATCAATAGAGATTGATTACGCAGCGACTACACACCGTAGGTCTGTACAGATTGAATATTAATCGACTGTGTACTATCATTGCGATCTATGAATATGCATAACATACCCGCGAATAATACAATTATATTTGCTACACTATGTAACTGTCCAAATGTCTTTTCAAATATGAGAATAGCTTTTATATTTTATTTTTCTAAATATCAAATACATAGCAGTACAGCGGTAATGCGTTAAACAGTGGTTACGATCGATCGACGTAATAGCAAAGGGTTCAAAAACACAACAAATGCCAGGTAAAGCACTAACCTGTCAGCCATTGCCCGAGCCATGCCCACCGAGAATAATTACGGTGCATTTGCCATTGGGAATCAAGGGAAACAAATGCCGCTGACTGTTGAAGAGGTCATTAAATGAACAATAACTTTTGCAGTGATACGATCGATGAATAAAGTATCTATAATAATAGCAGATGAAGAAGATAGTATTACAACGAAGGCTTCACGGGCTTCTAATTTGATATTCCGTAAACAAATGCCCAATATTCTCTTTGCTTCTTTCAATGAATCATCGAAGAAAAATTATGTTTCCCATTCATACGTTTCGAAAATGAAAGTGTTCAACTGTTTACTCGTACCTACTATTAACAAAAATTCAGTATCCGTGGAACAAACGCGGATATTTTCGTTTGACAAAGACACAAATTTCAGTATTTTGAAGAAGAGAAAAGATTTCATCCATTGCTTCGATAAAAAGAATACTTGCAAGAAAATAAATAAAATTTGAAAACACGTATACGAGGAAAATTTAGTCAATTGTTGATATCTGAGCAAAGGAAACATTTCAATACCGATCCTCCCTTCCTTCCGCGCTACCTAGAATCTAATTTCTTCAGCTTGCAGGGAAGAGCTATCAGAGAATGGAGAGTTACAGAGCTTGCGAAATAAGCTTGGCATATCGCCGTAACGTTACTCGAAAATGACGCAGATCACAAGAAAAGAAAAGACTGGACCAGGCTGATACGACGGCGAAAAAGAAAGGTTTGGCGACTTTAGCGAGCTCTGAACCGATGAAAGCAGCGTCGTTCTCTGCTGGATGCAGGCTGAAGAGACTCCACCGTTTGCCACTTGCACCTCGAGAGCTTTGCTTGTCTCTAGAACTCTCGAGCACTCGTTTAACAGACGGTAATTCTACGGTAATACAATGTCTTTTAGTCCCGTTTGCGGGCAGTGTTGCTCGCTACGGGGAAAACAATACCCTAAAAGGTACCAAGGTTCTCAGCAAGAATTTTGTTCGATAAATTTCTCGCGTCCCTGCTTTGCAATTATTTGTTACCGTAAAAATGAAAAAAATTAATTAAGGCAAGAATTCGTTTCGTTCAAGCAAAACTGCACCGGTAAAAAATTGTTCGTTACGTAAGCGAATACGAATTATATAAATAGCGTATGTATTTCAAAGAGAAATCTCAATAGAACTGCGGATGGTCGTGTTTCGACGGCGTCTGTGGATTTGAGAAACACGTTTAACTTTCGGCCTGGCTACGAAATCACTCGAAGCCCTTGGGCCAAGAGTCTACTCAACTCTATACACCAAACGCGGCCACTCCGTATCCAGATTTCAGAAAGAGCACATATCATAACCCGAAATGCGTTGGTATCTTCTCGCGTCGCGGTTTCACGTCATTCACCTCTTTCAACATCTATATTTATAACTGGATCCTATATCTAGAATTATTCATCCTCCACGTATTTATTTACGACTGTTACCGCAGTTACGCTCTTCGCTCACGAAATTCCAGCATCCAATTTAAAAATTCTTAGAAACGTTCGATAATCTTCTTCGATGCGCGCTTAGTTACTCTCGTTTCTCGAACTTCGCTTTCAGAAGTTTTTCTACGGCCACGTTTAAATGTTTTCAGCGCGGTTGCCCCTTCTTATCATTGAAAGTCCCTTCCCGCTGGTATATATCGACGTTCGTAGATCTCTATAGTCCATGCATTAAAAGATAGCGATAAGTCTGGAAGATTAAATTTATAAGAACCTACGATCATAATTCGCCAGCCGGCCAACGAAAAATGGTCCGCTATAAATTAACCCTCGAATTTCCATCGAGTTCGGTTCAACGAGAAAATATACTTGGCCCTAAATCTAGCGCGAGCACATTTTTAAAACGCTTAATTTAATCCCGTGAACAATCTCACGGATCGTTCCTCAATCTGGGGTGTTTGGAGAGCTTTTAAAGCAGTATACGCACGACCTGTCGACTGCTTTGTGCCGATTACGATTTATTAACTACGTTCGTCAACAACTGCGCGGATTACGTCGAACGGTAACAAAGCAGCCTTTGAACGTACTGCTTTTATGCTTCAAACGTGAAAACACAACCGTGAAAATTTAATGGGGAAGGAAGTACGAAGATGTATAAATTGAATCTCGACTATCTGGACGAATATAAAGTTGGAAAAGCTAATTGTAAGAGTACTTCATTGAATACAGCTGTGATAATCATCGTAAAATTATTGGAATCGCCGTAAACGTAGCTAGCCTATTATCTGATAATTGTTGCTATAATATAATCGTTTGTATTTTATTCTACATCAAACATCATTAGCTATAAGATTATATAATAAATTATGCAATAAGTTTACCGCGTGCATGTTAGTTTTACAATGCTGGAAAAGATCGTTTGAAACATGAATAATGTGCAAATGCTATTACAATGGTACGTCGGATAGAAGAACGAGCAGTATGAGAATAAAACACGAATAATAAAATAGACAACACCGAAAAAAATAGGAAAGAGAAGAAACTTTGTAAAAAAACGTGACTGGTTTACTTTAGTTTATCCGGTAACTAGGAGACGTCTCTGACCATCCCTGGAACCCCTGTGAGTTTCAGCTTGCAAACTTATTTATCTCTTTGCGGAGATCTTGCCGAATCTTTCCCCAGAGAGAATTTAGATAAGTGCGCTAAAACGAATTTGCGAGATACTTGTGGATGCGGCTCTTGTTAAATTTTGTTCGACGTTCCCTAAGAAATTTCGACCTTCTAAACGAGCACTTTCAAGTAGAAACGTTGGAGATTCTCTATGCGTCAAAGTAAATTAATTCAGATTTGTTTGAATCCGACTTCTACAGAACGATTAGCTAAAGAGCGGCGAGAAACGTTTTAAGTAGAAACGCCCTTGTTAGTCAGACGTCCAAGTAGAACACAGTAGTTTACTCATATCCAGCGAAGCTATACAATGTTCCCAATACATTTATGATAATGGCACCACTGTAACTGAGATATAGCCAAAATATACAGAGTCGTAATTACGAACTGACTCTAATTGATCGATTTTCTGAGGGTGACTCAAAAAATGTCCGACAAGAAACGAATGGCATCGTCATTATTATTGCGGCTGCTCGAACGAGGAAGGCTTTACATCTTTCGAACGAGTTCCGAATGCGCGGTAAAAGCGGCATTGAATTTCAAGGATTCTCGTGCCTTAATCGTCACCGGAGACTGCTCTTCATCACGGTATCGCCTAAAATGGTTTCCTACACCTCATGCGCCTACCGCGTTTACATGTGATTTCGCAAATGCGTCGTTCGAACGCATTTGGAACGATAAGAAGAGGCAGAGATAGATTCGACGTGCTTTCCAAGTCTCCGATTTCATTGAAAAATTTAATCTACCTTAATGGAGTGCACCCATTATCATTGAATAAAAGGGCGATGATAACAGTAAAGTTAAATCCCATTATGAAAGATACCTAACGGCGAACAGACCAAGGTATCATTACAAGCTTATCGAACAGAATCGTAGCGTGTTCCAAGTTAATGCGCAAACTGGTTCGGGACAATTTTACAGAACACACTCCGTTCGAGAACCGTCGATAATACGTCAGGATAATTAACGACTTGCGCTCGACGTCGATGGAACAACGTTTAATCTCGATTTTCTCAAATCTTCTCCGTGACTCGGCAAAAGCATTCGTATCTCGATGAACCTCGCCAGGAATCCGCTCGTTTACTAAAAAGATCAGTTCGCTGATTATTTGGAGAAGAACTGTACCGAGAGTTGCCGTGAAAACGGGTGGGAAGGATCGCGGCAACGAAAATAAAAGTAAAACCGAATACATTTTTTCGCACATTTGTACGTCCGCGTGTGAAAAATTTCCCGTTATTCTCGACGCTAACTTCTAAAAAACGTCAACATGAATTTTTTATAAACCCAGGAAATTCGTATGCTTCACGCGCGACTTTCCAGCAAGAAAATTCTCTTGACATCACGGGGAAACGTCGAGCAAAGTGGTATCTTAAGTTTCGTTACACGTGTGGCTACCTAGAGACGTTTTCCTCCTCCTGACTACCGGAAAAATTACAAAGTTTTGTGGACCTACCAGACCAAACGACGCCCAACTTTCACATTGATCTGGTGATTGGTAACAATCCATTATACTCTGATCGAATGCTCGACTCGAATACCAATATAGCGAATAGCTCGAATTTTCAAGTATAATTTCTTCCTAGTTAAAGTGAAACAAACCGAACCAAACAAATTGCTACATATATACATACGCGACACTCTTTATTATAAAAAAGGAAACGTCAGTTTTATAATGCAACCAAATTGAATATTCGATAACGATGTGAAAAACGTAAAATATTTGCAAGATAACGAGAATTTTTGGCATAAATCACAAGTTAAATTTGTGCAGGATATGTAGCTTAAGTTAGATTGTCCCAAGAGTTTCTTTTGTTTTATAAGGAAATAATAGATGTTCGACATCTTTCGTTTTACATTATTTTATTGAATTATGTATGATTCATTATGTATGTTCCAATAGGACAAAATGGATCATACATAATTCAATAAAATAATATAAAACAAACAATGTTGTGCATCTACTATTTCCTTATAAAACGAATGAAACTTTTGCGACCACCTAATATTTCAATATTTGCACGACAAAGTTAAATATTTTTAAGCAATGTTTTAAAAATTACAATGTTTTCATTCGTAATAATAGCTACATATTTTAAGTTACGTGTATATCCTATTTAAATGTATTCGTGTATTTTAGCCACAGATGACGACACAACGAGAAAATTTTACGCTCAATGAACAGAGCACGCCGTAAAACGTAGACAGGCTATAACGTTGAAACGAATACTGAGTGATGCTGAGACTGCACTCTAGATTTTTAACGATCGACGTCTCTTTCAACTTATTCAGTAGTTTTTCTTTTCTCGTTTCACTTTCTAATTCCCTAATTCGATCAAATCCCGTCAAATTTTGCTCAAAGGCAAAAAGTTCGATAAATCGACATCTCGTCGATGAAGCTTCCAATCCGATTATCTACAGACAATTTCTTTCTTGCAGCTGTCGCATGTTTCTCAAAAAACACCAATTTCACTCGATTAACGTCGTATTACGATAAAATCTTATTTTTATACGCGTTCACCAGTTTTCGGCGCTACCACTATCAGAAATTCGAAACATCATGAAAATAATATCTCTCCGGCACTCGTTTATATTTCACTCGCGCAGATTCTTCCCGAATTATTTCTCCCGAATGCTCTGAATATTTCAACGTTTCCAGAACCGCTTTTCGCCCGATACCGATATCGTTTCTTCCCCAAGCAACCCCTTACTGGAAGTTTTCTCCTTCTTTCTCGATTTCGTGAAAACTCTGCACCTCGAAGAATTCCAAAAGATAAGATCGTTTCGGTCGACGCCTCCATGGTCAAATTTCCACTCGAAAAATCCGAGCGCCAACTTCGTTCCCAACTCGTCCCATTATATTCGTACGTCGCACCACACTTTACCTGATTATCTTCAACCGTTCTTCCACATTGCTTTCTCCGTCCTTTTTTATCGACTTCTGCTCGCCACTCCTATGCTATGCACTCGTGCTCGACTTTACCCCTTTTCCCGTGCACATCACAAATCTCTCTTTGCGCCAGGAAAGCTCGGGAAAGCAGTGTCTTTATCCGGCAAGGTACGTCCAAATCCTTTCGCCGTTGTACTCGTGTCGCCATTTCCAGGTAGCTTACCTTCGCTATTTCGGTCAGCAGTTGAGGTTGTCGAAATCTTTGAATGAAACCCTCGAAAGACGGACTCAAGGCCCGCCGCTAAAGCCGCCGTCCCTCTTCATCGATCCACAGACTCGGAACTCCAGATTAGGTAGAAGTATCTACCTCGAGAGATTCCATAGAAGAGGTGAAATACGCCGAAGGGAGAAAGGAATAGATCGCGTGAAACGAGATACTCCGAAACGGGAACGAGACTAGAGGATTGGGGCCTCGAAAAAGCGGTTAGAAACGAGGCAAGATGAGCGGAAAATGCAACGTACATTGCCCTATCTTTCTTTTTTTTCTCTCTTTTAGGTATCTTTCAGGAGAAAATCCAGGAAACAATACCCCTGAGTTATCCAAAGAAATAAGCGATTTCCCTGACGTATCAGAATAGGGCGAGAAGTAATGCAGGTTTTCATAGGTCGTGAAGATTACCGTTCTCTAGCGGGCACGACGTTTAGTGGATTACACAGTAAAAGAAAATATAGAAAGCAAGAGCGTAAACGCGATGTTGTTTAGAACGTTTGTCTTGAATCATAGACAGAATTAGCTTTGGTTGCATAAGAAATGTAGGTGGGTAGATGGGAAAAATAATTAATCAGTTAAGAGCATAGGATAATGTACGATAATGCGAATATTCTCGTTTTATCTCGTAGTGTCTTTATAAAATATAAAAATGATTAATTGCATACGCGACGAAACGCAGCTATTTCATACGTCGTAATTAATATTAAAATTATTTTTCAGTGAGGTAGTATCCAATCAGTTTTGAAATGTCGCGAATCATATTCGAAGCATTGTATTTTACGTTCGGTAGAACTTTTACGTTACATCAAATTCCACGCTAAATTCGTCATTGCAACTAATTTTGACGGTTGCCAACGCGTCGAAAATCTCACGCGATACGGTTAATCGAGGATTGTTCGAAGGCATAAAATATTTACGTGTGGCGAACGGCGGGGATTCAGTGCCAAACGTTGACTGTGCAACGAAGGGAAGCAAACCGCAAGATGCCGGATTCGACGTATGAGAACGCGCTATTCATCCGCATTGCCATTTTTTTCATAGTTCTGCTGGCATGTACGCGGTTCTTGTCGCGCATGGATTAAACGGAGAAAACTGGAAGGAAGAGAACGAGTCGGGAAGGAAGCTGGAATGAAAGAAGTCTGGGTCGCCTCATTCTTTATCCCAGCCAATCGCAGTGTATAACGAATGTCGCAAGCACGTAATTTCCATCTTCCTGGCGTGCCACCAACTTCTGGCAAGTGGGAAATATCCCGAATAAAAAGAAAATCATTGGCTGTGTGAAAGGTTAAATTTGTCGCTATACATTCGACATAAGAAATTTAGAGAATGATCTTCTTTTAAATTCTACGATGAGATTAGAAATGATAAAGAACTTACGACACTTGAACAAAAATCATTGTAAATTTTAGATCAGATATTCTTAAATAAACAGAACGTGCCAACAGTAATATGTGTATATATATAACTCGCTAGACGATGCTTTCAAACAATATGAGAGATACAAAAAACTTCCATTTTTTTTTAATTCAATACCGGCGGTTCCTAATCAAGATAACGCGATAATTGCGCAATGACGTTCATTAAGCGCGTACAAACAAACTAAATGTGATTATATACAACACAAACAATGTGGAACCTATAAAACAAAAAGAAACATCAACAAGTGTGAATCCTCAGTTGTGATCCATAAAGTTGTGGAACTAACAGAACGAGTCTCAATGTCATGAGACCAGCTACAACTAACCCGAAGCCTTGGAAGACACTTCGAACAGCCACAAGATCGACGGACCAACCAGGGCGTTGAAGTTAGGGATGTCAAGATTCCAGAGTGATTCGTGGCTGGTCCCACGGCCCCAGAAACTTCGAGTTCGAGTTTCGAAGATTTCCACATGGTCCAAGACAGGCTCTACGGTCATAAAGTTCAACGCTCGGATTCTTCCGATCGTAATCGAAGAATTAAGTCTTTTATTTACGGACGTATTCAGTTATTTTCTCCAACATATACTTGGGTAATGCAGCGAAGAAGTAACGAAAGAAAACAGTCCAGAGATTGGCGAACGTGTTACAGCCTTGAGGGCTTAAGAGATCAGCAACGCTAGCCTTAGACAGAAGGCTTCCGACGCGTATCCACGGGATATAGTTGAACCGTATTTCTTTTAAATTTATAACTAAAGAATTTGCCAGATTGGAAAGCTAGTAAATCTCAGATATAGCGTCAAAATGTTATTGTACGTTTTATCGTTATTTTACATGGATCTGGAACCATATCGTAGGTTGGTATTCGTCACAGGATGTTACTCGTGTCACTCACGATATTAATTCCATTTTATATTTAGAATAAAACATTATGAATACGCTGTTGCATTTATATTAAAGACGTTCTTAGTGCATATTTGTAGCATCATAAAATAATCTTTCGCTATAAACGAGAATTCATTTGAATTATACTACAATTTACAGATTCAATCCTGTTGTTCTTTTTTCTTCGTTTTTTCTGTCGCACCGTTACGGAGGAGAACGTTATTCTGTTTTTCGCACTTATCTCTACCTCCACTTGCATAAAATTGTATCAGAAAAAGGTACACAAGGCGGGGAACGGGGAAAAATCATTCCACCTAGTACTTTACTTATTTTCATTCTTCGCGACGAACATATTCATAGACCTGGAATTTCTCTCGATATTCTATATTCAATATACGGCTTCGTGTCTCTTCCTTTTCTCTTTATGTTTCCTATAAATTTGTTAACATATTTCTGCTGCTACCTTAACGAAAGCAATATTTTTTCACAAAATAAAAATCTTCGATTGTTTTATCTTTGCTAAAAATTTTTCCATCGTTGCAAACCACTTCGAACGCTACTATCGAGTATATCTTATTTCTATACTGTGTCTGTTGCAAGACAGGACAAACGCATTGAAAACATCTGAAGCGAAGAATCGAATATCTCTTGGGAAGTGTCTCCCTATCGACTGACCAAGGGATTACTCGAAGACAATTAATTCAACGGAGAAACGATTGCCCGCTACAATTCTTAGTTTTCCCTCTTGATTTTGGATCGAGCGAACCAAGTGTATCGAGTACTTTATCCGGATGCCTTTTGTATCCGTTACAAAGAACCTCGGCAACAATGGAGGCTGACTATTCGCGTCAGTTTCACGCATATGCCAGGGGCGTTCCAAAAAAAGAAACTTTCGATTCTCCGCAGACATAATCACGTGACTTCCGCCGAGCATCCACGATTATATCTCCTACCGGATCAAAACTCACCCGTTCTATTCTCGACGACAAAGCGATTGCTTGGCGTTTCTCGGTTATCTGCGTTTATACCGTCGACATCGACTCAGGGATATAAACGGAATAAACGATACCGATAGAATGTTTGAGAGATACATCAAATACCACGATACATACAAGTAGGGTAAAAGCATAGAAATATAATATTTCCGTAAAGTTATGCAAAATTAAAAGTTACGCAATTTTATGATGAATCGCGCGTAATTTTATTCCTTGTGATTCAATAAGCTTACAATTGAAAAAATAAATACTTCCGAGTTACGTTTAATTTTGGTTTCATAAAGAATTTCGTAATCTTTTGGTGTGGAAAGAAATCTTCATCGTCTATGTTATTTAGGTGCTTCTTAAGTGCGAGAGGACTTACGTGGCACACGAGTTTCTCGCTGCAGCCACGGACCGAGAAAAGATTCATGGAGGCCATTATTCACAAACGATTTAGCGCCAGAATAATGAATACAGCGATCTATACGGCTAACAGAGCAGACGGGAAGGGGTCGAAGGGCAGCCCAAACCACCAAGTAAATGCAGCAAAGTCGGAAGCAGAGCTTGCAGGATCTTCTCAACTTCATAGACATTCTCCATAGACGTTTTGCATGGACGTTCAAGAAACTTACCAGAGACCATTTTCCATTCAAAACCTCAACATTAATATCTATTAAATTTAATATTTCTTTAATCCTCCTAAATATTACGTATAATTATTTTTTATAGCTATTTATATTAAATGCGACGTTGTTAAGTTATACATAGATAAGATGAATATTTTTGCCGTGTAATACGCCATGCTATGAAATATGTTTTGAAGAAAAACCGGCCACACACGGGTATGTCCGTATCACCAATTTTTTATTCAGATCTGGAAGTTTACGAGATGGTGTAACGCATCGATCTTACCTTCGCGATCGGACAGGTAGTTACAGGGCAGCGTAATCCATAAAATTTCACCGAACACAACTGTAACACACGATGGCGAGCGTAGAATTTGTCCCTACTGAGTCAGGCGCGCGGCATAAATCAACCGGTGGTATTGTACAGCCACGAGTTCCGAAGTGGACTCGGTACACGCGCAGGCCAAAGCAAATATTTTATCCCCGCGAATTAGCATAGATTTCAGGCATCGCCGAATGAGAAGCGTAATCGTCGGAAAGGTTTATCAGCGTACCTGGATCTGAATACTTGAGCGTCTAGATAAACGCTGTGCTGTATTCCTGATGAACAATGCAATAAAAAAAGAAAGCGCAAAATGTGAATATCAGAATGTTTCTCTTTTTATGGCAATAATGTTTAATCTGTGTAAATGAAATAGTTTAACGCCGCGATACACGTTTAAATTTCTACGAAAAATTTACACGCTCGATTCGAATTACGGAGAATTCCATTTATTTATTACATTCTTCGTCCCTTTAACGGGAACAAATCTTAATCGTTTGCCGTTAAGATTATAATCGCGTGTTCGAGGAAAATCAATGTTATAAAACCATACGTCACACGTCGAATGTTTCATCAAACGTCGTCATTATTGGCACCATGAAATCACGTGAACACGCGCTTTATCGTTTGATTTATAATATCCAGAATTCTGATCAATACCAACCGTTCTTTTTTCCGGTATCTCTTCTTCCTGGTTTGCGAACAAACAACGGAAACTCGATCGATACATTTGATTTCACAATGATATATACGGGTCGGATAACGACCACACTTTTCGATTCAATGGTCAGAACAATTAGTAAAAAATTACCTACTTTATCACCTATGTGTATCAATAACAATTATCTTTTACCCTATTCCAATAACTTCGATCGAGTATCGAACGTGAATATATTTGTAATGAAGTTTTCTCGATCATAGAATTGTAATACAATAGGTTGAGAAAATCACCGATTTCGAAACCGTTATTTATTCGAATCGTGTGATACTATTAGTATCGCGATCAATACGGTGTCGTCGAAATAGAGAATAATACAGCGTAACTTGATAAATATTGCCCTGTCAATTGACCTATCCACCAGGGTGAATGCAATTTAATGAGGTCCCACGGTATAGTGAAAAAACAGTGTATGTGAAATTCAATATGTACCCTGTTCGAATCTCCGTAAACGTTATTTAGTGAAAAAAAAAAAAAAGAGAGAGAGAATAAAATGAAAAACCGATATTTTCGGTTCGAAAATAAATACTTTCGAAACATTGATTTATAGACATGGAAAATATTTTTCAGGATATCAATGTATATTCCTGGAACAACTTTTTTATTTTTCTTCTTTTAAAGCGTTGCGCGGTCGTTGTTCCACTTCGACGATCTTATTTCCACTGAAAGATCTCTAGAGCAGCGAAAATCTCTAGGATCCACGCAGAAATAACGGGAGAAACGAAACGATATTTAAAGGCTCCGTAAGACGAAATTGATTTTCTGCCAGTCGTTGGTTGCATGCTTAGACAGTCGGACATCTTGCCGAGCCGCTCTCCTTTCTCTCATATATAAATCAGCTTGCATCCCGGCCGTAAGTTAGAAATAAAAACGATGAGATTGTAAAGCACAGACTAGTCTATCGGGGGAAATCACGCAACCTTATCACTCACAATCCGTCTAAGGAATATTAGAGGAAGTTGCACCTCCAGCCAACGAAATGACCATTTCAAGATTGATTTTCGATTATGTGAGTAAACGACCAAGTATGATAAATCACAGAAGTCAGTCAGACAAAGTAAACCATAAGAATATAACAGATACGAGTGAGTGAATAAAAAACAAGAAGAAAAAACGAAAAATAATAAGGATCAATTGAAAGAATCCCAAGAGAAATTTGGAGTTACGAAAATCAATTTTTTAGAAGTTATTTCAGAATCATATCAAACATGTCTTAAAAACTTAAAGCAAAGTTTTATACGTTTAAAAGTATTCAAGGCCGTGTCTCATTCGAGTCGCACAAGACACTGAAATCACTCAAAAATTTGCAAGGACGATTGAAAATTGCTTTGGAGATATCAACGTAATTCAAGGATATGAAGAAATCCTAAGCAATAAATACAATAAAAGTACAAAGAAAAGTTTTATGATGGGCGGAAGTCCAGCCTTACGGAAAAAGTTCGCGAAGATGACGCGAGAAAAAACTAGGACGAGCAAAAATTTCCCAAGACCGTAGATAGCGGGATTCAACATAGCTTTGGTCTGACAGTGACGTATACGAACTGCGCCACAATGGCCAGAACCTAAATTGTTTCGAAGTAAATAGCGCGCGGGTGCCTCGTGGCTAGCAAATTGCATCCATGGCACTTTAGAACGATATTCTCCAGCCCGTCCTGCCCTTTGTTATAGTCACCACCCTCTAACCCTTCTACAATTTGTTTGGCAACGGATGACCACTGCTGTAAGCGCATTTAGAACGCTTATTTTTGCGCAGTGCGAGCAACGAGTATTTTTCTGGCCGCGCGACCGTTTATCCTTACCTGTTAATTGAAAACAACATTACTGGGATTAAGTATACCATTCAGTTGTGGTGACTAAGCAAAATGTGCATAAAATAGTCTGCATACGCAGGGTTCGCAAAATATGTGGGAAATATTTATAAAGTTGATTCTATACATTAAACGATGAAAAAAGTTTGTACAAAAATGTCATTTGGCTTATTTTTCTTTTTTATAAGCAATTTTATTTTACGGAATATGCATAGGATTTTGACTGTGATATTTAAAAGAAATTTAAAAATATTTAACACCTTGTAGAACTATATGCACAGGTTAAGGTTACGAGATCCATACTCATTGCGTGTTGAAATATTCGACTTTAAGAGTTCGCACTTTCATGTTTTATTTGCGTGGTTTTCTCATACGACCAAGGAGCAACGGTGTCGCATCCTGACTATAATATAAATGAATAGGACACTATTTACCAAGTTTAGTGGCAACGCTTATGATTTACGCGTAATACGTCGGTACCATTTACATCCTCGCGGAGAGTAATTTGTACAGAAAGCTGCAGCGATACAGCAATGCAGTGGAAGTGCAGGTGCGGGATGTTCACCGTGCTCAACGTTGAATTAAATATGTATCAGGAAACGGCTCGGTATTAACCTGGTGAGATACCCATAATTAAACCTCAAACGTATGAAAATAACGCTAATTGCGGAACCTTATTATCAATGCGGTGCGATGTTTCGCTGACGCGATTGATATGCGATTGCTCATCGAATTCTCTTATATGAAGTTAATTAATTTTGATCTATAGTCTCACATTACGGCACATTCGAGCAAAATAAAATCGCATCTTCCTTAAAAAAGGATCAAGATTAAAAATCATTTTGACATTTTTGGAACGTGAAACGGCGAAAATATTCTATAAAGTAGATTCAACCGAAGCAAAAATTTGTAAAAAATCTCACACGTGCTACAGCTTATTTATGTTTGATAAGTCTCACTGAGCTATGCAACATCGATTTAATGTTTGGTAGCAAGAAAATATGAAATCAAAATCCTACATCGAATCCTACATGAATCTTAGTAGAAGCAAGAGCGATGGTGGGTACTAGTAATGATCTCCTTTCCTTTCCATTTCTTCCGTTCCTTTCCTTCCTTGTGGAAGAAATACATATATCCTTCGAATATACGTTTCGATCCAAAGCGATGAGCATATATATAACAACTTTCCGTCAGCAATCTCTGTGATGATTCTAAAGAAATATTTAGGAAATGATCTCGCGTGTATTTGCTAGATTATTATTTTAATAATTATTATTTTATTATTATTAATTATTATCGGAATTAAATTATTCGTAATCCTCTAAACTATTAATCTAATCCACGAAATAGCCATACAAGAAGACACGAACGAAATTAACGTACGTATAATTGCTGCAACACCGATGCTCGTAAATTATGGTAAACGAAGAGACTAGGTGTGCCCACACCAATGAACTGTGAACCCGTAGTCGGTATCGCAATGTCTCCTTTGGCTACGAACTAGAAACGAACAGAGTCCCATACTGCGGCGTAACTAAATAGGTGTATTGTCATTGGACGCTTCAGTACAAAGCAAAAGGATCACCTACAGGAACACTGTGACACGACAGGTGAGAGACATCCGAAATTAATTCCGCGGTCCTGGCGCACGCGAAATTAACCAGCCCGCAAAATTACTTCGTGTACCATCAGGTCTTCTGTTTCATTGCCAGAATCCTGTGTTAAGATAACAAGATGCTTAAACGATACGCAAAGCTCACTTAATTGCGCAGCAATTTTCTTAGAAACGTAGAACGATAACGGGTAACGACAATAATTTCTGATTACCAGATCGGATGTAGTATTCGCCTAAGGAAAGCACTAGCTAGGCTGGTTATTTAACTACGGTAAGATCGCATCGCTGCAGTCACGGCATTGTAATAAAGTCGCTGACTTATACGCGTTACAAGTTCGTTACAAACTCGCGACTGCAAGTACGTAGGGAAGTTAAAGCTCTTAAATTCAGCTTCTAAAATAAAGCTTCACACGAAAGATCTTTCCCGCTCCTCGTTTTCTTCGCTTTGTCGCGCTTGCCAGTGCTACCCTCCACTATCCGCGTGTTTAAAAACATGTTTATCATCATTGCCGCTTTCGAATTTGGTAAAAAATTCCACTATATCGTGTTCACGCAGCATTGAGCAAATATTTTTGTTCAGAACTGTGTAAGCACAATCGTAGAATATCGAGTTTTAGATCTTCGCAACTTCAACGGGAATCACGTTTAGACTTTCGAGAAACTGAAACGTGTACTTACAAAAGCTTAGAATTGTAGAAGAAATTTAGCCCCTTCAGTCGACCAAATAAAAGTTGAATAATTAATGAAAATCAGTTACGAATCCTTTTTTATGCATCAGATAGCAAATTTGTCATATTCGATGTTTTTTTATTAAAAATGATAGAAAATTATAGAAAAAAGGATTTATGACACTACTGAGTGGGCCCTCAAAGGGTCTAGGCCTGAAAAACTCTTGAAAGGCCAACAGTGTCACAAACCACAAGTAATAGAAGCAAACATTTTGCTTTTATCCTTCACCGCAATCTTGAGCGAACAACGGCGGGGCAGGTGCAAAGATTCAGTCGTCAATAGCTGTTGTCTTCCATCTGACGCAAACCAAAGGTCGTGATCTGTCCGCCACGTACGAAGGATAGAGGCACCAAGGAACAATCATCAAGAGTAGAGTTGTTCCCCCGCCTTACGACACACCTAGATGATGACCGCCACGCCCTGGCCGCACTGAGTGCACTCGTTCCCGTCAGATCACGAAAGTTAAGCAGCGCCGGGCACGGATAGTACTTGGATGGGTGATCGCCTGGGACTCCGTGTGGCGTTGGCGAAGCGCGCTGGGCCCGTCGCCCCTCCCCCCCCATGGGGTTCAGGCTTGGGCGTTTGGCGGCTCAGCGCCTCGGGGCTGCCAAACAGAGTCCGGTAGGGGAACCGGACTGCCTGGCACAGCGGCTCCGGCGACGAGGCGCGGTGTGACAATGATCAACACACACCTCTCCATCAGCGGTGGTATTAGGCGCGCGGGGGAGGCCCCGTTGCGACGCCCACAGCGGTTCCCGGGCCTCTCTCGATCGCAGCCGGGAAGGTTATCGTGGAGGTTTTAGTCGGTTGGAGTCCGACACCACCACGCCGCTTTCCCCAGAAGCGGCCTGGCGTCCGTACGGATTTCCTCCACGTAAAATATAAAAAGATGATGACCGCCGGACACGACGAGTCAGATTCAAACAGTCTTTCGTCGAGTACGGTTCATCTCTGTCTTACGAAATTCAAGGATCGTAGTCTGACCGTTAGACACGACATAACAATTGACATTGTTCATATCATTGATATTGTATCATATCTAAAAGGGGGACAGTCCTTTAATAGTCAAGCATCCAGTAAAATCATACAGTTCACTTTGTAATCTATCTGTCTGGCCTGTAACTCCTTCCCTCCGTCAATCCGTTCACAACCGCGAGTGTTCGAACACGTACAATGCGAATATAAATTATACGAATCAACGAAACGTCGATTCAATTTGACGTAGCACGAAAATTGGCCAAGTTAAAAGGAATAATCTTTGGCAAAATTATTGGAATTCTTCCAGATTAACTATTTCGTTGTGTTAGTTGGCCCGGTTTGGAACTTTTAGAATTTCTTATATACTGTCGTTTTTTTTGTTAACTCTGATAAAAAGCATTAACGATTAAATTGAATTGTTCATTTGACGTAAAAGTTGTAGAAAATATTCTTATTTCAGCGCGTGTAAAATCTTGAAAATGGAGAAATTTTCCTTGAAAGAAGAAAACCGTCTCTTGTTTACGACATTCATAAGAGAGGGGAGAAATAAATATTCATAAAGACGGGTGCCGTACATCAAGGGAACACCAATCGCGTCTCGCTACAAGCATTTCGCGTCTACACACATGTATTTAACTTAACGTGCTAGTGCATCCTGCAATTGCTATATCTCTCACCCTATTTCCTGCAAATAAACTGCGTCAAATCGAAGATACAAGACTCTGGACTAAATGAAATTTCCATCTAAAGGATCATATTGCAAATTAACTTTAGTTGTACCGTATTTCTCATTGAACATTCGTCTAAACAATATCAAAAACTTCGATGTGATTCTTAATCCTGATTAAATTTTCTTCGTGCTTGAATTACATCTTGCACAGCAAAATCGATAAGCATTAAGAACACTTTAAATTCAAGTATCTTCTAAATCATTTTCTGAGACAAATGGTTCCAAAAGAAAATAGATAGAAGAGACGAGAATATGAAGGAAGAAAAGTAGGAGTAAAATTTATCGATTCTATGGACGAGTAAAGGCGAGGACCTCTGCTGACTTGGCAAATCATCGTTCTTCCAATGACATATCGTTTCGCGAAGATAGCAAAACCAGATCTTTGACACCGATTGTTATCGCAATTGCAGGAAACTGATGCATATCGAAAAGTGAATTGGAAATGCTTGTTACGTTTACTAACTTCCTTTTTACGATCTTCTTCCGTGTCGTTTCCTCTTATTAAAAGGGAGGCTAACATTACCGTTTCCTTGAGATCAAGGCTATGCATCTTATTTTCTTCGACTGGTGCAACGTTCCTATGTTTGAATTCGAGCGTAACTTGCGAGGAAGCACTAACAAGGAACTCCCTTCCTCATTTTCATTTTTCTAATTTAAGAACGTTGCTTATGACGTGCGAGAAAATTCATGAGGAAATATTTGACGCATTCTGGTAAAAAGTAATTGCAATAAATATTAAATGAAGTATTTTGTATATTTCCAAGAATCTATATCGGTATAATTATATCACTGAATTTTTACCGTCTAAGAAGATAATAAAAATAAAGAATTACTAAGGTGGAGGTAACCATCCCAGAAAAATGTTAACGATGTGTGATACTCGATCAATTTTTTCTTCTCTGGGGATATAATATTGAACTCGACGTGTATATATTAAATAAAACAATAATACAACAGATTTCTGATTTGTTGCATATGCCGCAGAAGGAAGCGTAAAGCCGCACGATGTGACTGCAGTCAAATTTAATAGCACCATTTCTCATACGGTGCTATCGTTCCAATCGTTGTTCTCGGTATACATATATACAGAAAACTCGACTTGCATGGAACACGTACAAGGAGATTCGTACATGTGTGCACCTACCGCAATGGAGAGCACAATGCGGCTTGACCAGTTACCAACATTACCACCCAGATTTTCTTCACTCGTAAAAAGCTCAGCCAACGGGTAAACAACGCAACCCCTTCCAAAAAATACTTTTCTTAAATTTTACTACTTTCTCGAGCTAATGTTTGCATGATTTCTAACGCAAATATAAATATGAATATGCAAGTGAATATTTTCGAAATACGAATTACACGCTATACGTATTATACGTATATGATTCGTGTAAGAACACTTTAAAAAATGTGTTCATGACCTAAAACGTACTGCAGTTACAAAGTTGCTTTGTAGGTAACCGTATTCCAGTTCTCATCATTATACAGTTCCCGCCAAACTCGTGTTTGTTTCGAGTTTCCGTAATAAGTGATTTTTATGCATTTCCTACCTGCATGTTTTCGTGCAGTACGTGGTGCAAAATTTTTGATGATTTCGACGTTGTTGCATCCCACAAACTGGTCACACTCACCTGTAACACAAAATGAAGAAAATATTACGTTATTTTTTAACATATTGTTTTCTTTTTTCTTTTCTTCTCTTTTCTTGATAAAGATATCGATCGAATATAAATTCGGGGATTTCAGAATTACGTATTGCCAAAGTAATTTGATAAAATTTGCTACGACGTTTCGCACACTCGATTAGGCGCATCACCGCAGCTGTTTCAGTAGTTTGTGCTCGAATATAACGCGAAGTTTCTCCTCGAACAATTAGTGGTTTTATTACCTCCCAGCGTCGTGTAACCGTGTACACATCCCGTTCTGCTGTCCCACTTTCCATATCCTGATCTTTAGATTATAGTTCTAGCCGAAAACTAGCACGGATCCACCAACGTGAAAATCGATCGCAACTCAAAGTCCTAAGATCCTAATCGCATATCTTGAATGTATAAAAAGGGACGCTACTACAGGAACTCATGTAACAGGAAGAAATCTCTTAATCAAATATCTTTCCTTAATTTGTTTAAAAACTTTTCTACGAAGATCATTAAAATTCCCATCGACAATTTAATATTCTTGCAACCAAATTCCAATGATTCTCATCAATTAGTCTCCGATACCTCGTGACTTTAGAAATATTGAAATACTCTCCAGTCATTAGTGGAGTCAACTTCAGTAGGAAGTCAAAGAAAATTAAGCTGGAATTTCGGGACATAAGTAATTAAGAGTGAGATATCGGCGACAACATAAAGGAAGCAACAATCCTCTTACAACGTTCGAATAACTTTATCCCTGACCTATTTTCATCGTTTATGAGGTTGCACGAAGTGAACCCATCGAACGATGGCGTCAAAGCAGAACGACGTTATATCCGGGCGAGAGGTAATGAGATCTCTCCTGCCGATTGTTCTACGAATGGCCGGCTGGAAACCAAGAAAGACATCACGACCAGCTGCCCCGTTTCATCCTCGATCGTATTTCTTTTCTTTTCCCTCGTTCGAGGATGTAAAATCGAAATCGAAATCAATTCGCGATTCCATCTATCGATACATGAAAATTCTAATAAAAAGATAGCGGAGTAAATTTCGAGGACTTTTATGAACAAACGAGAATTTCGCAATCCACGGGTGATTTTAACAATATGAAAGAGACACGAAATATTTTATTACGTTGAATTCATCCTTGACCTATATCGTCACTTCAGGACGATTCGGTAGAAATTTATCTTCGATGTTACCTGTACAACGGAGGACAGAGTAATTAGATCTGGTTTTACAATTTCCTCGAGAATGGAAGATAGAACCGAGCAATGAGAATAACGGCGTCGAAATACCGCAGTAAGATCTGCAAAAAGTAATCTGCCTACTATATCTGCTCGTTATGACGGACCAGTGTACAATAGCCATTTTACATACACATTGGTTGTTCGAACGTTTAATTGCTACATAGCCACGATTACGCGAACACTTTCTCAAAGTATCTAACATCTTTTTCACGCGATTATTTAGAACGTAGAAAGCACAGGAGTATTAGATGAGAACTATTTTTTACAACAAAGGACCACCGACGAAAATATTCGCGTCTCGTTCGGAATTTGCACAAGACGCGTGTAGCATGTCAAATGAAAAACGCCAAAGGAGAAACTTTTGCGAACTTTACCCTTACGAATTCAGAAATTATTCCAACGTTTACCGAACCTCTGTGCTCCAACATTTGCACAAAGATCACGTACAAAAACGAACAGGGAACTGCCCCGGGTCAACCGCCTACTGCACTGAAATCGAAGAAAACTTCGAAAACTTCGAAATTTATTCGCTGTGTTGGACGAATGCTCGATAAACGGCTGTATTTTAACGCGGTGATATCGTTTTTCCCCTTTTACAGCGAATAACAATAAATATCGATCGTATTATCGCGAATCGTCACAAACGCACGGTTTCTCCACTTAGACAACGACTCAACGCACACAGTCAAATATCCATGGTTCTGTAGAGGTACATTTCTGCATAAAATAATCGGAAAAGTAGAGCGTCGTGAGTGATTCAACAATTAAACGTTTGCGTTCCTCGATCCGAGAAACGGGACGAAACGGAAGCCTAAATGCGCGTTTTCGTGAAACGCATCCATGCCTTTGGAAAGAAATATTTTCGTACCCAGCCCGTTAACCCCGGAGCGATATTAAACTCGCCGATGCGAAGACGCGAAACAGGGAAGCTCCGTGAACGAGGGAAAAGCTTTGCCAGCTTTGACGACAAAAATTCGTCGCTGTAATAAAGAGGATGGAAACATTCGCCGCTGGTAAAATCAGCTCGAAAGTGCTGCTTCGAGGCAAAGAAGAAAGTCGATTATGTCCACGTTCGATGGACATGTACGTACCTAATTACTTGGCTCTACCTATTATAAAACGGTTACTTGGCTTGGAAAATGTAAGAGCCGACCGTAAAAGACGACGACGACGAACGGTTTGAAAAAAAAGAGACGAAAAAGAAGGAAAATGAAGCTTCTCGTACGAAACGTATTCACTTGGCTGCGGATGCTTTACTAGTTAGAAGAAAGAAATTTTAATCAGAACGAATTTCAAGACTTGTTTGTTCGTCGACCTGCGTAAACCGCGTTTACCTCGAAAACTGAAATTATATATCTGAGTGAAATAATGAGTTTTCTATGCCCGATGATACGAGAAACAGGATAATTCGTCATCAAATTGTTCGAAGACAGTCTATAGCGGATCGCAAATAAATTTTAAATATCTTGATCGAACTTTCAAATTCGGATTTCCTTGACTTCGTGTACGCAGAATTTCCATTTCCAACCTGTTCTTATCTAATATGAAAAATTTAGGCCTGCTCGAAAGCGTAAGATATGATAATCGATACGAAGTTTGCCCTCGCTTTTCTTTTGAAAAATCCAATCTAAAATACGATTTAGTGGTGATTAAAACCAAATATTTAATGACTAAATAAAATCAGATATATCGAGCGCAAATTTAGTAATAGAAACGAAATCGTATATCATAACACAGCACAAATACGTCTCGATGAAACTTCTCTCGTTGAGGAGTGTGCAACGACGATCTTAGGTTTAAAACTACATCTAAACCTGTACGAAACCCAAAGGAAACGCAAGGTATGCCGAAGATAGTGCGGTAAGAGCCATCGTTGTTGAAAATAGTTCCATTACCCTAACCGGAGCTACGTTAACCCCCTATGTGCCTCGGTGTAGAGAAGTGGTAAATCTCTATTCTTCTGAGACGGCGAGATGACGCGAGGCGAACAGAGACAAGCGAAATCGAGGCGAACAACCGCATTTACGAGGATAAAAGATAAATGCTTTGGAAAAGGGTCGCGAAGTTTGAAAGTGCCGCTTTCCATGCGGAAATGTATTTACGCCAAGGCCAGAGTCGAGGAAATCGAAAAAAGGGGGAGGACAGGGTCGCAGGAAACGAAAGGCCCGACCACGGTAGGAGATCAAAGAATAAGAGAAGGAGGATGAAGCGAAGAGAAAACGAGAAAGAAGAAGAAGAAGAATTAAGAAACAGATCGATAGAAGCAGGAAAACTAATCAGTCGTTCGCTTAGTATAGAAGGAAAAATAGAGAAATATCGTTAGGTATAACTTGGCTGAATTTTTTGCCCTCCATTCCAGCCCTTAGACGCTAACCACAAGTGTCTAGCTGGCAGCGTTACTTCATTATCCGGCGAAAGAAAGGCCGCCCACGGCTGTAAAGTCGTGTCCCTCTAATTAAATTTTTGTTGCCAGCGAACGAGCGCCACGAGTCGCTCGTTTGCACCGTGTCCGACTGGTTGACAAACGAATGTAACTTCCGGCTGTTTGGATTGCCCTGGGACTCTGTCCAGCACTTTTGCCGGCTCGTCTAGTAAACTACTTTCTAAGTAATCGAAAAGAAAGGAGAACGATAGATTTTCTTAGAGAACGTCGCGCAACTCCTGTAATTTTCAAATTCAACGCGGCAAGGAGAATGAAGAAGAACGATACCTCGAATCACGTAGGTATAATTAAATCTGGTAACCGCACTGGCGCTCTCTCGGCGCCAGACAACGGAATAAATAAACGCAAGTTCGAACTACTCGAACTGTCGGTGAATCAATCTGGAATACACGATTGTGTGTATATTTTTCGATGAATTATCGAGCATCCTAGCGAATACTCGACGATTGGAAATATAATTTGCTCGCACGAACGATGTAAAGCCGGTTTGAAAAGTTTCTGGTAGCAATATTTTAATAATTTATGTTTTGAAAATATTTTATGCTTCAATTGCGCTGAACATCGCGCTACAACGTTCGATATCGCGCAAGGTTGTAAAGCTCAAGATAATAAAGAAAATCGTTAAGTATGCCTATGAAGATCGTAAATCCCACAAAAATATAGCGCAATAAACGACGTCATTCTTGGACCTGGTAAACCTAGTACAAGCTATTCTCGTTGCACTTGCACCTTGAATGAGCATTTAGAGAGAACACGTCGAGCAACTTGCTTGCATCGGGCAAGTTAACTTGTTAACAATGTTACAAAAGATATCATTGTATCAAGATGCGTACTTTTAGACTTTTAAACAATACTAAATGTTCCGCTTAATCTTCAATTATAAATTATCGTAACAACTTTTGAGTACATCCGTCCCTAATCGAAAAACAATGACCCAAAGGTATTCATGGTAACGTTGCTTTCCAGAAAATCTAGCGCAAGGTTACGCCATCGTCTGCCAACTATGTAGGTGCTTATTAATCGTTTTAACGACGGGAACAGTGACTTTAGACGAGAGACCGAGCGAGCAAAGAACTTGTCCGCCCGTTTATTCATCGTATTACTAACAATGTGGGGCGAATTTAAATTGGTCTACTAATTTTCTGCTTTGATGCTGTCCGTGACACAATAATCGTCGAAATTGGGCGCGAATCATCGCGGACCAAAAGGGAAGACAGTGACAAATGGAGGTTAAAAGAGGTAGACGAGAGAAAGAGGCCACACGACGAGTAGCACCTTGCCACTCGAGTTTATTTCTGAATACCCTGAGGACGACGTCACACGATGACCAGAATAGCGGGCATCTACGTCATGTCTGGGTAACCCCGAACGAATTTTGAAGACAGACACGCAAAAGTAGCGGGAAAAGGGAGGAAGAGATAGAGACAAGACGTTGATGAAGAAAGATGAGAAGATGAAACGAATTAGAGTCCAACAGGCTGGTGAATAGGACACGATAGAAACACGATGGTAAAGGCCAGGATAGGAAGAAGAAAAGGAAGGGACGAGCACGAGGAACGGTGAATGAGAAGAATGCAAAGCGTCAGCTACGCAAGAACACCGAGAATTCGCGATGAAGAGTATAGTCGTGCTCGGTTATTGCCAAACCATTCTTCAAACACCGTCTTGGATTTTCAGCTATGTTAATGTGACGAGCCAAGCCTGTCCTGAACTTCTAACGATGCCAATTTATTCGTTGAATTCTGTCTGGAATCCTGATATCACGATGGTTAATATGCCACATATAATTTACCATTCCAAATCAGTTAAATCACAAAGCCCGGGATTTTCCGTTATTCGTCCATCGAGAACTTCCTGAAACCCTTCTCGTTGCCAATTTGTGAGCTAAATTATAGTCAAATTTTGGAACGTCTCACGCTTACCATACACGAACTCTTCACCTTGTCTAACATGTTTTATATTCAATGATATTACATTATCTGTTTAAAATTGTTTCTCACTTTCTGTGATTATACATAACACAAGAATATGTTAAACAGTTTTGTATATTACATTTTGTGGAATTTAGAAATTTAAATATATTGCACATTCCACGTTATGTATATATGTATATATAATATAATGTATATATTATATTACATATATTATAATAATATAATAATATATATTATATTACTATATTAGTTATATTAAGTATGTTATACTTAGCATAATATCAAACAGCTACAATGGAAATATGATAATATATTCAGCACATTAATTTATTCATAGAAGCCTTTCTAATTTTCAATAGGTAGGAAATTTATGTATACATCATATCATGTGGAATATGAGAACTAATTTCATATTGTAAAAACATGAAGAGTATTTAAAGAAGTTAAATTAGATGATCGTAAGAATAATTACAGCTGAAGATCTTAAGACATTAAACTCTATGAATCCAAGATCGTGAGAACAGATAGACTATCATTCTTGGAAACTCGAACATGAGTTCAAAGCAAAGGTAATCATCAAAGATCACCACAAGACTTTAGGACTTCAAGCTCCATGAGTTCATCTAGAAGTCCATCTTGGACCACTTCATAATCTTAAGACTTTAAGTTCCATAAGGTCAGTGCCAAAGAGATCCGCTCGAAGACGAGATTGGAGTTTTGTGATATCGAACTTGTCAAACCCGGCATGGTTGTGAAGCTCAGAGGTATAATTATGTGATGATGGCAGAATTTTGGAATAACCTACGACGAATCCTTCTACCTCAAAGATCATACAGCTCATGGAAAACAAGGTTCTCCGGCTTTGAGATGATTCAAGTCCAATTGAAAAATGCTCATAGAATACACTTCAAGAAACAAGTTTTTTTACAAGGAAAAGAAATCTTATGCATAATATAATACAAATTCATGAAGAAAAACCTCGTATGCCCGAAGAAAAAACCCGTGCCACCTCTTAGTTACAAAGAAAAATCGATGTTCATTCATTTGAGTAGATGGCATACACAAAAGCCAAGAAACGATCGACTAATGTTTATTAGCGCTTACATTTTCCTCTATACAGACAACGTTGTGACGCCATCTTCTCATATTATTAATAACCATTTAGAAAGTGAAATTTGACTTCAATTCTATACTGCAGTATTCTCATTGGTATGTAAAACATTTTCCAATAAGAAATCAAAATTTTTCAATTTTTACACTTATAGTGTTTTCTACAGGCGCTCATTAATCGTTCTCGGGATAAGTTGTAACTGACTCCACAAACTTGGAATGATCCACAGCAGACTATCATAGCTTTATTTGAGGATTAGTGTATCTACGTGTGGTGCAGAGGAAATTACTAAGCAGAAATTGTCTTCATCTTTACCCTGTCTCAAATATTTGACACAAGACGACAAGATTCATCCGCTTACGCCATCCAGAAACCTCAGGTGACGGAAATAGTTACCGAAAAAGGGAGACGCGTGCAAAAGTATAAGGGCAAGAATGAATGTGCACAGCTATTTGGTGTTAATACTTTTACACAGAATGTAACAACGTCGAACGGACTCATGGTAAAAAAATCAATTTCGATGTCCAATTAAAGTAACAACATCGTATCATCGTCTTTTTTTACTCGATCTTTATAACATCAACGCGAAAAATATGTAACTACTTCGTTAATTATATATGTATAGATTATCACATAGATTAATAATCTTTAATTATCTCGACTTCCATACATTTGAATATTTTTTGCTGTTAGCAAAACATTACTGTAATAGCAATGAGTCACGAAAGGTATTCCAACAATTCAGTTATTTGCTAATTAATTAGCTAGTTCGGTATTTGGAATTGCGGTTGCAATCCGTAGAGAAACAAATTCCAGACCTTCTGATACGACATTACTCTGAATCACATAAATCATGAGTGAACAGAGAAATGACAATAGAAATCGCCTGACTACTTGCATTGATACCTAACCCAGTAAAACGTAATTTCACATGTCTGAAATACTCGTAAATCTTTGCGAGAGAATAATCGATACTTTTCTGCTACAGATTATTGTAGTTGGTGGTGGTAGATTCTTTTTTCTATCTTATTAAATGAAATATGTGAACGATTGATTAATTATTTAGGATAGAGTCTTTATAAAAAGTATTTCTACAAGCTTCCAAAGCATAGTGCAAATTTCTATTTACCTGCTGTCCCATTTAACGTAGAATACATCACACTTTTCATTACGAGTTTGCGCTGCACCAGATTCACAATGGTCCATAGAATAGATATTACCGGCAACCACATATTCAATTGTAATATTAAAGTTGTATATTGTAAATTTTCGAGGACGATCCTTTCAGATTCGCAATCTTTCAACAGAATCGTACAGTTCGTTAATTATATAGATATCGAATGGCAACACTTTCTTTCTCGTAACAGCTTCTCCAACTTCAATTGCACTTTAACAATGTCGAAAAAAAATTCTCTATAAAATTGTACTTATTATAAAAGGAGCTACTGTGATAATATCCTCTCAAACGCTATATAACACAATTTTGTACGCAATTCCCGAATGTTGTGAGCTCGTTAAAAAGTTGGACAAGTTGGAAAAGTAGCAAAAGAGAAGTGGAGAGATTATCGACCGTAGATGCGAAACGGAGTCAACGAGACACGTCTGAAAAAAATCTCAACACGAGACAGCCCAGATATCGTCATACGTATAGACGATATATAATACATAGACAGCAGTTACATTTCTCACATACTCGTGTTGTGTCATCACACAGAACTCGAAACATTTACCACATCAGCGAAATACTTCCATCCAGCTTAGTCCTCGATCTGTTACCAACAATTATAATCTCCTTTCTTTGTTCGTTTTTAGCGATATCTTCGTTGCATATTTTACGTATCTTTATTCTTCGAAAATAAATTATCTAATAGAGTTCGCTGAAATGCTGGCTTGATGAAGCAATAGCCTCCATAGACTTCGTCGTATCACAAAGTTTCCATGTTATACTTCGATTTTCAACTTATTTGTTTATCGACACTTCATACAATTTTATTTAGCCTATCACACGTACATGTTTTCTAATACAAGTTCCAGGATATATTCTGCAAAAGATCATTCGATCATTTTCGCCATTATCCACCTCGATTGAGATATATATTTCCAATTTCAGAGTCCACAATGGCGCGCGCTGGCGCTTCGCCAACACGCTTCCTATTTATTTGTATTGTCACGCCTCTGCACGTGGTGGCGGTTCGATGACACGTGACACGGAAAATTATTCATGAACGGGTTACGATTTTCGCGAGCTCGCTACCGATGTCAATGTCGATAATTCGGCGGAGAACCGGTTCAAATAACTACCAAATGAAACACGGAAAATACTGACAGCTCGGAATCTTTGTTTTGTTGAAAAAACAATTTCGAACCGTTCGACAGACGCACCTGCAACATGCGTGGGCACCATTCGAGAATCGACTGCTCGTACATACCCTAAATTTAACATTCTCGGCGACGCTCCACATTAGAAGAATCATGTCTATACGCAGTATCTTTCTATGTGTCCGTATGCGTATACATTTAATGTTGGTTCCTGTGTGTGGATAGTTCGCTACACTGTGTGTCGCCTGTAAAGATATATCTACACGTGTGAACGGCCCTCCGTGTGCCCCACATGCAGGCAACATTTATAGACTCACATATCCGGTTTAGTGTTTTATATATTATGTATATAAATACTTTAGTCGTGCGATGAACCAGGTGCTTGTCCAGATCGATAAATTCCATGAGTATTGGAATGCATATTTAAATTATGATAATTCGTCATATGTAATTTTAACGGTAATGAGGGAAATTTATTAATAAACATTTTTCTAATGAAGATCTAGTGAGAAATTGTTTGAATTTCTATATATAGAATTTCTCGGTTCTACTATGCACTGTAACTTCACGATTCTCAATCGAGCGTAAAGATCTCTTCCACTAGTGCCGTTCTCAAATTTCTGCAACTGGCAATAAGCAAGTTATTATATGGCGGTGCTGAAAATCAGGTGGAATTTAATTTCAATCCTCCCTCCTGCAGACGTATTGCATAAAATTCCCATGCGAGCTAGTCAAATATATTGTATAAATATGCACACGCGAATTAATATTTGTCCACGTGTAACTTGCGTAATAACGCACACGTAATACCACGAGAGTGTGCATCTTTCGATATTACGCATATATTCGTCTCTTCCATAGCTGAGCCGTGCCAAAATGCGAAAGTATTGTATATATCAACCAACGTATTATTAAACCATTGAGCAGAGATTGATGAAATATTAACGTACAATAATTCCTCCAAAAATTTCTTCTAATCATCGTCCGCTGTGTGCCAATCTAAATTTGCTAAACGGGAGAAGAACTAAGGACGCTTCACAGTCTTCGTGAGATAATTTTAAATATTTAAAAGCGGCATTTACTTTCCATTTTTGTAAGCACATGTGAGCGGCACAGTCTAAAGAAGGATGAGTGATTTCAACACACGAATTGATAGCACGCGACGTCACGAACGCCCAACCTGGTGTTCGCCAAACACGATCTATCGATATTAGTTGGCAACAACGACTTGCTCATCAACGCCAAGTACATCGCTTAAGGATGAAACTCGATCAGTTTGACGAACTTGACGACTTATTCTTTTTCAGTGTTATATACTTATTCTTCCTCCTAATTTTAAACCTTCTTAATAATTACTCTTAATATATAACCACTTTAATAACAACTGCTCAACCTTAACTAGTAAAAAAAATTATTTTGATAAGACGAGAAGCGAACGTCATCAAAAAGACATAATTAGCCAGGAAATTTTATTGATACCGAGAGTACGCATGCAGCAAACGAGAATTCTCAGGTAAAGTAGCTTGTTAACAATTGAAATTCACTGCCTGTGAACGCACCCACATTTGTATGTACATTCTCCAGGACACAATTAGGTTTACGGCCACACCATTGCACGTGTAATACCTGCAACATGAATAATTCTATCAACTTCCCGAGAATCTGTACCGATATTAATCGAGAATAATCGCCGTGGATCCCCTTTCTCGCTAGCAAATACGCTGACCATTAGCGTTCATAGAATCATCGAACGTGCTACTTCATTCCACGTATTTCAGATGTTTCAACGTACATGAGCAATATATACCATGCCAAATTGTGAAATCTTATCGCTCAATAACGAAGAGACCACGTTACTCGTTAATTATATGCTCATGATAAGATGCTTATAGATGCTTATAAACCTATGCGTTATAGTGTTTACACTTATAGAGATATCTTTTATGAATATATGTACGCTACACGGAATGGTTTGATGTCATTAATACTGTTATGAAACTCAACGTAATATGTTTAATTAATACATTTATACGCTTAATACATTTTCAGATTGGTTTCAAATTTTACCTATACAGTCATGGCTATCTTTTGTCATTACAGCGTTAATGAAATTTCAATATGTTTTACGTAATATCTACAATATGGACTTAAAAGTTTTCTATGGTATGTGTTCGAATACTTTTGTGGAGCAAAATATAGCGTAGTTCTATACTATACTTTACGTTCATAAACATACTATTCGCATTCTACGATTTTTCAGCCGTCTATCACTCGTAATCATTAACAAAATTCTTTGTCGAAATTAGTATCAGGAAACTTTCCTACTGGGCCATTGCGCATTCAGTTAAGCTCTGAATGATTTATGTGCGTTGAAGCAGAGCTGAACAACGCTAACGTAGCGAATTGGCTACTATTTGTATCTGTTTTCACGTTAATTGATAAGATACGTCCAAAGATAGAAATGCTGTGACTGATGCTAGTCAGAGTATGATGAAACCGACTGCATACTCGACCACACGCTGATGTAAAATGAAATCAGAGTGGATTGGAACAATGGGACCACAGAGGAAGCTGAACCGCGGATATCAGCAGGAACAATCTAGCAAGCACGAAAATTACCATGCAATTAAATTACAAAACTCGATCGCGATTTCGTGATTAGAAAGCTTATACGTAAATCATTCGTACCGATATCGGACAAATAACAAAATAATAACTTTGCACGAATAAATAGATTCCCAAGGATCGAGGGATTCCTAAGGAATAAGGCAAACGAGACTCGTGAACTTGACGTTGGTGATGAAAATAAATCGTACTCGAATATCAAATAATTTAACTGGTTGGCTATACCTATCTTCTTTAAACTGACACTGAAATAGAAATACGCAAGAACGAAAATAGATCGGAGGGATGAACTTATGATATTCGACAGAGATTTCGTTTAATGCTTCAGTAATGAATTGGCAATATTGTAATTAATTATTGGATAAAAATTATTTTCACTAAAAGATATAATTATTTGCAAATTTTAAAATGAGATAAATATTTCTTGTATATTTCGTTTAAAATAGTAACAGATTTACATTTAATAGTAACAAGGAATCTAGTAATATATTAAACATATAAATATGTAAAACACCGTATCATTTTGGATTTTACTTCGTTGAAACTTTTCTTTTTTCAAGAGGAGAAATCGTTTTAAAAGACAGCATTTGATGACTTCCGTCTTTATGTAAAAAAGTAAACAAGTAAAACCTTAGACAATGAGAGAATCCGAAAGGACGAAGAATCCAGCTGAGCGATATGGATACAAACTAACATTAACGATCTTGGTTAACCTTAAGTCAACGGATTTACGGCAGAAACCAATACCGTGAAATACCTGTGAACTCTATACCAAACGGAAGCCACCGAATTGTTTCGCTGGAACTTTCCCAGACGGCGTGTAGGTGCAGCCGTGAATAGATATTCCTAAAGCTACCAGAATCCAATTTAACGTCATCCCTACGCTACGCTTCGCTTTCCAGCATATTTTAATCCTGAGCATTGTCTACACTGTCTGGACGGATTCATTATCGACGATTGCCAACGATCTGCTAACCTGAACGCGATTGTTCGACCTTCTTCCCCCATTGATTGCATACGCGACCTTGTTATTTCCTTTTCCTTTTTGAAAGAGAGAGAAAAAACGAAGTTTTTTCCTGTTCTTATCGATTCGAAGTTCGTCGTGTTTTATCTCGAAGGAACTGTAATAAAAAGGAAACTCGCAGCTCTCTAAATCTAAATGGAGTTTTGAATTATTGAACATGTTTAACACGTTCGAGTCCATGCATATAGGCACTGGTAATTCATGACTTCGCTAGGGGTGAAATGTTCATTAAATAATCAAACGGAATTTTTTATTTTATGCTCACGCGATACAAATAATATGAAATTATAAGAAATTTTAACGAAATTAAAACTGAATATTACATCGTTTGAGACGATGGATTTTTTCAAACTAATCGAAAAGGAATCGTTTGTGGAACTATATCTCAATCGGAAGATATAATACGCCATATAGAACGCCAATATCACGAAGTTACGAGACACAGTTAAATATGTAGCCGATTTCTGCAAACCGGTGAGCGCGTCTAAGTACATAAGCCCTCGGCCCACTTACCATTCATTGCTGTCATTATCAGCCACGCTGTCTCCCATTTCGTCCTATATCGTCTGCGTTCCGCATACGTCACGCTTATGTGCACATACAGTATAACTCCTTGCGAATTTACGGGTTAGAAATCACGCTCATACATTCGGCAGCTATGAGACAACAAATTAAAAGTATGCACGTAACCGATAAACGTGCATACGGAGGAGAAAGACTGTCGTTTACAAAATTCCAGCATTTATTGTACTTTTATGATATTATAATATGCTGTATTATCAATGATCAGAGTACCAATGGAAATTGTAAATAATTCTCTAAAAATTATACCGATGTAAATAGTTAATCGCACATATATGGAATCATGGGATGAAATATTTCGTATCAAACGCGATCCTACGATATTCAAACATATGCGCTTTAGGGCGCGTTTATCTCCTCTGTTATCGTAATCATGATCAGTTTGAAGTTCTAGAGTTTATACGACTACAATAGTAGTCTAGTGCCTCCAAGAATTGTTCAAGGTATACTTTCAGGAATACTAACATCATGATGTGGCTATAGAAATTATTGAAATATACTATCCTTACTTTCTAATAAAGCGTTCATTTATCGTATTCTATAAGTTTCATTTTTATAATATCAAATTATTTTGTAATCATATGGAAGTATTATTAAGTAACGCGAAATTTAATATACTTGAACGTAAATAATTAATATGTAAATATTACAATAACATTTTCGTGAAATATTTCTTCATAAACGTAAGTCAACGTGACAGGCTAACAACTACTTCTCTACGCAACAAAGGCAGCCATAATAAAGCAACGAGCGCGTATGCAGAATTAATCGAAAGGAACAAGAAACAGATTTCGTGCCTTTCACGAATCAACCACTTTTACCACGGTGCCCTGTTTAGAGTCGTGCAACTGGTATAAAAGCTAGCGCGCTTATTTGTCTTCAAACGCGTTGCAACTTCCTTTCACGGTCTTTTTTCGATAAAGGGCGGCAAACCGACGGACCCTTCGTGGCCGACATACCATTAAAATCCACCCTTTTTCGAGGTTTTCAGCGCATTCACCAACAAAACATTGCGCCGTTGAAGACGCGGCTTTACGACGTAGAAACACCGCCGAGGAATATAAAATGTACATACATCGGCATGCATAAAAGCTTCGCGAGTTGCCGGGCTAAGCGAATCACCGACCCATAAACCATCCTTGACTCTGTCCTCGTCTTTGCCTACGAAGCGCCTGCACCGCAGAAATTGAAAACTATCGGCGTCGTTGGTTGGCTCGGTGTCGCGCGCGCGTATCGCCTTACGGGCCTGGCGGAAAGAAGCGGAAAGAAGTACAAAAAAAAATTCATTTTTTTTTTCATTCACTGCCGTAGTAGCTCAAAGGGCGAGTGAACCGGCGCTTATGAAACCGTGGTGAGATGGTAACGAAGCGCGACGATGTCTAAATAACCTCGAAATAGAGATAATTAGGGACAAATTTAATTACGGCCATTCAACACGATGTATCGACCAGGATGTTTTACAACCGGGCCCGCGTAATTAACTACACAAGACATTTTTCCACCGAAGGCAAGGATAGCAAACCATAGTCGCGGAAAACGCTATGAGTATATCTCCGAAACAAGAAATTCAAATGCCTAAAGACCAATCGCAAATTATATAATATCACCTCGTAAATGGGACTGTTGGAATTAAAAACAGAAAGTGGTGAGACGTTTGAAACGACCCGAATTCGAACGATCGATATGGATCTTTTTTCGCTAATAGGATTATAAAGAAGCACTTAGTGAGTTGGACAATCGATTTCGTTCCTCGCGTACAATCTTTGGAAGATGTGGAACCGATCCTCTTCGTGTTTTACCTATGTATATATGTATTTCGTAGTCGTGTAATCCGCGTTTTTAAGTTCGCGAGCAATATTTTTCCTTTTCCTAATACACACTAAATCTAAGAATCTAAATCTGAATAAGGGAAATTTGGTAACAGCGTATATAGAAACGATAGTACCAACAATAGACCGAGAAACATTAAATGAAATGATCAAGACATCGTGATAGATCAATGCAAAACTGCATTTTAATTCGTCTATCAACAATTTTTAAACGCCGTAGTGTTTCTTTCGCCGCTATATTTTCATGCGTTCTTTCGTTCTTTTAAGGTAATCGAAAATATCGAAAAAAGAACATGATATAAGCCGATGTTTAAAGAATAATTACATCGATACAATCGATAGGTATCACATCGACGCGAAAAAATTATGTTTCAGAAGTATGAACTACTTGTACGCGCTACTGAAATTCTTCCTATCGATCGGTAAGACATACATAGAGAGAGACGCCGCTTGCTGGCACGTGCTACTACTAAAGAGTACTCGTTTTCATCGTATCTCTATAAGAGGTCAGCGAGCAGTCAGGATTAGGGGAAGTCCTCTTCCAACTCTATCAGATTCTCGTTACGTTTCTTTATGCGAGACCGGATCGTTTCGTTCAAACACCAAGTTCTTTCCCAATTCAACACCAAAAGCATGGAACCCGACACATTTTACGATGTCGTTTTGTAATTTATTGCACGCAATAACGCACGTAATTTATAAAACAAAAGTTCTTCGAATAGTTGAACGAAGTTGCGGCTAAGTTATCGATTAGTACTAAATCCTCTCCATTTGCTCTGACCCTAGATGGAAACCCGTCCATAAATCAAGTGCTATTGACACCAGTTTATGGCGTCGGAGCCTAAGAAGTAACGATAAATAGGCAGAAACCTAATGAGAGAGGTTGTGGAAAATGTCGTTGATCTTCCGCGTAGTGAAAGTTGTATGGGCACCAACGGCTCAAAAAAGATGGTGCATAAGGATACTTAATTAAATACCAATGTTTTTAATTAAAAAATCAATTATCTATGCAATACTATTTATAATATTGTAATATGTTTGTTAGAATTTGAGAAGATTTGAGGAGATTAGCGAATGATGGACAATTATCTTTAGATTACTTAGTTGCAGCGTTATATGCTCTGTAGTAAAGGCTATTGTTGACAAAAGAAAGTTGTTTTTGATAGTTTACTATGATCTTTAGTTTAGTTTAGTTACCTGATCTTTAAACATCTATATCATGATCACTATAGAATCAACCCACATCTCAAGGACCGCTTCAATAGAAATAAGACAGACAAGTTTATTCAATTTGTGAAAGAAATCAAACTCCTAATCAAAATAATATCACTAAATTATACACTAAATAATTGTTAACAATCAAGCAGTTAATGCAATAAGAAAACGGAAAATACAGATAAAAGAATACTATTATTATTCCATTACAAAATTTACAAGGTAAACATTCATAATTTAAAATGTGTCAAAGAAAATCAGTAAAAGCCAAGGGTCACTCGCATCAGCTGTCACGAACAGTTTATTAAGATAGAAAGTGACTTTATTGGGAGGTAAAATAAACGCATTGAAACCGATCGTAAAGGAAGGTAGAATAAAAAGAAGGGAAATTTCTAGAGAATACACGTGATACGGCCAACAAAGCCTATGTCCTATCTGTCTCGTCACATAATCGCGGCAAAAGAGTCTCGCCAGAGCTGAAATTATTGCGTTTTCTTGGACCATGTCCAAGCACCGACAACTAACAGCCGTGTGATTATTGCAACATATTCTACTATACTGGCCTACATCGAGGAGACGAAGATCCCGTACTCGATACTTCGACCTATCGATCCTTTCCATATTTTCGATAATTTAACTTAACCGTTTAACAAACGCAACCTAACTGTAGTTAACACGAACTACGATTAAAGGAACGAAAAAAACGATCAAATGAAAGAAATGGATAAAATGAAATTACAGGAATTACTTAATTAAGGGATTTGAATTAGCTTTAATAATGACCTCCTGGTACGACACCGCGTTCGTAAAAGAAATAGAAACGACGCGAGCACCACGAACCAAGTAACACTGCACGTGGTCGAAACTCCAACAAGTTATCATGATCATTAATCATCCCTTTAATAATCACGCGCGATTACACCGAACGTAATTTTGCGTTCCCGTAAACATGCGACCTCTCTCGATTAACTATGTAATTCAAGGTCGAGCGTCGTGCGCAACTCGCGCACGGCCTGAAAAAACTAACAATAACAACGAGTTGGCGAAGTCTTTTTCACCCACGGTATCGACGATTAAACCATTTGCGAATAGGTCACGCGTTCTCTCTCGCATTTCGTTGAAAAGCACGTGAAACTCGATAACCCGATGCCAGTGAAAGAGAGAAAGAGAAAGAGAGAAAGCAGCGATTAAAGAGGCATGCAACTGACAGTCAGATGACAGCTGACTGAGTGACCCATACGTATCGCCCCTCCCATTGGACGATTCTGGATTTTACTTCGAATCGACGTGTTCAGAGGGTGGCTTTTGTTTCGATAGAATAAGAGAGCTTACCACCTTGCTTACGAACTGGCATCTCGTTTGATGACAACTAAATCCTGGTGCACGTATACGTCAGAACACAAGGCTATGGATAAAGGGTGAACGTCGACAAAGAAGCGTAAACGGCACTACTTTACGGAAGGGTGAAGAAATGGGAAAGAGAGTAACACAAAGAACGGTGTGTCACTTCGATACTCCACGATCGCGCACGGTTCACTATTGTCACGCGAATCGACGACCTGTTTCACGGGTGGCGTAGACGGGCATATACACGGCTCGGCACGTCACTCGCGAGACCTCCCGGTGGCCCGTCGAAACGTGGTAAAACGAAACGGATATAAACACAGGCCGCCACCACTCGGCCACGGGCAATATGGCGTCGCGCTTATTCTAGCAGTCGGAAAACTAACTAGTCGTGAGAACGCCACCTCCGATTGGTCGATCGCACCATACGTGACGTCAGGTCGTCTCGTGACACACTCCCCCGTGAAAGCAACCCCTACGATTGCACCGGCGGACGTACACATATAATTTTCGGAAATATTCATATCGGATACTTAAGGACGATATTTTTATTAGAATGAGAAAGAGATTCATTTCAGAGAATGTATTATTTTAATATTAATAATAGAAGTTATTTAAATATCGACGGTATGTTTAAAGTTTGTAATTGCACCTGTATAAACTTCCAGTATGTGTCGCAAGCTGAAAAGGCTTCGAACAGTGACATCTTACGGTGAAGAATAAAACCATAATCTGTAGAAAGATTCACATAATATGTATTCTATGTCGAGTAGGTAATGTTGAAAGAATAAAACTCGTCGTATTATACGTTAAAAATATATACAATATATTACACGGTGTTAAGGGGAAAGTGTAGGTAGACGTTTAGAATAAGATCTAAGAAATTGAAAAATGATAACACTGTCCTCAGATCATACGTTAAATAATTCCCAGATTATCGAAAATCGGTTTAAGTTAATTAATGAATGGAAACCGCAACATGAAGTGTATGTAACCTTATTTTGTCACATAATTCATACATTTTTTGTTAACATTATAAAGATATAACATTAATAAGTTTGTTCAAGTTAATTCATTATTTGTAATACAAAAATTCTAATAATATTGTATCACTTTTTTAAGTTGGTCTTTAAAATATGGAGATTTTATAATAGCAGGGATGGCTGGTATTAACGGGACAGTAATTAATTCAATGTTTAGACAACAATTAAAATTACGTCATCATGGTTGGACATTTACTATGCTATTTATATCAACAGGATCAGCACTTTCTGCATATTTTTGTCATAAATCTGTATGTTAAAATATATAAAAATCATTAAATCTTCTTACAATAGAAAAGAATAGCAATAAATTAATTTATAATAATAATAATACATAACAAAGTAACAATTGTTATTTTCAGTTTATTACAGAAAATCTGCTATTATTTCGACCTAATTGTATAACGTGTCAAGAATTGAAAGCATCTGTATTCCTTGAGAGTAATGCGTTACTATATTCCTTAATAGTAGCTCCAACAATAAATCTTGCTGTAACATTTTTGTATTCCTTTATTTTTTATATTGTAATTAATCGACCTTTTACATCTAGACAATTTCTTATAGATTGCTGGAAGTATAGGATATAGAATTCCATATATATATGAAGTAAACGAACTTCTGAAATTCTGGTGGAATGTTGTCAGACCTCAAGCTAGAGCCTTATCATTTTTATTCCTCTGTAATATGGTTGTAACTAGCACAGTGACCTACTCGCAAGCAGTATCAATGGAAAACATAACAAATAATATATTAAAGATTCATAAATACATAGAAAATAGAAAGGTATAGTTATATACGTATTACTTAGTATATGTTAATATATGTATGCATATATGTCTATATGTACATAACATATTTACATATTTGTTCTTATATTTTATACAGGATACTAAACTGTCAGATAAAAACTCACTTCCTTAATGATACTAAATGTATCGTATAGTAAAACGTTAAGAGCAATAAATTAATTCGTATAATTAATCAGTCTGTATGGAATAATTTTATAAAACTTATTCATTTACAAAATGTATAACAAATTTTAGTAGAATTTAATTATTTATTTAAGTATTAAATTAGACTGTATATATCACAAAAAGTCTATTATTGATTATCCATTTCTATAAATCAATTACAGGTGCATTGTAATTATAGTATGACCTTAAACATGAATTGTCTTTATCTAAATGTAACATCTTAAAAAAATAATAATTTTATAAGTTTAGAAAAAAATATGTGATCATATTATAAATCTTGGACAATGAACAGATTCAGTTAATTATCCTGAATAACTTCATAAATTAAAAAATAGTTTTAAAAAATGGGTCTGTTATAAAATATGATATTTGTTAAAATTTTATTTGGAACATTATAACATTTTGTGTATTATAAAAAGTATATTATAGTTTCATTAATTATAGAGCACAACTTTTCATTTTGTTTCAGTATTCAAACAACAAATTACTGAAACAATACACATGAATGATTTTTGTGCTTGAATAAATTTATATCTTTATAAGTAAAAATACACTTATATGTACACGATATTATATATATTTCTATACAAAAAAGTAATATAAAATATTAATTCCAAAAATTTTTCAGTATTATATTTAACAATTCTTTATTTTTTATATAAGAAAAAGTATATTTAATATTTAATGTTTAAAAAAAGCTATTAATGCTTACAATTATACATACCAGACATCCATGTCTACTTTCTCAAATATATTACTAATAGTGAAATATATTAATTTCGTTTGAATATCACAATTTTTTGGACTACAATCAGAAATGCAGATGTTAGTATGATGGCAAGAGTAAACACATTAAGTACATTTATTTTTCAACTATTAATTAGGAAATGTCACAATAAAAGAGAGATATTATGGACAAAAAAATGAAATAAACAATATTTTATATGAGCTAAATGAAAATATATTTATATTAAATATAGAACAGTTTGAAAAAGATTTCCAACTGTATTTAGCTTGAACATTAATATTATTTTTACTACATTTAGTATTTTGTAAATAATGATTTAGAAAGGATAAGGCCATCATACTCAGGATTCTATTATCTTTGTTAACAAACATTTTCTTATGAATTAAACCACAAGACTGGAAATATCAAAAGATTAAGTTGAACTGCTTTTAGTACCATATTTATGTATTCCATAGCTTTTACAGGAAGACATTTGTGATAATGATTATGATATAATGATAAATAAAAAAGTTGTACATATATATATAGAAATGAAAGATGATTTTGTAAGGATAAGACGATAAAATTAATAGATATTGAACACAATTGTGTATATGAAAAATAATTAACTTCTATTATAATGAATGCTTGTTGACTGGCCATTATATTATTGCATTGATAATTAATATATTGTAGACAACAATTAAATGTATCTGTATTTAGATAACAAATGTTGCCAGATATATGATAAATGGGGGGTCCTTTGAGAGAACCCCAGGGCAGTTGCTAGCATCTTCGACCTTGCCAATGTGTCAAATAATCTTGATAACTCACAGTCACTTTCTCACTCTGGTATCGAGTTAATTTCAGACTACGTCTAATATCAGGAGTAACTAATCCTTTATAGCCTCCTTTATGTAGCAAAGAGTCTATTGTTTCAATTTGGCTCCATCCTAGATTAATAAAATTTTGACTTTGTAAAATTCTACAAGTACCATTACACATAACCGTAACTTAAACATAATTTAATCATTAAATAAGCTATTAATTCATTAATATATGTTGCTTCGTATTATAGAACAATTGTTTACAAAATTCTCTTAAGGATACAAATTCAAATTTATAAAATGAAAATACAACAAACCTTGCTCTATTGCTACATCTGGCAAATATGTAGCAGTTCGTTTATTGCCTTTTTCATTATGGAATTCTATACGAATTCCATGAACTCCTATTATCCAGTCTAGATAATCTGCTCCATCTTCAAAATGTCGGAGTATAGAAACACTTACATGTAATCGTGGAAGTTCTTCTAATGTGATAGGATTAAACCGTGAATCCTTGAAAGCACTATAAAAAAAAATACACTATAAACATATATAAAATGTTTTTTATATTGGTATTATATTTAATATAAAATACTACCTAGTAGTAGCATATTCCCTTAATCCAGCATGCAATTGCATTGCATTGAATGTACCAATACAACCCCTTAATCTCATATCTTTACCCGTGGTCCATGTTACAAATAAAGGGCTTTAATATAAAAATATTAATAAATATTAATATATTAATATTAATTTTGATCAAATATATTAAAATTTGAATACAAAATTCTCATCTAACTGAAATTGAAAAATGATATGAAATCAAAAAGCACAAGTCTTTCAAAAATCCTAATTCAAATATTTATGCATGTAATTTTATCTACATAGTTACTACTTATATCTATTTTTACCGAACATTTTCAAGTATTTCATAGGTCACAAAATAATAAAAATAAAATATGTTCAATGATTTTTCTTATTTTCGATTGAATAAAAACTATTTGAATACAAAGATTGTGTTAACAATATTTGAGACATATTTGCAATATCATATTCATAAAATAAAAATTATAACCTTCGGATACAGCTATAAACACGAAATGTAAATACATGTAATGAGACAATCAGAAGATAAATCATAAATAAAATATCAAAAATATCATATTGAAAGAAACGTATTTTCAAATTTAAGATCATAAAAGATTGAACTATTAAAAATAGCAAACAAGAAAGTAGCTGAATGGGAATATCAATAACAAATACTCACAAAGCTTCGTTACTGAAGTTGGGTGGTTTTGGTGGGTCAAGTTGGTGCAGTTGGCAGTAAAGGACATCGAAACAATAAAAGCCCATCTCAGGCTGAACTATTATAGAGTTCCGTATACGAATACCATTTTGTAAACTTACGGTATTATTACGTGGTATACTTGTAGAATCATTCAACTTTTGCTTTTTCGTTCCACAACAACCAGCTGCCATGGTTTCTTAGTTAACTCTTCTAAGTACGATAGATGCGATCGGTTCCGTATCATGCATCTTATTCATTCGTTGCTGTTGCTGTTGCTATTGCATATGAGATTATGTTGCACGCGTTCCGCTAGATGTCTCATCACGCAAAAAAACAGCTGTTTCATTGCCCGCTATTTTTCTACTGAATGTTTCTCTAATACCAGAATGCATATTATTGTTTTAGTTAAAATTTCAAAAATACATGAATAACCATCAATTTATATATTTTGGATATTTAAATATAATTAATAAGTACATTTATGCATTAATTGAACGAAACTTATTTTATCATTAATTATGGAGTACGTTCCTAATGAATGTTATCCTTCTTTTAAATACATACATAAACGTACTAATTGTTTCGTAGCTATAAATTTAATCATAATTTCAAACAATTTTGAGCAGTTAAAGAATATAAAATGTTGTAGTACATACAAATTAAGTATATATATGTCGGAGAAGAGTCAGGAACAGGGTTGTGGGCGTTTGATAGACCTCCCTTGGAGTTGGCCAACGTTGCGTTATAACGAAGATACGGCCTGATACTACGAGTATGAACACTACCGATTCGGCAATCAACAGCGGTGATTAGGCACTCGCAACACTAGTGAAAATGGTCTTAGGTTCGATAACGAATCCACGGTCAACTGGAGGATAGATATACTTGCTCTAACTCAAACGTGTACTACACACTCGTCGTAAGGCGCTACTCCCTTCGTCGATGAGATCTCAAGAAAGAATGAATTTTCGTCCCAATGACGCTACCGAGGTCAAACTATGGTGGGGTGTCTAAGTACACAAGATCCTCGGATCGACGTCACTGTCGATTGGTCGATTTGGGACAAAAGCTGCCTGTCTGTTTGCACAAATCCTAATTGCCGAAAAAACCCAGGTTTTATAGCGGGTCCTCGGGCTAACTGGACTTGTGCTATGTACGTGCCTCAACATCAGGTATTCATTGTCCGAAGGAACCGTTGGCATATTTTACTGTCAGGTACCTTTATGGGTATTTCCTTTAATGAGGGTCATAACATCACTCCGCACCTTTGTTAGACGGAGCGCCCGTTCCGTTGACCGCGGCTACGTTCGGCGTCTGATGGTCGCCTTGAGCCCAAGTTTATTATCACAAATCGCAAACAAGTACCATTGGGCAGAATGACGGCAAATTGTTTAATTACAACTGTAAACTTTAATTACGATTTTACGGATTTTCCCGAAGTTCCAGGGGAAGGCTCCGGTGTCCTTTCATCTCCGACATATATAACAGAATAGGGATATTAATAACAATTACAATAGTGTAATCAAATTTGATAATATAAAATTTTTATTCATTTGTTCCAATTATATAATAAATTATTATAACTTTTCTTTATATTTATTCAATTGTGGACTTTCCATTTTTTATGAATCTATGTAGATACATATTATTATGTATAAATTATTTAACAGAAATCCTCTTCATTAGGCACAATACATATTTTGTCCATTAAAATACATTTGAAGTCATAGAATAATGTGCTTTTTTAAGTGAGCAACAGCATAAAATATTAAATCTTTTTAGTTGTAATTGCAAGTACTCTTGTAATTATATAATGTATATTACCGCTTAACTTTATTATCCAAATCAATTTTAAGAGAAAAATGATTTCAGTTACTTGTACATGAAAAATTTATTATGTGCATAAAAACAACAAAGTTATATCTCCTATACAATAATGTATGTTTTATATTATTCTACATCAATGTAGAAACATTAATTCAATATAAATATAAAAAGATGTATATTTATTTCATGATGTTTTCATCCCTTAAACATGTTAATCTCTTTTATTTCATTACTAATTTTTGTTATACACTTTAAACTTAAAATATTAAATTTATTCACTCTGAATACTTTATTTTTAACTAAGGACTTGAAATGTTCTATTGTCACAAATCAAGCACATGCAATTAGTTTTCAAATACTGGACATTATTTAAGTATATAAATGGCAGTTAATTAGACATCACATAATGCTGAGTATATGTGTGTGTGTATATATATATAAACAATGAATAATAAAACTATACTAAACAAATGCTTATACCAAGAAAACCCAAGTATATTATATATTTTAATTAAAATAATTATATTATAATTAACAAAATCAAGTTTTGCTCCACTTGTATCTGTTAACAAGGGCTTTGATATATATAATAATAAAAGCAGCAATTAATAACTTGGCAGTGTATAGAAGTAGTTAAGTGAAGGTTAGTAAATAAAAAAAGTGAAAATATCAACACGTGGAAGAACACATTTTACTGTACCTCAAAGTCACCAAATATTTGCTTCATCGAATCATTTTAACATGATATAATAATAAGTTGTTTCAAGAAAAACAAAGTAATAAGATAAGTATGTTACAGAAAGCAATAGCAACTCTATTTGTGTTTTATGAGTCACACAATATTAAAATCACAATGAGATCGTCACATCTTCATCTACAACTATAATACAACTATTATTAACGCATTTTAATAGTCATAATGCAGTCCATTGCTTATTTACAGTAGAGGTCCCATTCTATCATTTTTATTACATTGCTATTTTTTTAAGAGTATTATCTAAATTTCGTAAAATTAATAATAATTTTCAAATAGGTATCTACTATTAATTTAGTTGATTATGACTAATCTTAGTTATGATTATTCACAAAGAATTACATATTTATGTATTCAGTAGTATGATCCTTTGCTGTAATAATACGCTGGACTATAATATAACTAGAATTAATAAATTTCAATGTATCAATGGTATAAAAAAAAGAAATAAAAATATAAAAGTCCATATTGTTAATAAAAAATTAGACGTTATTAAAGGCTTTCACTTTTAAAAATTTCAGTGCATTAATGTAAGTATTTGCACATATTAAAGCAAAATTTATGTATGCCATCAATACAATGAAATTTAAATTAGTAAGTTAAAAATTAGTACTTACATATATATTATTCATGACACAGTCATGAGAAAATAACGATAAGGAAGTTAATAACTTTCTTTGCATATGATTAATTTAAGAGAATGTAACATATAGTTTTAGATAATTATCTAATTTATATTAATTTAACCATCTATGTGAATTTCCGATAACTTTCGGTAAATAATAATACAAAAGTTATGCAGAATATAATAACTATATACTATGTATGAATTAATAGAACATCGTTAGAAGAAATATTATCAATAGAAAATCTAATGTTTTTCAATCTTCACTTATGTATTTATCTAAAAATGATATTCTATATTTTTTATAATATATGGATAATAGAAACATTTTCGCGTGAATTTGTACATTAAACCTTGTGAAGCAGGCAGTGAATTGCAGGCAGCATCACTGTGCTATAAAGTTATTCATATCACTCGTATACTGCAGACATAAATACAAATGGACACAGTAAGTATGATGGCAAAGCTAATTGCACATTATGTATAATCTATTTCTTAATCTTAAAATATTTATTCTATGAACTGAATCGTGTTGTTTAACTTGTGAACGCATTAAAATACATGAGAATAGGCAATTATATAATATATGTTTTAAAATCTGAATATTTGACATATGGTTTTATCAATGATTATAAATATTAAAGTTAAAAGTTAATGCACTTGTCGTATATGCGTATATAGTTTACGATTATACCAATTATTAGATAAATAATGATATTAATTACGTCATCTGATAACGAAAAAAGACAGTGCCATCATACATAAAATGCTATTGTCCTCAAGGAGGACTATGTGGTATCATAAGGGGGAAACTGTGTATGCAGAAACATACAAAGTACAGTAGGCACCATTTTAAACAATGAAAGATTGCAAACAATAGTCGCCTCCAATGTCATTTTCGTTTACGAATTCCACGATCAGCAGTTTCTTGTGGTGACAAACGATGAACACGGGGCGGAGGATGAAGATGAGAATGTGATGGAGGATAAGATGAACTTGTTTGATCCCACCAAAATGATGAGTAATCCCATATAGGTAACATAACGGGAGAAATAGGGGGTATTGGAAGAGGATGAATGAATGCAGGATGATTACGTTGTGTCATTACTAATCCATGTTCCTGACTGGCCATATAAGAATTGTATTGAGTGTTATTGTATAGTAAATGGGAGGTGTGAGACGTATTAGTGTTATAATGAACTGTAACAGAATTTGGTGGCAATTGGGGTCCTTGACTAGGACCCCAAGCCAGCTGCTAGCATCTTCGGCTATGCCAATGTGTCATATAATCTTGATAGCTTACGGTAACCTTCTCGCTTTGATATCTTGTTAATTTCACACTACGTCTAATATCTGGAGTGACCAACCCTTTGTAACCTCCTTTATGCAGCAATGAATCTATTGTTTGTATCTGGTCCCATCCTAAACACAATAAACTGTGCTTTTCAAAATATCTAATGTTTGTAGCATAGAATTTTATATTGTGTAGTATAATACAGAATTATAGTCTGTGATAAAAGTATTTACCAAAGGTAATGAAATATAAGTAAATTACAAACCTTGCTCTGTTGCAACATCAGGTAAATAGGTAGCAGTTCGTTTATTACCCTTCTCATTATGGAATTCTATACGAATTCCATGGACACCTACTTCCCAGTCTAAATAATCAACACCATCTTCAAAATGTCTCAGAATTGAAACACTTACATGTAAACGCGGTAATTCATCCCGTGTGATAGGATTAAAGCGTGAATCTTTGAATGCACTTTAAAAAGTTCCACATATTTTTAAAAACATAAAGCAATATTTTATCTAAATTAAAAATAAAAAATTTTACCTAGTTGTTGCATATTCTCTAAGTCCAGCATGTAACTGCATTGCATTAAATGTTCCAATGCAACCTCTTAACCTCATATCTTTTCCGATAGTCCATGTCACAAATAATGGGCTATAAAATACACAATGCATACAGATATATGTTGTCTTTTTATATTATTTATAAATAAGGATACTTTTAGGCAAAATATATCATGGTTATATGGATGAAGTTGATAATCTAAGAAAATATATTTTCTTTACGAGATAAAAACTTGATTCTGTATAATAATAAACAGAAAAAGGAATAAATATGTAGAAAATTAAATTTTTATAAAAGATCCTATAGATACATATACATACATATACGCAATAAATGATTTTTATTTTTATGTAAACAGTATCATGAATATAAATAAATAATAAATAATATATTTCGGAAGTGAAAACCAACATTGAACTTTACGTAGGCGATAAATTCTTATAATTAAACTCGTATTTCGTTGTTTGGATGCATCAACATTGTAACAAAGAAACTCAAGAAAGGCGAAGGCACACGAACACAACATTTGAACAGAAAAGAGAGAGCAGCTGATACGTAGGCATATAAGACAAAGATATGCTACATAAGAGAAAGAGACGGTAATATGAAAGAAAGAATAGAAAATTTTAAAAAGTAAATACAACGACAGTGAATATTATTACTTACAATGCTTCGTTGCTAAAGTTGGGCGGTTTTGGAGGGTCGAGTTGATGTAATTGGCAATAAAGAACATCGAAGCAAAAGAAGCCCATCTCAGGCTTTACTATTACACTGTTTCTTAATTGTATGCCATTTTGTAATATCGAACCGTTACAAGGAACACTTGACGAATTGTTCAACTTTTGCTTTTTCGTTCCACAACAACCTGCAGCCATGGTTTCTTAGTCGATTCCTTGAACGGTCTGCCTACTACTGCAGATACGATCGGCTCTCGACCCTCACGACTTCCATTCTTCTCTCCTGCTGTCGCTGGCGCGATTGCGCGCGCGTTCCGTTAGATGTCCTCATACTCGTGGAAACAGCTGTTTCATTATATGCCATTTGGTGAAAGCGCGGCATCGAACGGTGAAATTTGAAAATTGGCGGTAGTATTAGCGGTTACTTTTATCGCCGATACACGTGTGGAAGTAATAACTTAAAAGTGAAACAAGTCGGTCGAATAAGAAAAAGATGGACACGGCACACAACAAGCAAAACACTTTACGATAATAAGTATGTTTAAACAATCGTATTCGAATCTTCTATTGTGCTGCACAATGGAGGTTGTAAATTTCAAACGAAAAATTTAATACATCATCATCGTAATCCTATTGGAGTGTATAAATAGAAGATTATTACATAATTATATTGTATGCAAAAATAATCGATACATAATCATGATTTGATTTCAATAGCAGATAATTGTTTATTCTTCATATACATGTATATACATGTTTGTATTATTAACGAGCAATTTTATTTCATGATGTTATATAAATTTTGTTCTGTTTTGTATAATGAAACGGTACACGATAACTAAAGTATCGTTTGTTTTGACAACACGAAAAGCACTTGAGAGACATGTGTGAATACAATTGCTTGAAGAAGAACCTATGCCGAGGGCACCGACTTTTCTAACCCCTTACCTGGCACCTGCTCACGATGCATCGGAGAAGCTCAAGGCGTGACAGCAGATTCAACCTGGCAACATGTGCATGCTTGTAGTTATCCGGTATATTGCTAAGTGGCTATATTTTTTTGTGACAGCTAACATTGTATACTCATAGTTTATCGTGTAACGGTTGTAAAATTTGTACCGAGTGTCTAGTGAAATTACAATCTTCATTTTTTATCTACGGAAGTACACTTTTGAAGTAAACAAAGCATCGAGTCACAGAATTGAGAATTGATTCTTGATTGTATCTAGTATTAAATGTAGTGATACACATAAACATAAATCGTAATCTTAATTTGTTGGTTAAGGAGAAACGTGAAAACGTGAAGAAAAGAAAATAATGTGATATTGAATTCACTACTTATAGCCAATTTTTAAGTTGATGTATTGTCATCATTCATTTGAGTACAAAGAAAAACGGAAAACCTGGATGAAAAGTAGAATACATTCGAGAAGTTGCGGAGAAACTACAGAATCGTTCGATGATGTTAGTGTAGTAAAAATGGGTAAGGATTTTCTTTCTATATTTACTTCACGTATGTATGTGTCGTGTTACATTATTCGAATCTCGCTCGCCGATGGTCATTTCCAATCTTGTCTCTTAAACACGTATACATATGTATATGACATACCATGTTTGTATTAACTATGTACAGTTTATACGTGAACACGTTATATAAAATGTGTCATAATACTTTGAACATCTGAAAGTGACTCACATTTACGCAATCTTTACGCGGCGCTCGAGTCAGATTATTTCAAATAGATACGAAACCTCGCACGGATATTCAATGAATGGAAAATTCGAAAGCGCAAACGCTATTGGGCAACTTAAGAAAATCTTGTTTCTTTTCGAATTTAATTAGAAAAAACCGCTATTGGCGTTTCGACTGAAATCTTTCGATTGTTTGATTTATTTTACGCTCTCGTGACTTCTTCTTACAATTATTAATTTGAAAGAATATCCTTTTATCTATTCTCATTTACCTTCCGGAAACGCATCACGATTCATTCCAAGATATTTATAACTGAAATAGGCATCGCTGACATCGCCATCGTACGTTCCAATTTACGCTCCGCAAATTATCCACGCTTCTGTGGCGTTGATGCACGGTCGAAGCGCACCTTAAGCAACGTCGAGTTAATTACAGTGATGAGACAGCTGTAATCGATTCGACATTTTAGTGGCAGGTCGATTCACATATAGCACAAAGATCATGGAGGAATATCGATGAGAAATTGATGATGTATTTATGAAAATATAATCCTCATTTTTGATGGTAGATTGATTTTTGTGGTAGGTTTTCTACATGATATGAGGCCCAGCCATAAATTAACAACGACAAGCTATTTCACTTAGACACACAAAATGCATTTGCTAGTTTAATGTAGTTACTGTTGGTGTTGATAATGCACTTGTATGTATCCCACGGACGCGGTTTTACCATTTAGGCTACCAAACAAAAGTTCGGTCAGTAACCTACTCAAATCGATTGCGGATAGACGAATCACATTTTGCTCGAAAAAGTGTTTGGCCCATATTATATTCTTTAATCTCAAATATCTTTTTAAATAAAAGATTCTTTTTATATATTAATGTGAAGATCAATTTACGTTTAAAATAGCATTTATTCATTATTTAAATTTTTAATATATTTGCGTCTCAGAATAAATTCATTATATCGAGAATGAAGATTAGAAAACAATTAAAAAGAATTGAAGGTTGCGCGTGATGCAATCGTCGTGTAAGTAGTTCTTGCGCGTAAGAAAAATCGCATTCCTACGTATAATTGAAGTAAACGTTAAGAAAAGTTGTAAAAATGTACGCGTGCGATTATGTACACATCATAAAGCTTGAACAATGCTCTTCCTGCAGCATTCTTTCCAATGATTGTCTACATTCTTCTTTTCTTGTACCCACACAGCACTTGATTTCACCTTATTCTTAACGCGAGAAATATTTCGCCATTTGTCCGAAGGAAACAGTGATCGTTCTTCTATAAAGGAATGGTGTCAAAAGTGTTTTTGGTTATTTTTTTCTTTATTTCGTTACATTAAAATGGTCATACTTGCGCTTTAAGTCATAGAATTATCATCTACCTTCATAGTGCAAGGACGAATCCATTGCGAAATCTAGAGAAATAAGTTATAATACATAAAAGAAAAATTTTGTTATAGAATTTTGTGGGTATGTAGGTTATATTCTAATGAAGATCTTATTCTATTAAAAAAGGTATGATTTAATGCTCTCAAGAAATTACAACGATATCGGATAAATGACACTATGATGATATGGAAGGTCGCAATTTACGCAATGCAGTTCGGGAATTTCTTCAAGATACTGACGCGTCAACCGCGGTTATCTTCGTTTGTCTTTTAAATAGTTACATGCTTATTGGGAAATCCTAGCCTTGAGAAGTCACTATTTGCGATATCGTCCAAGAATTCCCACACGTTTTGCCTTGCCTGTAATTATCATAAATTTGTTTTTATGCAAAATTATATGCATCGTTGAACTCTGTGTGATTTTCCTTCAATCGTTCGCGATTAATTCCTATAGATTACATCTGTAAGATTTCATGTATAAAATATTCAACTGTGTAGAATATCTTCACACAACCCAATCCCAACTTAACTCCAATGAAAGTTACGGTAAAGGATCACCTCGAATTTTTTGGTTTGGTACGGTTCTTTACGCTTACGTATTTCTGATGAAAATATGCAAAATAAGATAATGACGGTGACTAGTAATTTTAAAACTATTATCAAGTATCTTGTTTACTACACCTACACGTAATATCCTATAGCCATTTATCGTTTGCTGAAATAAGATGAATGTTAATTTTTTGCTGTAATGAGAATTTAATGATCCTTGTAACGATTAGGAGAGTCTAATACACAATTGAAATGGGAAGTATTGATAAGGAATGAAATATGAATTCTATCAATTATCCAGGATATGTTTTTAGTAATAAATATGAGAGAACAAATAATGCTTTAGCGCGCCTTCAACAAAGCTGCAGAGTATTTGCAGCGTTTCAATCCATTTGCAAGCTAGTTCGTGCTGTTGAACGTCGAAATATTTCTTAGTCACTGTAGAGCTTTCGCAAGAAGGCGTACAGGTATTACTATATTGCAGTTGCATGTGCATCGATCATTCAGACTCGCTTTTTGTTCTTCAGTAATTCAAAAATTTCCGTTAATAAAACTGTGTCAATATCTTAACCATTTCCAATATATTATTGAGAGTATAAATGCTTGAATGTAGTATATGATAAATTTTTTTTAATATATAATAATATAATAGTTCAAAGTTACCATAAGATTCTGATAGAAATATTTTTAAATTTTGATTTAATTATATGTATTAACGAAAAATTTATTTCTCGTATAACGATCGTAAGCTCAATTTTATCCATTCTGCGCCTCTTCGTGAGACTTCGAGGCTAGTTTTAATCTTAATGCGAAAGATTAATCAAAGCAACACCACTCGTTAAAAAGTCATTCGCTATGTGTGCTTGAGCGATTCAGTTTACCGGCGAACATTGCATCACAAGAATACATGTGCCGATTGTTTTATGTAAATTAATACACAGGACACTTGAAGCGTATTACTGTTTGAGCTGAATTGTACAACGTGTACTGTATGAGCCAGTGACTCTTCTGCGGAATTATGCGTTTAGATACACTCAAAGCATTTGTAACAATTGAGGTATATATTGATTGATTTCGATTCAAATGTAAATCAAGGCAGTATTATTATCTCTATGTTGTCTTGAAAAAGATAAACATATTTAACATAATTGGAACCGCAAATTTGTTGTAAAAATACAGTAGATTGTATCATCAATAAAAATTATTTATCATTTTGATTTGAACGTGAAAAACTAGTGTCAAAAAATAGGAAATGTACCTTTTATTAATTTTAGCGTTCATCAATTGCACTTTATGCTAATAACGAGAACTTGTATTTCCACTATCATTATTACATTATCACAGTCACGGAAAATGTCAATCTAAACTGATAAATATTTCGCTAGATCTACTCTAGGTTAAATAAAGGTTTTTGAACTTTTAACCTGGATGAAAATAGGAGAATCAAGTCGTCAACTTGCAAATCGAATCTGCTCTCATTTCGTGTCTGCCAAACACTCTTCTTTATTCACTTACGGGAATATTGGCACTGCTGTGATCTGTTTGGACTGTATTTTTAATCTATACATGTACCGTTTTAGAGAATCAAACGTATTTTTTCTAAAATATAATACTTTGATTTTCAAATAGTACACACTACCGACATTCATGTATGTTCAAGTATCTATATAATTTTAAATGTTTTATATTTGTCGGAGATGGAAGGACAGTGGGATTTTCCGTCGAGAATGCCGGGGAAAACCCCCCATTACCATAGTCAAGATTTTTATGTTTAAGCAATAAAAATAAGGAAAATAACTTTTAATGTTCCAACCTGGCTTTACGACGATGGGTTCAGGTTTAAGGTGACATAACGGGTCACCAGACGTAGCCACGGTCACGGGAGGGCCGCGTACCTGACAGAGGTACGGAATGATTTTATGACTCTCCTTAAAAACAAGGATTGACCCGAGAAGCGGGGACAGGAGTATATAAGGGCAGTTTCATCTGGATTGGGAGGGTTTTTAGTTAGTTAGTCGTTGGACGAATTGCCGAGTGAGTTACGTTGATACTGGTCATCCCGTGGACCGTGGATTCGTTATCGAACCTGAATTCGTTGTCACCATCATCTCGAACATCCTATTGCCATTATTCATAGCCTCTTGTAGTGTCCACATTCGTACTGATAAATATTAGCTACATCCGCGACGGTAAAGTAAATAAAGGTTCATAGAACACCCCAAAATGCCAACCTGACTCCAACATATTTATATATAGCTATATACAAATAACATAAACAAGAATTTTTAATACACCTTAATGAAGAAGGAAAAGATATCTATATGACTGTTATATATGTTATAGTGTTAATAATCTTGACTAGAGATTACAACAATATTGCAATTGTTTAATTTAATACTTTATGGAGCATCTACATATAAGTATTACTATTCTAATAGCAACATCTTATGATACTGGTATTAAAAGAATCTACTAATACAAACATAAATCTCTCTTAGCAGTATTCAAATACTTTTACTAGCTATCTCAATTCAAAGACGCAAAACATCATATCAACATTTTCCAAACACTAACAATATTATTGCAATCCTTGATCTACCTTCGTAAAATTAATGATAAACATTAACGATAGCATTACGTAGAATTGAAATAGTAAGGAACAAAGAAGATATTACGTAATACCAGGTTTTTCCTACAGCTAAACTCGAGCCTGAGGTATATACTTGTTTGCTATTGCTTGACATTTTTATATTCTCAGTAGGGTGACAATGATATTCATCGTCGCTTGGTAACACATCCTTTACGATGGCAAAAAAGTTTTCTAAGGGACATAGTTCTGTGCAACCAGGAATCGTTTCGATCATAAGCTGTTCGGAAACTCCAGTCCAGTGTAAAACCTAGCAACGAAGTAATAAAAGTAATTATTAATAAATACATTTTTAATGTAACATTCCGTATTTTATGGACGAAATATTTACCCGAACGTAATAATTCCCTTTCTTATCGCGTAGCGTTTCCAGAATGAGAGTAGCACCGTATGCAGGAACAATGGGTTCGTCCAATTCCAAAGCTCTCGCAACTGCAGCGACGTTCATTTCGTGCGCTGAGAAAAGGAACGCTTTTCTATCGTACGGTTCTAATTTGCCCGCTTTGTATGTCTTAATATCTTCTACCATTTTACGTATTAACAAACCTGTAAAAAGGAAGTACAAGAATGATTAACGTATCTTTCGCGTGATATTAACAATGTTCCACGTAAAAAAATTAGTATCCTTGTACCTCCATTCAAACGCTTCAGCGTTCTTGTGTATGATCTGAGTCTAAAGTCTAGCGCGATTATCTCCTTCATCGGAGTAGGATAAACTGATTTGGTCCATTCTGGCAGAGTCAGGTTTTGAGATGCCTGCAAATCAATGTTTTTCAATTATCTAATCCTTCCAAAAATCTATATTCAATACATGTACAGTATGAAAGTAACGTCACCTGTTCTTTTAACAAATTATAAAGATAAGTAACAGCGGATGTCGTGTTGATGGCCTTCCCGGTCCTCTGGGTCAAATAATTCATTATAGGTTTATACTTGCTCATTAAATCCCGCGCTTTGCTTTGTCGCAGAAATTTACTGTATTCTTCTCTGTATCTTGAGTCACAAACGATAAAGATACATAATTATACTGAAATATCAAGAGCTGTCAGGTGTTCTTACGATCCTATTTTTCACGAGTAATTCGCATCTCATAATAAAGATAGACACGAAAAGAATTACCTGGGGCAATGATGCGGAAATAGAAGATTGTCAGTCTCATAAGGCTCGAAGAACGAGAATACCGGAATCCAAGGTAGATTCGGATTCCAGGTTTGCTTCTCCGAGGGTGGGAATAATCCAGCTAGAACTAGCTCCAGAGACAACTGAGTTCTTGGAATATGAGTCGATTGGGCATAGATCTTCTCTGGCCAGTAATCTGGCCCGAAATATTGATCGTAACGTTCACGGAGCATTGTCCCAATCCTGTATTCTCGCAGCTTGCCTCGCTGTGTACATAGTTTCACGAAACAATTATCGTTTGTGTTTGCCGGTATGTGTCGTTAATGACTTCGTAATTGTTTCGTAATAGTTAATGATTACTTTCTTTATCACTGTCTTGTGGAAATAACGTTGAAACGTTGGAAGAGACGTTTTAGAAAACGTGATCTTACGGTTACTGTGCGCCATTAAAAAATTGAGAAGATTAAAAATCAAATATTTTTACATCTTACTATGGTAGAAAAATATGTAGTATGAAATTACACGAGAGAAGAATGTCTCGAGTTCGTCCAAAGTTTTGAATAACCACTTGCAAAGACAAAATTCTTTGATCGTATTTCCAAGGATTTCTTGGAACTCGCAAAATACTTTATTAAACCACACCTTAGTATTGACATGGTATATGAGATTTAGATTCGTATCTAGGTTATAAAGATCTACCAGATGTGATTATATTGAAATGTATAAGGATAAGATCATAATCGATATTTATAGTTGTGAACTATGTTATAGATAATATACATTGACTTTTAATTATTCCATTATTGACTATTAATTATTACATAAATTTTTTACTTACGTTCGTTAAATCTCCATCACCCATTGGATGGTACGAGTAGTCGCGATAAGGATCGTTAGGATAGTTTTGATATTCCCGCTGTGGTACCTTATCACCGTGTCGAAACACCTTAAAAACACATTTTGGCATTAATTTAAAATTACTTTACACTAATAATAATTCAAAATAATCACCGACTATTTTACACATTACTAGATAAATGACTATACACTTTCACTTCAAGTTATCTAGGAAAAGAGGTTATATCCGTTTGAAAGATCACAACTATTTGCATACGGTTGTAAAATCATAAAACGATTGCAAAATCTTTCGATAACGAAATGATTATTTACCACGTGTAACAGTTGTAAATCCAAATTACAGTTGACCATGGTGACGAACAAAATAAAGTTAAATAGAACTACCAAAAAATCGAATAACATGTTTTATTCTGTTAACGCCGGTTGGATAACGATGCAGGAAACGACGGGTACGTCCGGAATGTACAATTTCTCCGCACGATCTACGAAGAAGTATATATTCTTGCTCGTGCTTAACTAAAACAACTCTTTGGGTGGGGGTGGATAAGGAACATAGGCGAACAGGTTTGCAGTTCTCTTGATTTTTATCGTGGGTTCCCCGTTTTTGCTCGTTACGTTGATCCTTTTCCTGCTGCCAACTCGCGATCGTGGTGCTCTTCGAAGGCCAAGTACTTAAAGAATGGGTCTTCTGGCGGGAACTGTTCCTTCTCTAGGTGACTAAAGTTCAATATCATGTCGTCGAGAAAGTTATATGTCATCGTTAAATAAAGATTACTCTCAATTGCCTTGAAGGTATCCTATATAACCATGTGGTTTCTTGCAATCGAATCTTATACTTTGGTACTTTCGTTGACTATTCTCTGTTGCTTAATCTAAGATTGGAACTTCTAAAAAAGGTGAGGAGAAAGTAAGCAAAGGTTGAATTTAGTGTTAGGCAATCCGTTCTCGAATATATAAATAATTAAGAGTATTTTAGGACGTAGCAGACCTTTCTTAATACATCTCAGAGTTGTAAATACTCATACTATAATACATCAGAAAAATTAGAAAATGAGATTTATATATTCAATCTTAATGGAAGTGACTCAATCAGATTAAATTTTTATGTAAACGACATAAAGCATATAATACACCTCTAAATGCTGATTGATTCGTAATTTGTCGCATTGTCGTAATTACGCGTAGTAACCTGTAGAAGGAGAATGTAATCCATAAAGGGGAAATATATTACATAATTAATTGTAATTTATCAATATGGTAGTATGCATATAAAGATTATGAAACACTTTCCTGCTTAATTTAATTTATTTTTCCTGAGAATTTGATATTAAAGTTCCTACATCGTACTAAGAATTTTCCTCTACTTGCTATTCGAGTTTATTTATTTTTATTTTCTGTTGAAATAGCTTTTTACATAAACAAAAGTATATGGGGATTTACGAGGAAAAAGTTTAACTACTTGTAGAAAATTCCAGTATCTAATTGAACTACTTATACGACACTCTAAATATAAAATAAGGACACGAATAAAACTTATCCCTGAAATGAATACTTTTCAGACGAAAAACTAGTCAGTTTTGTGTTTCGTTAATAAATTCGCCAAGATGTTGAGACGTTTATAGCCGTGTTGAAAAAGAAACAAATGACCATTCGTAATCATATACAGGTTGCAGTTTCGTAAGACTTCAATAGTCACCACAAGTGCTCGCTAGTTTATCAAGGATAAGTCAACTTGATTGTTATCGATAACCTCTATTTGAATGAAACATAGTTCCAGAGGCTGGTACATTGGCGATTCGTCTCATTGCATTCTCAACCTGGGTGTTATAGATGCATACATTCGATTGCAGATACAAATTGTTCTAAGAACTTTGATAGTTTAGGCACTATTTCCGAACAGAGAGATCGAAGCATTAATGCTATCTCTATACTATCTTTGATGGAGAAAATCCCGAAACGTTTATTTTGTACTTTGTACGTTTGAATACCAATACATGACGATCAATATTAATGATTGTTAACAGATGACCATTAATATAGGTACACATGTAACGAGGAAATTTCATACGAATTACGATCATCGGTAGTTGTATATTTGTTCATTTTACATGGATATTATTAACTACATAGATTAGTCATATCGCTTTAAGTGCCATCTGACGTCTCACGGAATTTCTGGTTTACCAATTCCGTCACGCTTGTCCATCTAGTTTCTCCTTTTACGATTCGATTCTGGGAATAAAGGAACTTAGTTTATACCTGAATGTAGACGAACCGTACACAAAAAATTTCAACGATAATACGATGATAAAACAATTCGCTTCGAGGAGTTAAAAAAGGAAACAAAGGTTGCAGCTGTTACGTCGCGTGAAACGGTCCGCACGACGTCACTAGTTACCTGGCCGCCAAGGATCTGCACCGCTATTCAAACCCCCAATAAACCTAAGGACCCACCATAAACTTAGGCTTGTAGTTTTCCGGTTGTCTTGGCATTCATGACTAAATCCTATTAACTTTGAAGGAATTGTTGTTCCTGTAAGTGTTATCGGTTTGTGGATGGAACAGTCCTTAGGTTTATTATGCGTTCGTACTAATTACGGAGAAAACAGTTAGAGACTTAATGCAAAAGGCGAATGTTTAACTAACGGAAGACCCGGGTTTTTCCATTAAACAATGACGTCAACTGGTAACATTGGTAGGAGGTTCCATCCCCTCTCGTCACTCATTAACATTGACCTAAACCAATGGACATCGCAGATCGTTGCCCTCACTCTACTCACGAAAAGTGTGAGCAACGAATCCACGTTTTTAATTCAAAGGGAACACCCACACCGAGCTTTCTTTCGTAATACTATGAGAACACACTTCCCTATTAATACGATACTCATACAGATACTCATACAATCAGTCAACTACTTCTTCTACACGGCTAGAAAAGTCAACTACTTATTCTACAAAGTCTAAATCTAAGCACGAAAAGTCAACTCTACTTATTATACAAAGCTAGAGGAATCTAACTCACATCAACTATCTAAGTCGGTTCTCGGGATTACCGAACATTCACTTCCTCTATTATCCTAAGTATCCTCTAGTGCTACGTCCACTAACATACTACATTCAACTATAAGAGCCTTGCTCTATTGTGCATATCTATCTTATCTTCGCGCGACAAGTTGTCATCTACGATTTATACCTACTCAACAGTGTAACTTAAGTGTCGGAAATAAAAACCTTATAACCCTGTAAATCACAGTGTTATACTAACTGAATCATCCCTATTATCTTAACGGAAATCAGGGGATCGATCAACTCGTGGTGTCGATTATTATAATTGTAACGGGAATTTACGTCTCCGCGATTGGTCGAAAGTACAGCAGCTTTATTCGATGTATATTATACCTCAAAGAAAATAACTCGATTGTACCGTAAGAGACGTTAACTCAATTTCTACAAAGTCGACATTCGTATTTTTACTGTGTAAAGGATCGTAAATACAAATAATTTCCATCACTTTTTTAAATGTATACTATGATTCACGTACATCGTGATGATATCGACTTCCTCTTAATGGCTTCTGTTAATGAATGGTTTTGTTTAATCACCGCCATATTGCACGTATACACTGATAGAGCGGACAAAAAACAGTGAGTTGACATTATATGAGTGTTCGGAAGGGAAACATTAATTATCCGCGGTTTAATTTAAACAGAACTCGTTCGACATCTTTCATTCTACGTAAAACGTTGTGGAAAATATAACGAGATTATAAGCAAGATATAAACTATTTATGGACGATGGATTTTACACTCCACTTCAACTTTATTTAATCGAAAATCGTCGATCCCGGTTCAAGTACGATGCGGTATAGGTTACATCTTTTTTTAAATCTTCGTCGCATTAAAATAATTCCTTACTGTATATACTTCCTAATATTTTGTTTTTATCCCGTAACACCTTATCGTATCACCGAATATTATGCCTTCGTTCAGAATTCTGATGGGAGATCCCCATTCAAACCGTTCAATTTTCAATATTAAATATCGAAAAACATTATTACTAAATTCTAAATAACTGCGATGGATTTCCTGTTTAAGATAAAATGACGATCTAACAGCGAACGTGTAGTTTATTCATTTTATTCGTTTGAAGAACGTGAAACAAGTAACAATGACGGATAGCTCTTCATATAAGCAGTATCGTACCTGTTCTTACGGTGTTGATGCGCAATGATACACGTCATGAGAACGTAGGCGAAGAAAAATTATCGCAATAATGCATCATAGATAGAACAAGTTGTGGGCGTGTCCTGAATAAAATTTACCGATACACATCTCTGTTTTATTGCAGACATGCATATTAAAGGGTTGAAAAAATGAGATAACCTGATCTTGAAAGACCATAATGTCTAACAACTGTGCGCTGCATCCTTAATACATTTTTAAAAAGATCCTCGCTGCCATGAGAGTCGACATCGTTCGTTTCTTTTTGCATAGCGAATCCTTACTGTGTGAAAAGGTTTCATAAAATTTTATGTAAAGAAAATAACGACGCGGGTATGTGTATTAAAACTGAACTCACCGGTATTCCTTCTCGCAATCACGTGTGTATGCGTTCGCCCGGTTTTATGTATCTCGAGCCTGACGTAGCAAGATTATTGCTAAATTTATGAAGTCTTCATAAAAAAGCGGGCGTGAATAGATGGTTAATAGTATTTGTTTCTTGGTACCTTTTACGCGGTATAAGTTAAACGACGCGTACAGTAAAGAACTTTAATGATGCACTTTTTAATTTATAAAATGAAATGGATAGCGCGATTTAAATAAGTACTTGTCACGTGATAAGCGGATTCGGTTTTTTTAATTTAATATGCGATTCTTAATAAGATCCACTTCTGAAAATCGGGTCATTCACGCGAGATATATTCTTTTTTTTACGACGTATGTATTTATAAATATGTTGCATTTCGCGATTACGGTGACAAGAGATATGGAATCGATTTTATTTATTTTAATCAGTTTTAATTTCGCACGTCATTACGTCGAAGAGTGGTTCTGCGAAGTTGATGAAATATAGCGTTCATCTGGGAAATACATATTTCAAACAGCTATCGCTGCTTAACTCTGTACGTTTGTCGATCTCGAGATATCGTGTATCGCGTCACGTTATGCAAAAAGCTCCGTTAGATTGTAACAATCCATTGCAAGTTGACGTTCGATATTATCCGCTTCTCACGCCTTCTCTCTCTTCTTCTCTTTCTCCCTCTATTTCGCAATTCGTTCTAGTCACGTTCGTTTTTTTTTCTCTTCTTGAAAATCCATTTCAACGACTGGACTTTTTATCCTTCGAAGCATCTCTGGACCGACGCGATGTATCGGCTATTCGATTCCATGTTCAAGGCTATGGTAACCTTGAGTCGGATCTTTCCGTACAACTATCGTCACATTCCTACATACGCAAGATACGCAAGCATGATTTGAATTTTTCGTACGATTTGGTCAGTTTATTTTGTGAAATTAATTTCTCTTTGATTCATTTTATTATCTGTTTTCGTATCGGCGTGTTGCAATTTTAAAATATAAATTTTGTACTTATTTTTTTTTTTATGAAGATTCAAGGATACTCTGAGCTATGTAATTGCGAGGAATGAATTATATTAACGTTTGTTTAATCATTCAAGAGAACGTATAATTTAACCGGATCTTAAACGTGTAAATTCTTAATCTAACATGCTTGCATCTGTGAACGAGTACAAAGTGTGAGTAGAACAGAAGAAAAAATTATTAAAATACCAGATACGCAATATGTTACAATCCTTTGAAACATAAAATCCACATATATCATGTTCCTGTCGTAAAAATTGAACAGCCTTCGCTGTAATACGATAATCGCTTTTATCACTTCTGACTATAACTTTAAAAATTACATGTTAAAATATGACGCTGCGTAATCAAGATAGTAAAGTATTTACCTTTAATTAACAACTTGAATACGTAGACATATATCAACGCTCTGTTTCATGAAAATGGTTTACACTTTTCCAACTATTTCAGATCAGAATTAACAAATCACTTAAATTTCATAAGTTTAATTTTTTCTTAAATATTCATCGTGTCATTACATTACTATGGTCTAAAGATTGAAGACAGATAATATGTAAGCGATAGAATCAGTTCATAGAGTGATTAAAGACAATTATGTGTTACTTGTAGCTTTGTGAATAATGCTCATTAATTTACCATTCTTACGATTCAGAAGTCTCAGTTTCATCAATATTTTATAATATGTCTGACGGTTAGTGAAATATCCTTAGATCGTTTCAATATTTAACGCTATTGTTCACATCGAGGTTTACACTGATACCCGAAATTGCATTCAAGGATATATTCTGCATGTACATGAATTTTAATTTGACTACAGACACAAGCTCATCGTTTGTATGAGATACATGGAGAAACTCCCACTATTACGTACAGAATTAATAATGGATGCAGACTGCAAGGCAACAGAGTCACAAATTAGGCGAGCCTCTTATCGTGAATGTACAGCCACGTATGTCGCTTTTATAATCCACAATCACTCACGCATTATAATTTTTAATAAGCAAAGTAACATTGAGCGAGAAATACATTTGCCTTTATTAAATAGTTCAACCTGATTAAAATGCAGATATACCAAGACACATCTTGCTCGAGTGAGTTTACGAGAACTACAAGTTTGTTGTAACATCGTCCAAGCTGTTGTATAGTTGATCGTTAATGTTCTTCACAATTTAGATTGGCAGAATATGATTCTGCAAATATTTTTGTACACTGCTTGGCTTGTCAAATATCTAAATGTAGAAACGCGGGGAAAAAGAGCGGAAGGACACCTCGATAGAACTGCATCGTTGTTAGATACTGCAACTGCAGTTGCCGTTGTAGCCTGACTGCAGACTGAGAAGAGAAATCCGATATTGTGGAATTGAATAACGTATCGACAGACGTCGTAGGGTGCGAAGGCACGTTCTGGAACAACTTCCTTCTGCAGAAACGACAGTAGATCTGTGGGAAATCGATCGAGTCGATTCGACCGCTTTGGCACTGAATCCTTAATGTAATTCTTCAATTTTCGTTCCCTTCCTTTTTTAGTATCTCTTCATCTACAACTCTCATTCGTTTCGAAGGAGAAAGTTTTTCGAAACTTGTAATACTAGCATAAGCATCACGGTGAAATTACTGATAGATCTAAGCGAAGGAGAGAAAGGCGTGATAATTATTGAAATATTTTAAACTACGTTTATTATCTGTGTGTGTTGATAATAAGAAATAATCAAAATATAAAACGTAGCCAGCATCGCAGATAAACAAAGGGACGTACTACTTGAAGAGATACGGGAAGTGATAAATGATTAAAACTATAAGAGCATATACAGATGCGTATCAAAATCATTATCGTACTTTTATGAAAAAGTGATATAAAATTGCGTATTCGTAACTTTTATCTGAGGATAAGATAGATATACGCGAATGATATAGGTCACCGGAAGTTCGGGTAAATTACCCAGCATACAAACGAGCTTATGTTCCAGGACACGAACGAAGTTAGACCTTGGACTAGTAACCCACATAATGCGCACTGAGGTAACACCACTGTCCTTCGAATATCGATAATGCCCGCACACTTCCCCCAGTATTCTTTATCCTTCAAATTTTGTCCATTTACAGTTTATATTTTTACAATAGGGTGACCTACCAGGATAATATTTATCTTATAATACACGAGATATCCTACATTTTGTACTCGGAAACATTTTTTTATTAACACATATCAGATAGGAAGCATTGGGGTGAATATGTATAGGAAAGTTCATTACATTAAATGTATCCTTTTGCGAGGTACCAACATACATCCTATAAAATGACACGAATTTCATAGCGGATGATCTTTAGGGTCGCATGAACTCGTACTTTATGACACGTGGTTTGTCCTATTAACTACAAACGCGTGTACTGGAAACTTTTGATCGTGATATCGTAAGAATCATCCTGGACGACTTTAAGATCGTGGAACACCGAATCCCTGACTCCGAAATGAAGGGACACGCCTTGAATTTTACCAAGGTCACAGGACTATGAACTCTGTGACCCTGCGATTATAGGATTCGCCCCCAGTCCTCCTGAAGGCCATGAACCAATGATATCCCTGACCCAGGATCGCAAAACTCCTAAAATATCCTGTGTTCGCAGAACTCTAAGGCTGCTGCAAGATCTACTACGGTATAACTGTAAATTATAAACACCGAGACTCTGAGAGTTATCTTGAATTACTTCATAATTGTAGTGTCCGATCTTAGGCTCCACCTGTACCAGTTCTACCTGGATTCTTGAATTTAGCTTAGAACTGTGAAGCGTAGTTTGGATAATTTCTGAATTCTTAGATCCATTCTAGATCTGTGTAGAGTTATGAGAAACGTTGTGGATAACTTGGATCTTTGAATCTCTTCTAAAGTTAGTCTAAAATTGAAAGATATGTTACGGACCACCTCTGGATCTCTGGATCTACGCTGAACCAATTCATTATGAGGTATGCTTAGACTACTCTTAGGTTTTTGGATTCTTTAGATTACTGTCGAATTCTTTGATCCAGCTTACGTAACTCTACCAGTGAGAAATACACACTGGATCACTCTTGGAACCTTAAATCCATCCAAGATCAGCTCGGACGATCCCGGGTACAGGAGACGAGATCCCACGATTCAGGTAGTTTGGCGTAGTTCCTATTACATGGGCGCCAATGTTATTACTCTGGTCATGTCCAATAATTTTAGGATATTTAGAGCTATTTTTGTCCTTCAAATTTCTCTTACATATATGTATGTATTAGTAATGAATTACAAAGAATAAGTAACATTTTTAATCTTCTTGTTCCAGGTTGAAGGTGACATTCATTATTCCATAAAAATAGTTGGAGCTGACAGTTTTATCACAAGACTTTTTTATGGTCTCAACATTTTTACTTTGTGGTGGAACGGACAAGGATGAAGGTGAGTTCTTTGTTGTTGGATGGTTATTTACGTTGACATAAATGTAGAAATATTTTATTTACTTCTAGAATTTTGTTTACGCAGAGCTTTATGTATTTAATCATCCTTATTTACATACATATTGTTCTTTGGCTAATTAAGTATAAAGTATTAGAATCTTTAATTTCTTATGTATATGCGGTATATCAGACAGCTGTGTTTATTTTTACTTTTTTCTTTTGTACATTGAATTTTTTTTCACGCTCCGTTAAATCGAACCTCCTAGTTATTTCTCAATTGAGTCCGAGGACCTAGTGGAGCGTGTCACATCCAGCAGGCTGAATTCCATTAACACTGGTGCATTCAGTCTCGATTCCAGATTAAATAGAGTTTATTTTATAAGAAACGGGGACATGTACACACTAACGTGTAATCCACGCGTAGATAGTAGGCAGACAGATCGATCGTCTATTTATGCTTAAAACTATTTCCTATTAGGATTAAAGTAGCTAATTGATGATATCGTAAAATTGTAGCAGAGAAAGTTCAGTTTTGTAAATAGAAATTCATATCAAAATGCAAGAAATTTAGCAATATCTCAATATATCGTAGATGATTTTCTTTTCGAAATATGTTTCTCATCGATTTGCAGATCGATTTTATAATTTTTTTTTGTATTATTCATAGGTAACCCTAATTGTATTTCGAACAATATCTTCCGATACTATATTTTAAGATATTTGTATAGCTGATATACATATTCGAGTTTCTCTCGAAATGCATACGTTGGCAGCGTTATTTTTATTCGTTTTTGGTAGCCTAGAAGTTGACATGAAAGGCGATCATTCAAAAATTGATGAGACCACAGTATCTTGAACAGTAAATTCAATGTTCATAAACGTGAGCAAGGAAGTGTTCGATAATGGCAGCAGCGAAAACTGTCGAAAGGAATTGAAGAAGACGGCGAACGACTTTTCTCTGAATCGTTGAAAAATGATAGCGTACGTTTTTATTGCTTTAGGGGAGATCTTACCTCGAGAGGTATCATGGTTTGTAATAGCTCTCCCACTTTGTTACTTCGTTTTATCTCAATAATTAATGGTAGCAGAGACGGTAAATGAATTTTGAAGCTACATTGGGAACTTTCATTTCTCGCAGCTGTCTGTTAATGAAGTTTCGCAATGTCACTATAATTATCATTGAATTCGGGGAGAGGAAATATTGGGGGAATTTGAATGTACCGAGGAAGGATCACTAAACTATTACCTTCATATTAATTTTCTTTTTTGGGAAACATCTTTCTGTCACGCGGGCAAATGTTACACGAAAGCTTAAAGGAAAGTCGAGGAAGTTTCCTTGCAAATTGACTGGGAGCTGCATGAAAGCTACACCGCTGTAAATGAAATCTCTGAAATCAAAATTATTAATAAGGACTGCATTTGACGTCCCTCGTTAACTCTTTTCTCTCTCTCTCTCTCTCTCGGTTGTAGCGTGTAGAGGATGTGCATGATCGAAATTGAATAATTGCTAATAATAATTAAATTCTCTCCTCTACTGTATAGAATTTCAGTATAAATTATCGAGCGAGTTCACCAAGACGTAATTTCGGTTTAAATTCAGTATAATTTCGGAAAAGCTCATGGAATTGAGTAATCACGCGAGACTGATGGGTTATTACGTAACTCATTCTAATAATGGGCCGGACTAAGACGATCGAACTTTGCATGACAAGTGACTGAAAAGGGGATCGTGGCCATTAAGCACAATTGATAGTTCTCTAGGAGTTAATCGTCATAAACACAACTATCCGATACTCTAAAGTATCCTTCGTGAAAATTTACTTTGCGTTCATGATACTACGAAGATGGTCTGCGGCGTTTGTAAGTAATTTAGGGAAAAGCTGAAATATAATTCCCACTCGTCTATGTATGTTTACATATTCTAAAATTAGCTCTTTCGATATACAATAGATAAATTCAACTGTGTCAAAGTTAATATAAAACATTGTAGTCCTGATATATTAAAAAGTAGATTACATATATTTGTTTCTATTTAAAAAGTTAGAAGCATACCACGGATATAATGAGCTTGTTTGAAAAACACTTGAAACAGCTCCGGGAGTATACTGAAACATGTTTCACGAATTTATGAAATATGTAACGGTATATAAATAAAACATGAGAATAATTTATTTATGTCGATTTTGGTGTTACAAGTTGACGCATATTTACTGAAAAGTTAAATAGATCCTTCTCTCGATAAAAATTAACGAACGAATAAGTGGAAAAATATAAAAATTGTGTGACTTCTCAATTTATCGATATAGAATAAACTTCCTTTCATTTGACTAATAAAAATTCTTTCATATATAAATCGTACTCGTGAATCACGATGAATCACAATGTACAATGGAGAAAGGAAGTTTTACTTTATAAATAACAAAAAAGTACAATATTTATTCTTTTCTTTATATGCATACGTACATACAATAACAAATAGAAAGTTTAAAGTTAGAAAATTCAATATCTAAAAAGAGGGTCAATCTATGTACTGCTAAATATATGTAATCGTGAATACTGATCGAAAAGCTCGGTATTATAAATAGATACTATTCTAAAAATTGACGTTACTATATACGAGAACTCAATATATCTTTCGTCCAGTGACCCGACTCTTCTTGGCTTACGTAGTTGTAAGAGATATTTCAGATTAGTTCGAAGTTAGTCCTTCAAGAACAAACGGCCATTTCTCAAACTACAAGAGGGATTTTACGATTTTAGAAAAGATTTCAGAACCCCTTATGTTTCTGACTTTTATATCTTTATATACGGACTATACTTTACAAATCAGGTACGAATCAGTTGCAAATATTTAAAAGGAAATATCATTAAAGTTGGAATTAGTACCTTCTTGGAGTCTTTGCAACAAATTCACATTTGAGAAAATAGATTAAATCGAATGTGTAAGTTAGCAAAGAATTAGCATATCATAGTATACTATAGAAGTGTTAGAAGCCCGAAATTGAATTTTACTGATATAAATAACTTCACGTGAAAACTGGTTTAAAATTGATTTCTCTTATTTTAAATGCGTAAAATATTCAAGCGACCCGCTAAAATATTCAAATTAACGTCATGAGAAATGTGGATGTCACAGAATGCCGAGTGTACAAGTACTCCTATTATTATCATATGTACAAATATACATATATTTGTTGCTGAGGTGTATATGTACACAAGTGTATACTCTTCGTAGTGATTCGTCTATGGTTGTCTCGCTTCGAACAGCTTGAAGAAAGATTTTCATGGGATTTACAGTTTTCTGAATTTATCTGAATGCCCTTTGTACTCGCCCTTATCTCTATTTCCTGGTCTCCTCCGAAGAATATCCTTTTATCTTTTTACTTCAAAAAATGTTTCCTATCGCGATACTTCACAGGGTTTTACTCGCCAGAATACTTTTTATGAATCGCTATGGACACATGTATATACATATACATGTATCACAGTGTATGTTGTTTGTATTCTCGCGTGCGCAGTTGTACCTTAACAAAAATGCTGTACGTTATACCAGCGATAAAAGAAAATTGCACACGTTAGGTGGTTCAATTATCTCAACGATACGTGAAACCGTGTAATTTTTAATTCGGACACTTCAAACGAAATCACATTGCGATAAAGACAAAATATTTATTTGCGCGGAGATTGCATTATTTCATTTTTAGTTGTCAGATTCAACAATTGGGGTTTTAAGAGCATCAAGGACGAAATTGCAGACCCTTTGCGGAGATTGTTTAATTCTGAGAACCCTATCTCATTAAGGTCATCCTTTTGGGCGTAGATTTAATTAATTCCTGTGAGTTCTTGGTTGAGGTCGCAATGAAAAATTAAATTTCAACCATTTCCTTCGAGAGAACCTTTTCTATCGTTGCACGATACAGTTGTAAACTAATTAGATTAGATTAGATTAGATCGATTAAATTGAACGAATGATTCGGACTTTTCGTAAAGCGTGTCATCGTTACACGCTTTACATACATATGTAGTTACAAAGTTTCTTATCCGATATACATCTTTTAATTACACCGAGATAGTACCCGTCAGCATGCAGTAGTAAATTATTTCAAGTTGGCTTTTTTCATGTACAAAATCACTATAAGACTCTTTCCTTCCCTTTTCTCATTTCTAAGACCACCCATTATCGCGAGAAACTCGCTGGCGTAAGCGTTACTTCCTTTATTGCCAGGCCACAGATTGAGTAGCACTACTAGCATCAAGTAGAATCATCCGTCCACAATTGGCCACCAGCATTCCAAGGCTAAGTTATTGATTCTGAATTGTTTAATCTTTAATTTTCTTTCAGATAACAACTAAGTCTATTAATTGCGTATAAAATTTATATTACGATCTTTTAAACTATAAAATATAATTTATATCCTAAATACATGAATTTCAAGTATCTTCGTTGTATGTGTATCGTCATAGTTGGTAATTATTTTAATGATTTTTAACTAATATTATTATCTGTACTTATTAGTTTACAAGATGTTCAGAAGGAAATATTCAAACTTCATCAAGATCGTAATCTTCAGGCTTCTTCCGGGATATCTTGTTGATGCTAAAGTTCGTCGACGCCACGTGGGTGTCAAAGTGCAAACTTCCTTCTAGTATATCTTCTAGCACGTTTAACGAGTCTTCAAAACGGAAGCTCGTCCTTCTTGTCTACCAATACTTGTACAATATATTCTATCTTCAATAATCGTCGAAGTTTCGTTCTTCCACCGAAACTTCGTTGTCTTCGTTAAGTTAGCATAATCAGAATTATTTTGACCTATCTCTATCATGGGCGTACATGCTGTAAGATATATGCAGATGCAATGTCGAAAGAGACTTCTGAATCTCTTCATAAACTTTGAAAGATAAATAATGAATTACGAAATAAGATACAAGTTAAATACTTCACCACGTTGTGTAGAGAACAGTTGTTTCTTCGTCTCTTTTCAATCATAAATTATCGTAAAATCTTGGCCTTCGATTCAACGTCAGTGCTTCGAAAAGATGGTAATTTCTCAAAAATTATAAACATTTATCGCTAATACTTTATATTTTGTCCTTAAAATAGTATAAGTAATTCCTTAATATAAAATGTCACACTTGAAAAGGGCGTGTCACGCATATTTGAGCTCATGCTCGGGTTTTTCTATTTGCGTCGATCATTTTACAATTAAGAGATTCATTCAGTCTTATCTTATGCATCAGTTCCATCTAACGAACGCAAACATCTACCAGGGGTCGATGTAGATTCCTGGTTCGTTCGTTAGCGAGAATGCCGACTGTTGGCCATTCCTGGCTTTGTAAAAGTCACTGACAAACGAGGGGATAGGGAAACGAATAAAAGATCGTATAATATGAAAGTGGAAGACTTCATTTCTCACGTTTTTTCCTGAAATCTTCCCACAAAATCGTGCATTCTATCGCAGGGCCGCTTCTTCCTTTTGGATAAGAATGTCTTCCTTTGAGCCACGTTTTTCTGAAGAAAGTTCTCTCATTTTCCACTGAACTCATTGTTGTTAGGTTGACTTCGTCTATAGAGCAGAATTAGGAACGTTTGAAAATTTTTTAATATAAGAAAAGCGATAAAAAGGAGGAATGAATTTTATCCATAAATGATACCCCGATGACGTACTCTGACAAAAAACTGAGGATATTTTGTTTTGCATTGACAAACCCGCAGTTAGGTAATTAATAAGTCGAATGCGGAACATATTTAAGACCTTGGATGACTGAAAGCATATTCGCCGTTTATTGCAAACAAAAGAATGTAACCCCTTCATAAAGTCGCTAGGAGATCCCGGGTTCCGCAGTAACCAGGCCATGGAAGAAAGATCAACAGAAATGCGATCAATAAAAGAGTTGGAGAACACATAAAGGAATTTGAAAAGCAATTTTCGTCCTATTTTACAGCAGAATATTACATCTTAAGTGGGACAAAGAGACGGGGCAAACAAAAATGGTAACGACAATCCTGATAGTGCTATCTAACAATCGCTGATATTAGCAATGGTGAAGATTATAGCTGGAAAAAAAACAAGTAAAATAAAGCGAAATAGTTCGCTTAAGCTGTAATTAAGTGAAGTAGAACAAAAGGGAAGAGAAAAAGAGTTCCATGTAAAAAAGTCAAAAGCGACCGATAACAATAGATTACTAAATCAATGGGTCCGATAGCCAAGAAAGAGAGGCCGCATAGGCACCGTTATTGGTGAAACTTTGTCCATTTTTCTTGGTGGAAAAAAGACTGGCTGGTGGAAGAATAAAAAGAAAAGCTGAAAGAAAAACAAGTGGACAGGTGAGAATCAGAAGGGGTTAAAGTAGCAAGCAACGATGTTAGAACTATCCAGTAGACGTCGACGGTCTGTATGCTCCGGCCGCGGAGGCTGCGCGGAAAAATCGATAGCCAACGCCAACCGACGGCGTCGTCGTCGACGGCGGCGACGGTAGCTGTGGTGGCGGCGGTAGTGGTAGTAGTGGTGGTGGTGGAGGTAGTGGTAGTGGTGGTGGTTGCGAGTAGCGCGATAGAGACCGATGGTGCAGTCAACGTTGGGACCGGCAGCCCAAAAGACACACGCGGACCTCACGCGTTCTCTACCCCTTCCGTCGAGCACCCCCTTCTGACACCTCTTACCCTCGAACAGTCGTACGGCCCTGAAAGAACGTGCCGCGATTCGAACTGCTTTTTTTCTTTGGGGCACGCTCCAGTCCGCAGGCAAACGAACACAGAGAAGCCGTACATCGGCTATAGTGCTCGTTTACCGGACGTGTAGTGGGTGTGTGATAGAAATGTAATGCTAGTGACGCGACGTGACACGACGTAACGCGATCCACCGCGGTATGACGTTTCTTTAGTTCTTTCGTCATCGTTGCCTGTCTCCCTGCTGCGTACGGATCGCGTGTGAGCCGACGACAAACGCAATGTTGTGACGCGTGACACAGCGCACCGGTCCGACACGGCGTTTCAATGCTCAGGGACGTTGCCTCCGTTCCTTCGTATCCTCTTCTCGTGTACATCCGAGCATGGATGATAAATGTTCGAGTGAACGGTAAATGTCACCCGGGAGCCAAATTTATCGATCTGCGTACACGTATTAATGGATCAGTATGTGATAACTGTACGTTGGAAATCGGTATGGTTCTTGGAGAGAACGTTTCGCTATTCACCAGGATTCTCCATCTCCGCACCGTGTCAGAGGTTCTCGTAGAAATATGACGCTACCGCTACGCGCCTTTTTGAGGACAATGACCTCGTGCACCTTGCTTCCTTCCTAGTCTGGTCTGACTTCGTTGCTGGCTTAAGCGTTTTACTTTTTTTCCCTCGCTCCGTCTGCTTGAATAATGAACACGTCTTGAGACTTTATTTCGAAGCATTTCAGTTAGAAGATGTTGAACGAATAATTTTATTTTTTACCGTTGTTTCGCATTCTACAAGCATTATACGCAGTCTTGTTCGCGTATCATGCGGATCTCGTTAGAAAAATTACGTATATAGCTTCTAATTCGTACCGTGACATTTACAACGAGAATTTTACGCGATATTTTCAACAACGTCACACAGTATACAACACTGAAGTCATTAGTAGCGTTCCAACTAGACCGAATGCGGTTTTTGCGGTACTTCAATTTCTATGGATATACGTATACAGCTTTATTTATAGTTCCCAATTTGTCGCATTGGAGCTAAATCTCTGTATAAGCGTACACAGTGATGCGTTATCGTTGAAATAAGATCACGTTTCCTTCTTACACCATTGTTTGCCTAATTCTTAGTACCACGCATTATGTGTAAGTAAATAAAAACTACCGAGACATTTCAATTTAACTATCCCGAATGTATACTTTATTCTTGTCCCGAATACCATTATTTAAGTAATCGTCAAATTGATCGTTTTCAGTCCACATTTAATTGGAAATTCTATTGTACGTTCTATAGTGACTTACTTCTCGGGCTGCACGAGTAGTATTAATCAGTGCAGTGGCTTATAACAATGCATTCCTACATGCATAACACTAAAAAATTCTCTTTTATGTTCTCCCCTTCTTCCATCATTCTTTTACTCTGTGTCACTTCTCTGCCTCAAGAGCAATCCTCTACTCTCGTCGAGTCTACTCCAGCGTATCCCTGTGTACCGCCTAACGTAAGAATGAATGGTTAAAGACATTACGAGTTGTAAGTTCTACACAATTATTATTTTTCCATTCTTACTTAACTATTTAGCTGCAAACACGAAACTTCGTTGTCATTCAATCTTATTTCGAACCGTGTACGTTTCATTAAAATCATGTCCTCTGTTGTTGACGATTTATATAACGATCTACTTGTCATTTGCACATTTTATTTTTTTTACTTCTAATTTATTCGCAGGCAACCGTGGTAATTTTCCAACAATCCTATAACAATTTGAGCAAATTATTCCCTTTGAGTCGGCTATGAAAGGTCGACATTTGGTATGCCGATACAAACGAGACACCTCTTTGATCACTAAATTGATTCGATAGAGTAGTGGTAATTAGCACGCAGATCTTAATTCACTTGTTATCGGTTACTTGCCCAACGAGAAGCGTCAGAATTTCAAATATTTCGATGGCGCCCTGCGACGATTTTATTTCTATAATAGGTAATTTTAGCGTTAACTGTTAATTTTATGCCTCGATAATTTATCTAATTACGTCGGATGCACAATTTGAATAATTTGAAGACGACGTTGCTTCTGTATTTTATCGTCCTGTAACGCTTTGACTTTCACTTTCTTCAGAAATTTTCTTCCTCCTATACTCCATCGTGTTTTCTTCGTCTCATATTTCGCAAATTATCTTCACCACGAAAGTGGTTACGATAAATTTTTTTCATTCTTCGCATATTTTCATCATTGGTTGTCGCTTCCGGTTACGTTACGCGAATGAACTGTCTCGAATTTACGATATATCTTTCTCTTTGTTTCCTCGTGATTGGTTGGAATGTTTCGAATAGTTTGTGGTCGGATCGTGGTGTAGAGTTTCTGGTATAGCGATCGCCATGCAAAACATAGTCTTGTCTATGCGACCCATATTTTGGAGAAAAAATATCGAGACGCGATAAATCGATAAAATGAATTTCATTTTGGTCACGACACAAATCCGGATATTATTCCTTGTCCGAACGAATAGTAGCTGTAAACTGTCACATAAAGCTAGTTGTATAAATCATTAAGAAGAGAGGGTATGATTTTAATAAAACGTGTATGTAAACTAATTTACATTTGAAGTATATTTATAACTGGAAACTCGTCTTTTTGCATCTCTTAGCGTATACTATATGTTTAGAAAACCACTTCATCGAGTTTGGTGTTCAACGTAAGTTACTCCGTCGAAGAATATCAAGTTTTAAGTTTATTTTGATCGATAACTCTTACGTATTTCCTGTATCTTCCTCGGATAAGTTGATTAACTATGCAAATTGATGAGATTTCATTTTTGTTGAAAACTCAATTTCATTTTCTTCGGTTTTCTTTTAACGTGCGCTTTTCCATCATTATAAGATACATATTAAACTGATGGACGACGTTGAAAGCACCATAAAAATTCCGTATTTCTGTTCCGAGCGTCCCTTTTTAATACGCTCTGTTATGATCTACAAAAAAGACACCGTGTTTTTACTGAGATTCTTCGTAATCTGTGTCCTTGTTGGTTACAGAAATAAATATATAAAGTTCGAAGGAAAGACTGTTATCCTCTCGCGTTTCGTAGAGTTTAGTGGGAAACCAAGTGTTCTAATGCGAAATAATGGTGGAATTGAAAAATTGGAGCTGGAAAAACGTGACAGTCAAGAACGGGAAATTTTTCGTTGGTTTTCCTGGGTTCGATACCTTGTTATCGGAAAGCACTAGTCATTTTGATAAAACGGTATGGCGGATATCGAGATAAATTACAAAACAGCGGCGCCGTCTCGACCGGTATGATTTTCGCAAAAACATATGGCGAGGTGTTTCATATTTGTTGCAGCAATAAGACACAACTTTTGTCGTAAATTCTTCGCGTCGCGAACAAAAGCATAAAGCGAATGATATCGATTTCTACGAGAAATACACCTATTTTCCCCCCTATCTTTCTTATTAAAAAAGAAAAAGAGTCCCTCGAAAGAAGCGTAATTATGCTTCATCCCGTATCAGGTGTTCGCTTAGATCTTATTATTTCCTCCTCGTCTGTCGCGTATTTTGCGCTTCTCCGCTGATACCTTCGTGTCATCGATATACAAATTTTCAGTGCAAGCTACACAGGATTAGGGAAATGTATAAATCGAGCTAGTGATTTGCCACGAAGGGCGGCTGAAAGACGCGGAAGAAAAATGTGTGCTTGACGAAGTGGAAAAGCCTTGACGGAAAATTCACTGTCTTTTTTTAAACGGGCTCGCGTATTCACTCTCGTCTTTTCTGCTATACCCTGCAAAAACGTTAGATTGGAACAACTTGTTTAATGACCAAGCTTTGAAAATCTCGCAGCATTTTCTGAATGTGGAAGATTATATATTTTCTCTCTTTCTGTATACGTAATATGTATATATTGCTTCTTCGAAACATTTTATTTCGTTTCAGCGGATCTTTTGACTATGAGAAAGAAATCGCAGTTCTTTTCTTTTTTTAAGGAATTTATAACTTCCGCCTTATTTGTCCTGTTACTTGAAGGTAGGGTGATTGTTGTCGACGAGACGACGCAGAAAATTGCATACTTTTCAATGTTAAGATGGATTAGCGGTCGAACATATTTCGTAAGTTGACAAGGATGTTCAGCGAGGGTATTACCAAAAGGAACATGAACAATGAAATATAAAAAGAATTCGGAAAACAAGAAAAGAGTTAAATTCGTGTAGCACAAGCGTTCGTGATCCCGTGACAACGAGTGAGAGTCCCCCACAGAGCAATAAAGAGCAGCTTTTCATTTTGCACTTTTTAGGGCGCGCATTCAAAGCGGAAAAAGATTGTGTCGGACTAATCCGCGATTTCTGTGTGACGTTAAAAGAGAGCAACAATGAAAATTCGGATGACGATGTATGTTCGAGTTTAATAGAAAAATCTCGTTGCTGAAGCGTGTTTTTTGGTAACGAGGCGTTGGTCATTTTTCTGTGCTCGTACGCTGTGCGTATGTAAATGGAATTTCGTGATCAAGAGTCTTCGAGCCTCGAGTTTCAAGCGCTTAACTTCTCATGCCAACAATAAAGGTCGAGATCGATTCTCGTTAACCATCGTAGCAATAATCATTTACAATGGACGTTTTACCGTTGATAAAGAGGATCCAGAAGAGGAGCGAGATATTTTCGAGGACGACGAAAAGAGGCATTCGTCCTTTCAACTTCTTGTACATCAGTTGCACACGTTGTTCGATAACCAATACTTCGATGACGAATTTAAAGAGACGTCGATTCTTTGCGCGTGAGTGAATCGCGTTTTTCAAAATAAACACCCGTCGCTTTCACAAGAATATACATATATAAATATTTGTATGCAAATTAAATGAAAGACTGTGTTCGAAATGTGCATCGTGAAAAGAGGAAAAATTTTCAATGAAATTTTGCCATACCCATTCTTGATCAACGAAAATTGTGAAGAATGGATGGTGCGATGGATCTTCGGTCTTAATGGAATTGTGTGAAATTCAGAGTCCCCGACAATACTCCAAGATTTCGGAGAAATGGACAATGTTCAAACACGGAATTGGCGAATGCGGAAAGAACGTGAAACGTGTGAGGTAAGTCGTTCAGAAACATTCACGAACGAGTGTTAAACCTTTAAACTTTTATTTTTTTCAAAAAAAGTTGTCTCCTTTTACGATATAATGATAAAAGTTGCAATTCATATTACACGTTATACACAAGTGTAGAATTACAATTAGAAATTACAAATTGTAATTACAAGTTGAAATTACATTGCGACGCGGTTCTTTTTCTATCAACGAAAACGATAACAGCGATGACCATACATCAAATAATGTAGGATAACTTGTTCCTATTCGTGCAGAACTCGAAATTGCGATAAATTATAAAATTGGGCGCTCGTAATTCTTCAACAACAATAACAACAACAACGATAAAGTTGTTCTAGCTAAAAGCAATTTCCTTCCAGTCAAAAAAAGGAAAGGCGGACCGCCTTGACCTCGTTCTACTTTTTTTTATAACACGTTGCACACGTTGCACAGCTTCTCTGCTAGACATAGGCACCTCGGAAAGACGAATCCCCACCTTCGTTTCTTCTTTCCTCGTTCTTTGCCAAAAGCCTTGTCGACCTCTCGAGGGCGACGACCCGGTTATCTATTAACCAACGGATTTATTCCCCTTTCCACCTTTTCGTTTTAGACCGGGATACTAAATGGAAGATTGTAAAAAATGTTACTCATTCGCGGCATGAATGAATACAACTTACTTCCTTACCTCACTTTCATACTGAAGAAGCGCATTGTAGTTTCTGCGTTTTTATCAATGAATATTTTAACCACTAAATGCATTACATACGATCTGCATCGCAAGTAATGCTGCAATTGGAACGAGTAATATATCATCGGTCGCCTTTGATAAAGAAAACAAGATTAATAATTATTTATTATTTTGCTACTTTGTTTTGCTACTTGTACTCGTTCTGTTTGATCTGTGGAATGTCGGATTTAGAAATCTTATTCCGAAGAATTTACCGCGCGTTGTTTGCTACAATCCTGCCCTTATTTTCGCAACGTACACGAGGTGCTTTACCAGGCTGTTGGACAATGCTACCAGCTAATAAACTTAATGACTCTATAGCCAGCGATGGTAATTATAAAGGCAACAACAATTTAGTTGGCAATAAAACGTAGGACGAGAACAAAAGCAACACAACAAACGATTTATTTTCCGAAATTGTTTACGTCCGGCAAACTGTGTTTTCCTCTGTTATTCTGTATTTATCACGATCGAATTTGCGTGTTGCATCGTGAAAACGTGTTTTTATCAAGCAACGCGAAGTATTAGGACAAACATCGCGCACCCGGGAAACAAATACTTATCCCTGTGGCTTTACTTGCTCATCCTTCGTTTGGTAAACACGTTTCCATCGTTGGACAATCGTGTTCGCGATACAGTGTTAAATAATTTACACAATCAAACCCAGGGTAAGAGTTAAAATACCTAAATTTACCAATTATTCCTCGTGCGATGTATGCACGTTAAATTTCTTGAGTCTTTAATACTTTTTTCACAACGCTAAGTGATGCATACGAACACGAGCTTCCATTATAAACGATCTACGATAGGAAAAGCTGTTTGCAGATAACGTGAATTGATTTGATCTACAATTGTATCGCGATAATTGAGAGAAGATGCAGATACTACTAGATAATTTTGCATAGTAGTTATTACACACGATTATTATTATGCATCTCGAACATCTGATCCAAATAATGGAAGGATTATTCGTATTTGGACGTAGTATTTGAATGTCAGTGCAGTGTATGTTAATTAAAATCAATAAAGCGCCGTGCAATAATGTTGAATTTTATGGAAAGTCTGCGCTAAACTAACTTTCGAAGGAAGTTGATACATGAATAGCAACTATTATCATGTAAATATTCGTGAAGTTAGTCGTTCTAGGTTTTCTGTAGAAAATTATAAGCTGTACCATTTTGCAAGGCTACGCTGTGTCCCATTATTTCTATGCGTCATTAAATTCATCTAGTTCGCCCGTGTATAAAACTTTTCTTAGTAATATTTTCATTCGTCTAATTAAAAATAACGATATGTAATTTAAATAGTCATATCCAATGCCGTAAAAGAATTTTAACGTTTGATACACGAATTTTATGAAACTTTTCCGGGTGACGCTTTGTTACACTATAATTAAATTCAAAGTTAATGACGTAAAACTCGATATATGTATAAACCTCTCCGTTTCATAATTTTAGCCTTTGAGGTACGTTTTACACTTTCAGTCTTCTCTATTCGAACATGATATACATTTAAGGTATGTGTCAGTTTCAAAAGTCATGGGTTAGTTTCTCGTATCTATCACGAAGAAAAGTCACGAAACAAGCCTAATTAAGAATCGCATTAAAACATTACGAAAGGCAACTATGTTACTTATAACAACTTCAGCGCTATCTTGTTATGTTTAGGACGTGCTGCATTAAACAAGGGAAGTTTTTACCAATTTAATCCAAAACCGCCAACGAAGAGATTATGTTGTAGTACCTGCATCGTCTACTCGTGATAGTCATTCATTCACGATATAATTTGTGTTTTACATAAATTTATACAACAGCCCGAAGCAAAGTAGAAGTTTTCACGCATAAATGGATTTATGATCGTTAACTTAATTTCGATATAACGTATCCATAATTATCGAATGTTTAACAGGGTGTATTTTAGAGAGATTTTATTGTACTTTTAGTTAATTAGCTTCGGGTACAATGACCAGACTATCAACCGAGAACTAGAAATATTTTTGTGCCGCCAATCAGGTTAATAACGTTTCGTTCGACTGGCGTAGCGCGGGCAAGAATCGTGCACACAAACGTATCTGACTCACGTGTGTACACGTACACATCTATGAGCAATCTCATTAAAGGAACCAATTGTTTCCAACTCATATTCAAAGTTGCATTCAAGCGTGTAGACTAGAGCGCACCATAGTTTTCCGTTTTACACGTCAATTCCTTCCACTTTCCACGAAAATGAATGGGAGGATGTCAACGACGTTGGGAAAACAAAATTATCGTCGTTGGACGATGCTTCCTGGGTGAGTAGAAAGCCGGTTTTTAAGCTTCTCTTTCAATTCCACGGGTTACTATCCCCTACCTTTTTCCTTTGAAAAATTCTAGAGACGCCGTTATTGTGGTGTACGTTTACAATATACGCTGCAGAATGAATGAAGTACTTACTCCTTTCAACACTGATAATGATTTTGGTCGCTTATAAATATTGCATACTTCGTACTGAAATATAATCTTTCTAAAAAAAAAAAAAAAAAAAAAGGAAAAAGTAGGAAAGAACATTAAAACTTGAGGAGTGTCGTATTCCTTTTGAATTGTGTGCCGTAGTGATCTTTCTTATTCTTTGCTTTTGCGAATCGCAAAGATGTATAATTCGTTCATTCTAAGAGAGATTCTGCTTTTTCGATTTTACGATTCAACCGCTGCGCTACCGCAAATTATTTCTTTTCGATTTCAGAATGCTTCTCATCAAAAGAGAGGGATAAAGACCGAGAACATTAAGACATATCAGCCATTAGGATCAACAATATTTTATTTATATTCGGATTACCTGTCAACAATTTTTTTGAACCATTACAATTTCCAACGATTATATTAAAGCATTATACGAACCACCGATATATTTATCGTTAAACGGCCGTATTACAATATTATTATATCGTTCCGTGAATTTATTACATTCGTCTGGCTGTGTGACATTGAGACATTAACGAGTTCTATGAAATTCTTTCGTCACTCGTATTTATAGATTTATGATAGTTAATTTTGCATTTAATATCTTCCTTGATCGTTAAATAATATAATCGGCGCATTTGAATGGAATTATACTAAAAGTGATATAAATCAAAGTAATTCTATCGGTAATGCAGTGAATGTTAAACGTTAACGTCGCTTCACTTAGGTACTCGACGATTATGCGCATAAACGTTTGACTAGGAGAATATCACCTTTAGCAAGTATTCCTTATAAGTCCAGACATAACCAATTTCAATTATACTGGGTAATCTTCGCCGCCGCGAGTCTCAAGTTACCGCGAACAGTGCAAACTTGTAGACAAAGCTCGCAACATAGGATCGTCATACTACTACGTGTCGTTTCGTGAAGGTGTATTGTAGAACATAGAATTATGAAACTTCCCTTCCCACTTTCACTCGTTGAATGAATTGAATGTTCGCCTTTGTCCTTTCTTCTTCGATGCAGTTTTTCCGTGTGAAACCGGCGTGAAACGTGCTATTTGCATTCATTTAATATCGCCGTTTTGTGTTTATTACTTTTTGTATTCTCGAGCTTTATGGAAACGGCCGATTCTTTGGAAACATTAAAGCACATTTCCTATAATTGCGTAAAAACTTGTGCTCTTTGTCCCCATAATGCATTTAAATAGAATCGCATCATTAATTCCGTAATTTTACATTTATTTCGTGTTCCCATTAAATTTCTGACTAGTAATGAGGTCACGCGGTACTTATAATAAAAATTGCGTTGGATACCGATGAAAGAACCGTCCATTATGATTTCACCAGATCGATGGAATCTAGATATCACACGATCACACAAACTTTTATAAATTTCGCTATTAATATTCGTCTTTCTCTTTTAACGTGAAAATATTATTTTTTATAGAAATATAAGACTAAGATGCAATACTGTAGTTGCTTATATACGTTCATATATTTTTAGAGCTGTTAAGAGCTGTCTATAAACGCTTGCATTCTCGGCATCTCTGAGCTTTTCTCATTTTGAATGCCTCGCGAGCTTCGACGTTCATATAATTACATGCACGACGTGTACGTATTACGACAGAAACAATTTTCTTCCGCGATTACTTGCAATAATTTCGGTACTCATTATCTTCGCCTAGAGCTTTACGTTGCATGCTGAATATAACACCTATACTTAGTATGAAATAATCGTATGCAGTGGTAAGCAAAACTCGCTCCTAGCGGCACACGTTTGTGGAATACTAAAGAGGATTCGCTTATTAATTCTCAAAAGAATTTGACCGTTATTCCAGTCAGTTAGATTTTACTTTTGTTTTAAATGTTAAGCTTTGAACGCTTTGTCGCAATAAACCACTTAACAAATAAATTTTTCAGACAAAATTTAGTCTTAATGTTCAGTTTGATCAATACAATTCCCACAAGTTTGATTAAAATCTCTTCATAAAATTCATTCTAATTTTATATCGTTTTATACCTTCAGAAGCTTGTGAATGACTTGCAAAAATATAACGTTCCGTTAGATCCCATAATGCATGGTTTTCTCTAAATATATTCTTCAAGAGGAAGAGTGGCAGCGTGGTAGGTACGTGGTAATTTTGTTTTTATCTTTAATTTCATTTATGAAGCATCAAACGACCTGCCAATTCCCAGTTTAACGAAGCTAAACTTATGACAGCATCGCGATAGGAGAGGGGGTGTAGAGAAGAAATGTACGACGCGACGAAGAAAATTGATTTACGATATCCCGATAGTGCCGATGGGCTCTCATATCGGATATTGCACGACACGATGTTGAGGGATAAAAAGCCCTGTTGCTGGTTACGAACGAAAACATAAGAAACATTAGATATCGATAATGTCTACGTATCTGTACGACTCAATTTAATCTTTCGTCTTGATGATATCATTTGCTATCGTACGGAATTTCATTTACGTCCCCCCTTGCGCTATCTAATTTGGAAACTTAATAGCGGTTGGTTGAGTTTTGACTACATTGTTTCGTATCCCACATGAAATACCACGCCTTCCACTGAAACTTTCGTTTCAATCGTTTCCATCTCTTTTCTCTTCTTCTTTAATCTATCGCTATGGCAAGGATACAGATTGTTTCTCATCCCAACAGAAGTTTACGAATCTTATAACCTTTCTGTTATTTCTTGGTAGAACATCTGAAAGTTTAAAATTTTTCCTATTTTCTTCCCTAGATCCTTTCATTGATTCCAATTTTATCAATATACGAACACGGGATAGTACCATGGAAGATTTTGCAAGTGGACATACTATCTGAGAAACGCAATGGCACGAATGTAACGAGTCGTTCGACTGCAACAGAGATGTACCAATGTTGAAAGTTTCGGAACACATTTACAGTACTCGGCTGGCATACGTTTAGTCAGCGATATGGCGGTTTCGGTTCCTCTCACAAGTTCTATCAACGATTCGATGACATTACAAACTTCTGTTGCATCTCATTTGAAGTCATGCGGAACGAGAGTTATTGCAAAATTTAAAAGCGTCTCTCTCTATTCGAAATATTCCTCCTCTATGCCTGTATACTGTATAAGTCAGTTTAATATCTGCCGCCCATTATCAGACATTTAAAAACTGTGTCGACGCCAGAAAGGGAAATAAATTTTTCCTCGGCGTAGCATTTAAATTGAAACAATAAATTGTTCCATATTGTATTGAAATGACGCAATTCATGATGAAATTTTCGTTCCTTATCGAAACTTTTTAACGACAAAGTGAGATCTGATAAATTCGTGACAACGCTATTGGACATATTAACCTGGCTAAAATGTGCAATTTCATTACTACATACTGTTTGTTAATTTTCCAATAAAATAAAGAAAACACGCTAAAATCAAATTTCTGTCTTGGGACCATATAATATTCGTTTCATAATGCTTCATGATAAGTCGTTCTTTTGCACTGCAAATTTTAATAAATTTCTCATTCCTTGTCAATATTTTTAACAATTAACCGATTTTATAAATTTCTAATATTATTATTGGACATGTCACTTAAATATACCATTTCATTATTCTATGTTTAACAACTAATTACCTAATGAAATAAACGAAACACATTTAGATCAAATCTTCCTCTAATCGCATAATATATATCTACTAGAGTAATTCCGCAATAGTTAATAACTAGCTTCAGGCAAGGTATCCAGTTAGTAACTAGCTCTTAACCGTATATCTTCTTATAAGTCCGCATAAGTTTCCTATAAAGTCTCCGCTTGGGGTATCAGTTTCCCGCAGGTGTCGTCGAAGCACCAGGGAAACTAAATCGACGTGCACAAAGTTCACGGTAGATATCACCAGCTAAAACAACTGCGTACATACGAGCCGTCCATTTTAAGCTTGTTCGTTTGTATCTCGACAGCTCGTACTCGCTTGCAAATGGTTCTCGCATCGAGCGATACATTGGGATGCTAACAACGCGGTTCGCTGCTGTCACCGAGAAACCTATCCCGCGAAACGTGCTAATCCATACATGATACGATATACTCTTCCTTAAATTATATTCGATAGGTTGCCTTAAACATATCAGAGTGTCAATCCATTTTCCCAAATTTATCGTCATGCGTATCATCCAGACAAAGCAATGTCTGCATAGTTTTATATTATGTAATAAAAAAAAAAAATATCGTAATCTTGACGTCTTGACAGCACAGGCATGAAATCTATTACACTATTGGATATACTACACACATACGTAATTGGAATTCATTTTCGCATGTGATTATATCGCCAAGATTTTTCATTTACACGAAACTACGCAACAAAAGAACTATCACATTTATTGGCGTTACCTTGGCAACGTAATTTAATACAGTGATTTTCTAGTCTACGAACGAACGAGACACAATGCTTCTTCGGATATGACTGCTAGGAAGAAAGACGAAATCGAACGAACGACGTTTCACGGTACGATGTGATAAAATGTATTTTATCTCCTTTAACAGAAATGCTTCGATCTATTCGTCAAGAATCGTCATTATTTTAGATTATCGCCGTAGGTTCTTCGCGATTTTTCTTACAGAAGAAAGAAAAGTATGTGGAATTTGCAAACGCTCTAAACTTGATTTTATATCTAACCTCTTGGCTCGAGTACTCTGGTATGCATCTTTTCTAGGATAATTGAAAATCTACTCCTGCGGCTTTTCCGTGGTTGTCGAAGTGCTTCCGCTTCTTCCTCTTCCTTCTCTGCCTCACTCCTTCAAGCATCGAAAATGCGAATTATGTATGCATCCTATCCTCAACGCTGATACTCGGCGCATCGTAGAAAGACCTATGTCATCTACGTACATGTGACATAATGTAACATCAGTAGAATTCCACATCAAAGACATTGTCACAATATTTTGTGTAATAAAATAAATGAAACTGCGCGAAATTTGGTATTTAATTTTGATAATTTTACTCTCCCGATGGTCCTTGTACTTTAAATCTCGTGCTCATATACGCCAAACGTACAATTTCGTGTGGTAGACAATGAGCAAGTTATAATAGTCGAAGACAATGATCGAAATAGCCAATATACGATTGTTCGGAAGGACTTGATTGAAAAATGCCAGGTCGATACCATTCGTTCGACTATAAACCGTCCAATATTATGGCCGATACAAAGTTTTATGGTTTACTGTGCATTCCATAGGGAAATCATCCGGGAAATTACACAACGGAATTTCAGCCAACTTTGAGCGGCTATCAGCATGATCTCGCATAGAGGATTTGTCGGGTTACGTGATTAATTAATCTCTCAGACGTTAGAAGAAGGATTACCAAGATCGATCATTAATATTATCTATACACTATCATACATTTGTCGTGCGCAACCATTTCTACCGATAGGTCGTTACGATAGATTACAAATTTAGATTTAACAAATTGTTTAAACTTGGCGACGACATTTAAATACCAGTCTGGTAGATAACAGTCTGCATAAACTAACAAACACTATATTCTATATGATATCTTTATTATATCATCGTTACATAACACAAATGGCATTCATTGTTTGATCGTGTACAGCTTGTTATCCAACTCGTAATTACGTAATTTACCATAAAGGAGTATTCGCTACCCTCGATGCGAATTCGTTGAACGATATTCAACGATAAAATGATACAAAGGGTGTAGAGAAAATTTGCATGGAGCTCCGAAGACTCGGGTACAATATCGTGACCCTCGAAAATCCGGCGTAATTCGATGACGTCCGGAGCTTTAAGAGCTTTGGAGCGGACAATCCCTCGTCTTCACTAGCATTTTCCTTTCTTCGGAGTCCAGGTAACCACGCGATGTTGACTTAACGCCGTCCCCGTTGTATTTATCTGACTACGAACACGAGTGCCAGCGGATAATGCCAACATTGTGTATTCACGTGGAATATTGCTCACATTTATACGCGACCGTGGTTCGTCCTCACGTATGCAAACTGCGAATACACGCGGATACGCGTCTGCTTGTATCGTGTCGTGCCATCTGAAAGTCTTGAAGAGTGCCACTTCGTACTTGCTGAGACGATATTCTTTGCGGATCATCCAGAGGGAAATATCCAACGCGAGCGAACTGCTCGTTGGAATAATAACCACCGACACGGCGAGCGCAAAGGAGAGCGATTAAACGTTCTATAGATTTTAATCAGGACTAACAAGTTGTTCCCGTGAATTTTCTAGCGCGAAAAAGTTCTCTTTAAAATTCTCACGTATTTACAAATTTTCTATGCGTCCTTTAGCACCATCGAGGCTTGCATTTAGCACAACACGAGTATGTACGTACTCTTAAAATATTTGTCATGCGCATGTGTGTGCATGTTTGCTTGTAAAGTGTACTTAAGTCCTGGCGACTGCTACCTTTCCAAATAAAATTCGATTTTGTTCCGATGAAAACTCCTAACTCAACGACTGAATTTACTTGCTTATTAATTGATGAATAATTTTTACTTATATTGCACGTTATACCATTTTTTTCTTTTTTTCTTAGATGTAGACTGTTGGATAATTGAAAATAAAATCACCCATCCTATATTCTACCTAACAAAAGCAAAAAAACTGCATACAGTTTCGAATTTTCATTTGCTCTATTATCTGCACGTGCCTTGGAAATAACAGGTGCATATAAATTGCCATTTGATTGTTAGTAACACCAATATCGCAGTTAACTGTTCGAAAAAGGACGGGAAAGAGAGCTATGAATTTGTTCAATATAGATGCAACACATTGATTCGCAGTAGCTATATGAACAATACGTAGAGACAAAATTGCAAAATTTAGCAGCAGTACGAAACAGTTGTAACCTCTACGACAAAAATGTTATAACATCGGTCGTAATTTAACTTTGTCGACAATAAAACGTTGCTTCTTTTCAACCTTATGAGTTTTCGCGAGCCTTTCTATTTACTACACAATTACAGCCCCTGTAGTACTGTACTTTGCTTTACAGCTGAGTCGAATGGAATGGTATTTATAGGCTCTTCGGCCAGGAAGAGATTACACATCTCGAGTCTCCAGACACTTTTACATTCGTTAAACATTTTAAAACAATTTTACATGGACGATAAAAGCTATGAATGACGTAGGGATTTCATTTAGGAATGAATATAAATGACATAAATGTTTAAATGTTAGAAACAGTATATATTGTATATTCATTAGTATCGAAAATGTAGCCTTTGTTGTGTCTATTGCAATATATGTAATAGTTATGCCTATCTCAATTTAACTTGATTTCTATTAATATTTGTAGAAGAGCAGTTTAGCGTTTCTGCTTTGTGAATATGGCAACATGATGACCATGAAACCGCACCGTCATTAGATAGACTTGTCTGTAAATAAAATGAATTCCATTTCCGATTAACGCAATTTTAATGGTATTTCAGACTCGACAGCATCATTCAATTCTACATTTGCATATTTCATTCCAAATATATACTTCGTACTTTCAAAAGTTCAACATTTAATTAAATGATTCGCTTATCGCTCCTCAATGTATCGATGTATTTATGCTCGTCTACAAAATATTCCTATTTCTTTTATCTTAAAATAATATAATTTTGATTGTAAAATATTTGAGTATAATATTGTTTTCACATTTAAAACTCTATAAAATTCCTTTAATAGTGGAATAAATAATTTTCAAACATATTTTCACCTTTTTGTCTGTGTGAATTTGGATTTACAAAGTGGCAATAGTATAGCAAGCCACAATAATAACAACTATTGCAGACTTTGCTACTATTCCCTTTCTTTTTTTACCATAACCATAAATCTTGATCGGAGGACTTGGAGCTCCTGTTTGGATCGTGTAGTTTTCGTTCTGAAAGACTGTGGTGCGTACCACTCGTAAATTCCAATCAGAATTTGCAATTTATGGAGTGCCTTAACCGAACACGAACACGTTTTGGGAATCTAACTGAGAAACACAGAAATCTCGTTTTTACCACGATGATCACTACACAATTTGTGTTTATCGATTTAATTGCTCGTGAAATGCTGTTTGTTTCGATCCTTTCATTGTATGAACGAACATATTTTCTATAAAAATTATTTGCAGAGCTTGATTACTCGGTTGTTATTTTTAACAATTGGTAGAATTATTTTTGCGCAGTTTGTGCGCATGAAAGGTCAGGGTATGAAAATGTCGAAAAAGTAATTTTCATAGAAAAATATCCAAAACTCAATTAATATGTAATATAGGGAACAATATTGTGTCTTGATGCATTTTAATTCAGCTATTATCCTCGAAATTTATATGAAGTAAGCAATTTCGCTATCAAAGACGTCCTCCTTCATCAACAATATACATTAGAATGCAAAACATAAAGCGCGCAGAAAGTGATTAATTTGACTATCAAACCCTATAATTCGTGCTTGTTCTATTTAGGTTACATAATATAATATTACTATAATATGCCAATGTCAGTATTGAAGCTAAAACAAGTACGCAAGTATCTCGCGAAAAAAATTCAAAAGTGGAAGGGAGGGATGATTTTTTTGAAAGTAGAATTATCGAAATCTTTCTGAATCTTTGAATCCCTGAATCTTTCATTCTTGTGCTTTATTCACACTCTCGAAATCTTTACCTTGCATGCGGATATGTATTCGTTTCTAAATAAACAAGTCGGATTTTCTTTTATATTATTTCACGAATAATTTGCCTTTGATGTAAAATATATAAATATATATTTGGTAAATATTTGATAAAGAGGAGGAAATATTGATCCCTATGAAATATTGCTCGACAGGATAGAAAATATTTCGTAATATTTATCTGTGCATAAATTCTGCTTTATCGAATTTTTGACGTACACCATTGACACTACATATGACGAAGGAATAAACTAACACTGCGGTATCTAAGAGATTATAAAAAGTTGCACATTCAATTTTTGTGCATTATAAATATTTTAAAATTTAGTATTTTAATTAAAAGTCTGAATTTGAATTGCTCTTTGATTGTCCCTTTAAATAAATTGTTCGCTTTAAATTTGACAATACTAAAGAATTGTAAAATAATACACATACAGATGCATCGATGTTGAATAAAATAGCGTACACGTTAAAGTTTAATTATACACTTGATGGATGTGTAATAATGGTTTCGTAATTCATATACACCATAGTTATAGGGAATACTATTTTCACATACTTCACGTGAATTTCCGTTAATTGAATTTTCATAAAAAACTAGTTTCACATTTATATTGCGTTTTTCATCGACATACTACTTTCATAACAGACTACAAATTGTGTGCCGAAAAGTTCCATCGATATCCCACCTTATAATGAGACTAATTATTACTTTAAGCTATATAGGAGATAGTTTTTTAATATTAAAAAGCAATATTAAATGTTCTTCAATTAAGAAGAAAAAGTACATGGATTTTTAAATTCCTTTCTTTTTAATTAATTGACGCCAGTAATAAAAATCAGTTATAGCGTTTTGTAGAAATTTGTCGTTTAAAAAAACTGGCAGTAATTTTTAATTTAAGTGCACGCGCAAATAAATTAATTAACCGATGGTTTTGTGGAATAGAATGTTCAGGGGAGCTTACAAATAAAAATAAAAGATTCATGGCTCTTTGTATTCAATGTAAAACCGTTTCAATTGAAAGGACAAAAAGGGACGTTTAAAGAGACGATACAGCGATGAAACGATGCCGCAAGTTTTTAGCAGTGTAGCAGAGAAAGAAAAAAGCACATTTTCGGTCCTATTTGCCAAGACTTTTTCACTAGTTCTGCTTCAAAGAGGTATAAAAGTATGGCGGGCGCAGTGTCAGTAGTAAATTCTTTTCCTGATCCGACACGAGCCCCGAGAGAAGAATTTACAGACCAATAATTGCGATCCAGTGCCTTTGCAGGGTAAACATTATAGAAAGACAATGTTTTAGTAATCGTTCTTTATTGAAAATTATTTTCTGCGCTTAATACCAACTCGCTATTGTAGTCACTTGATTATTCCGTATGCTTTGACCTAAATCAAGTTAATAAAGAACTTTTACAACTGTAGTCAGTTGCTTCATCGGAAAGTAAAAAATGGAAGAGCGAATATTTCAACACATTGATGCAACGTATACAAGCATATGTAATGTTCATTTTAATAATGTATTTAGTTTTTTATGACAATAAAGAAACGATCTACGTTCTTCGCATATGCAAGTAATTGCAGTATTCTTCCTGAACGTATTGTACGAATTTCATACATTTGTATACAAGAAGCGTGTAAACATTTTTGGGTTTTTTGCTGGTTTGAAAAATAACGCAAAAAAGGATTTACGAGGAACTTTGGCTCTCAGGTATAGAATTAGCGTAGCATATGAATCTTAAAAAAAAAGTTACGTAAATTCGAGATTAACTGTATTTCGACGTCACGAGAGATAGAAAAATAGAGACATTTGACAACGGAATTTATCCTCTATCGGATCAAGGATATCAAAGCAGATTAATGCATTGTTTCAGCCCTTTGGTTCTTGCTACGCCCTCTCTATTCGACGATTCAGTGAATTTTAGTGCTTCCCATAAACTGTTGCGACAATCATGCGAGAATTCTATACTGTATACTGTTAGCAGAATGCATTTTCAAGCGTCAGATTTTTTCGAGTGGAATATTATAGGAACCTTCTTTGTACTGATTGTAGGATGCTGGAACAACAGGATTCCACTTGCACCGGCTAAAATGAATCGTAGGGAGGACCCGCTGTTGCGGCAGCATCGCAATCGCTTGCTGCAATTAGCGGAGGTGACAAACATCAAGCCTGGCCGTGGCAGCGGGAAAAGACGAGGCCAAAGACAGTCACACGGTTTTGGACCCAGGTCAGCTCGCAAAACTGTAGTTATGATAGTAGGTGTATACTGCACGCACGTCCAATGTATTAACGTTGCGTCCACCTGTACGTAAAAGCCAAAGAACAAGCTGTGAATGTACCAATTTTTTATGCTTAGCTAACTGCTAGCGAAGACTGAATCGTGCAACGACGGTGACAAAGTTAATTTGACCCTAATCGAAGATTAAAATATAGAAGTACAGATGATCGAGGAATTTATTTTAAAAGTCGACACATAGCTGTGACATCTGGTTAGAAATCGAAAATTATCTTTTTTATATCAGACCATTACATTTTTGTCTTTGATATTTCCTGATCTTCTTTTTGAACCGAACACATTAGAGGATAAAAGAATGTATAGCAATACCGACCGTAAAAAGAAACATTTTCTAGGTATCGAATATTTTTCCTCGTCTCGTTCATATATTCGCAATAGATCCCAGGCCGGTCTGCTGCCGACATTTTTATTACCATCCGACCGTTTTCTTCCTACTCTTTCTACTCCTCCCCCTTTTTTCTGTTCCTTTTTAATCGTTTTTGACGTATTATGATGAGCAAAAGTAGAAATCTCAAACAAAAATATCAGAGAAAAGTAAACTATCCGCGGCTTTCAGTGGGCTTGCATAATTAACCTTTTTAAGCCGACATTACGCGTGTCGACGTGCACGACATTGCATTCATCGTGCATTTCACTGATCCGCCTTCTGCCCCTTTTTTGTTTCTCCCTTTCCTTTGTTCCCTCCACGTTGTTTCTACTCTTTCACGTTCGTGCCCACCCTTTCTCCACGTCCCTTGACAAAATTCCTTTCACGCGAAAAGAATCTCAACACCCCTGAGACAAGATTTTTCCTGCGGGAGAATAGCAAGCTTCGCAGCCTCTATAAATATTAACATTCTACGATTCACATTCTTATCGGGCCGAACGAGTACCTGATCTTTTGACTTGCAAATAAACAAGATGTACACGAATATGATGATATCGCGACGCGAGAATTGGCGGAAAGGGGAAACGGTTTTTCGGACTGTTTCAGCAATGGCGGACCGAGCACTGGTGGCCGCGTTACCCTTCAGGATATCGTTAGAAGCGATCCTGGATATACGCCAAACATCGAGCATTTAGTTTTCCCGGAGCGTAAGAGCAGCAACCCGAATTTAGCTAAAACCGGCGATGAATCCCCGCCGAACAAATCCAAGTCGAACGCAACTAATTCGGGAAGGTCCAGACTCGCGGAAGTGTTCTCCAGGCATTACTCGAGGGGCTCCTCGCAGGATTCTTCCGTCACATCCAGGAAAAATCACTTAAACGTAAGTATTCGATAATTCTGTTCTTCATAAAAATTTAATCCATTTGAAACCTGTAACTATAACACGATACATATGCGAAAACCGATGTTCTCTCGAAACCAATATTACTTTTTAATTTTTCACGACGTTCTCTGCTCCACGTATACTCTATTTATTTGTTGCATACTTCCTCTGCGCCAACTTACTTCTCCAATTGTATTTCCAATGTTGTTTGATAATAGCAACACGGTTTCCTTCTCACGACACAGCCAGTGCGTTACCGCTTTCAAATAGGTTAATCATAATTCACGTTTATTAGGAAGTTTGTTGAGCTTTTTAGTTGGAACCGATTAAATGCATCGAATTCCAAAGATACAGAGACTCAGACAAGGCAAAGTTTCGTCGTAGGAATACGATAAATTCATTCACAGCGGTTAAACTATTGACTCGGCCTAGATATTTCAGACGATTTCTATCCTGTTTCGAGACGCGCGGTCGTTTCAATTTTCCAGGTTAGGTAAACAACCGAAATTGCCGAAAGAAATCCAACGCGTGCGCGTAATAAAATACACCGCGGTGACGTCGATTTTCTCGTATTTCTTATCAACGGCACCAATTCCGATCGGTGGCGATGAAATAGGGAAAGGATAAGCCACGATTAATTGGCGAGAATCTAATCGACACAGCGTTTCCAAGCGATAGGTTCACCGGTTCGCTTCGTCCCCTCTTGATTCTCGGTGGATCGCCAAGTGAAGACGGGTTTCTTCGGCGTAACACACAACGAAAATAAAAATACTTTCATCGAAGGAGTTGCGTAGCCAGTCTCTCGCACCTCGTCCGTATTTGGAAGTAGAAACAGCGGCAACCTATGTTGCGCGTAACCGTGAGTTTATAAACTACAGTTCATCTCGTGTAGCGACGCGCCGCCGCTCGTCACTACGACTTCCAGAATTCCTTTATGCAATCTCGACAAACATGCGTATGACTTTCAAGCCGACATATTGACCGCGTCCAAAGATATTCATCATTTTTCCTTTTAATATTAGAAACTCAGCCGAGTAAAAGAAATCATACTGACACGAATTTTATTTTATGGTGAAGCTTATAAAATTGTTTTATAACCCTTCTATTTACTCAGAAGCCTCTTTTTGTGGTAAATTCTCTAAAATGGTTTCATGATCCTTCTATTCATCAAGATTCGTAGATGTCACTGGAAACAAAAGGTTAAGTTGTAACATTTAGAAATAACAGAGGTAGTAAAATGGGAAAAATGTTCTTTGTAATAAAGCGGAGTAATAACGTTTAACTTTTGTTCTTTTTAAGTAGATAAAAACATGATAATTATGAAATTAGATAAAGAGCTACTGTGAAGCTACGAAACGTATATCAAGTATATCATATGAAATAAATAAATTAGTTGTAAAAGGAGAAGAATTATGTGTAGTCTTATTCTGATAAAAAATTAACGTTCTTCTTGTTAAAAGCACCAGTCACGAAACTAGTCATGTTCGGTGGATGGAATTTGAATAATGCGACAGGAAGGCACGAATGCAATTAACGAAGCTGCATAAAGATGGACGATAAACCTTCTCCTCTCGATATTCCACGAAATCTTAAGAAATTCTATGGCGATTTCCTCGAAGCGATTATCGAATCCCCAATTCCCCTGTCGAAAAATGTGAATTCTCTATCGATCGGGGATACTATAGCTTGTCGTTCATCGAAAGATACGGACAAAACGAATTGAAAAAAAGAGATAAAAAGGAGACAGTGAATAGACGAGACCAATGAGAAACCTCCGAGCGACGGCCTATACTGAATCGATTAGCTTCCCCATCGAAGGAATAATTGCAAAAGCTAAAGAAAAGAAGTCAAATACGTTCCTATTTATTCTAACCGCATCCAAGTGGCCGCATTAAGGGAACATCGTTTACAGTGTCTTGTGCTAAATGTGTCCTATGTCCGTAAAATATGAAATACTGAAATAGAAAATACTATTGAACGCTGCTTACTCTTAAGTAGCGTTTAATAGCATTTGACAATTGCTATTTATTTTACCCATTTATTTTAACTTTAAACTCATCTTTAAACTCATCAGAATACGAATCATAGGGATAGGAAGTATCCAAGGTCCACAATCCAAATTATGTATTATATTAATCTTTCAATCTTCCAAATATCAACCTAGTCTTACCAAGCATCTCATAAAATGCCAAAGAACATTCCCAAAACTCTACGATTGAAACTTTGCGATGGAATATTCCATCTCTTCTTCGCCTGAGATACTCAAGTCAACGCTTAATTCTTATCTCCGTAACTACACTTTCTTATAATATTCCATTGCCATATCTACGAAACTACTGGAAAATTGAAAGTAACCCCCTCCCGAGTTTGTACCGCGACAATGATCGAACGAACCTCGCTGATTTGAATTTCTGATCGCAGAGCACGTCACTGGACAGCGGAGGGACGGTGTCCCATCAAGCAACAGGGTCGAGCGGAGCCACGGTGGTGACGAGGAGCGCCGGACGTCGTTGGCTGTTGCAGAGCTCGCAATCCTCCAGGCAACATTCGGTCGAGGACGGAGTACGTGGGGGCAACGTAGGCGTCATAGGGCCCGTTTCGACCTCGTCCTCGAGTCAGGCCCCTGCTCCAGCCTTGCCGCCTCGTAGAGTCAGTTCAGCCGCGAATTCTACCGACATCTCAAACACAGCCACTGGCTCCCGCGGCGACAGGTAACGCGTGTGTTCTCTCTGTGCTTCTTTTCTCTCCATTCATATATTCTTCGCTTCATTTTATTCTTTTTCTTTTGCCTCCCTCTATCTCTCGTTACCTCTGTTCTCCTCATTTACATATTTCATGTGTGCGGTACTCCTTCGATGTAAAAAGAATATTTCCATCAGTCTTTCCTATTTCTTCCTTTTTCGTTCATGGAAAGGATGGGCAGATGAGAGAGGAATATAACTCGATTTTAACGATGGTTATTCGCGATTCACGATTTCCAATTATTTTGCACTTCACTTTCACTTTTTCAACATTGCGTGTTGGTATATGTATCGTAGTACGTGATTGCACAGGTAATGTTGCTCGTGATTGTTGTTGATTCTTGTCAACTCTATACGTGTTGATAGTTTCATTCGAAATAGTGCTTATTACAAATTATCGGACAAATAATCGTTCTCGTTTATTATTAGAGGGTTCTTATCTTTTTATAAGGAAGGTGAATCAGTTAATCTTTAGATTAATACGTCACGCTACGTTCAATGAAAGAATATCCGAAAAATGTAAGTTCAAGAGAATTCCTGATAATCTCGATTGATAATCGAGTCTGATGAATATCATGACCGACACGATAATAATTTCTTCAGTAATACCGTGGGTCACTGAAAGAACTACACGACGCAGAACGTGTTAATTTTTTACGTGGGCTAGGGAGTTCATTGTCCCGTTCGTCGAGTGCTTTATTCGTCGGTGTGACATGGCCAGGCCAAAAAAGGACACGTCGGACTAAACGAATAGTAGCAGAAGGGGATAATATAATTAACGACATTAGTTTTGGTGAATAATGTGAGAGAGGTCGTTTCGTCACGAGATTAATACCGAGGCGACAAGCATCGTCGATACGTCGATTTGATAAAAAGAAAATGAATTCGATCATGGTTGGAGTTTACGTTTATTCGCTCTCTCTCTCTCTCTCTCTCTCTCTTTCTCTGTTTCTCTCTCACTCTTTCTCTCTTTTTCTTCTGTTTACTTCTTGTAGTCTTTGACTCGGTGGTTACGCGCGATGTAAGTTTCATGAAGCTCAATGAAACGAGGCAACCGCTTCCTACACCGCTCGCTCTGTCCTCGGAACTACCCTGCGGAGTTCAACTTGTTTACACACGGGAATACAAAATTCAACGGGTTGAATGACAGAGAGAGCGATCCTAGAGCTCTTTCCAAAGCCCTATACGGTTAATTAGTTGTCTCGGATCATTTTTACGGAGTTTAATGGGATCGCGGGAAAGCAAGCTTGCTTACTTTCTTGAAACGTGCGTTTGTTTCTTGAAGTTTTCTCGCGTTAAACATCACTCTCCGTTTTACGATTTCGTTTTCTTCCGAGGATAGTAATCGTCATCTTAAAATATTAAATCTGTGCTGTGATTTTAGTACCAGTGAAGTTTAATTCATGAGATGTGTGAAAGTTTTATCAATATCTCGTCAATCGATGTGAATGTTAATGTGATCGCGAGATGACGCTGCATCAATCCTCGACGACACAGTTATATTTGGTATATTCATTTATCACGCGAGAGTAATCCTAATCCAAGTGTGAAAGCCAGGGAAAGACCCTGCAGATGATGTCAGTTATGAGGTAAATATAATTAATCCAGGGCATTCACATATATCTTCTGATAAGGTCATTCAGAAATAACGTCATACTTAGGCCATGTAATATAAATTCGTCTATTTGCATCTTGCTACAAATAGTCGCATAGCTGTTAACGAGAATAAAGTAGTTCTATATATATAGAATATATATATATATATATATATATATATATATATATATAAAATCGCGCAGTATATTAACTATAACGATTATATTTACGGAAAAATCGATGGATATCAGTTATCATCGAAACGTTTTACGTTGAATTATATATTTTATAATTTCGCTAATAAATTCGTACGCGACCAATTCTACGTCATTCAATCTAAAAAATGAATCGAGTCATTTGGAAGATTAGAATGTCATTTATTCTTGCGCTTTAACCATTTATGTTGCGACTCGAAGCTTGCCGACGATTCCATTTCTCTAGCTGCTTCTTCTTTCATGAATCATTACGGCGGAGGATTATTCCTGCCGTCGTTGTCGTCTTTCCTCGCACTGTTGACTACATTTACCGAGATTCATTAATGATAAACGGTAGGAACATTTGTGAATTATCGTAGCACCGGACACCGTCACATTGACATCCTGAAATTAACTTGCCGGCCAGAGAAAATTTTATTCCAACGACCTACATATGTATACTTGGGCGCAACGAAATTTGCATTCTGTCCACTCGCGTTTTACGAAACGTTTAAAGCGTGGCACCGATTGTTCGCGTAACATCGAAACATTGTTCGACGCTAGAAATTGATATTCTCGTATACGCGAAAGTGTTCTTGTTAATCTGGTTGGGAATGCGAATTTCCATTACTCTATTTTAAATCGAGTTACTTTTACTCTCTTATCACGTTTTATCGCTATGTTAGTAGGCTATACGCGTACCGGCACGCAACGCGTAAAGAAAACAGAAAGAAACCCTTGTACATTTAATCACAGTTAAACTGGAAGCGTTTTCGTGTCTCGTGAAACGCGACCAGTAGGATTATTCTCGTTGGGACGCGAAACTCCGACGAATCCGTTTTACCGCGGCTCGTATGTTACCAGCTTTCGCCATATACATTTCGCGACGTGGTGCTATCGGTATCGGTGGCGATAGGAAAGAATCCCGCCTTTGTAGACATTTCGAAGCAAGATGGATGCAACGGCCCCGTTTTCTTTCGTTCTTTCCCCTTGTGACATTTTTATTTGCTCTTCTTCTATCTCGCGATATCTATATCGCCAGCCGCGTAGTCTCGATGAATATTTATACGAGCAGATTGTATCCGGGTTCGAGGAAGGGAGCAAATGCACCGAAACCAGGTTGTAACGATGCAACAACCTCCTCAAATCGAGTTCTACCAATACAAACTTTAGATATATATATGTATGTATTATACGTATGTATTTGGGCCTATCTGTAAGGGTAGTTTCCTAGAGAGTCAACTTCAAATATTCATGAATAATAAATGTATCTCATTCGTTGTACGCTTCCTATCAATTTTTCGAATTGAATGCTCGAAGAATGCACGCTTCTTTCATATATACGTACAATCAGAAAAGACACGATCAGATAATATGTTTATTATCAGTATGAAAAGTTTGATTTAATATTTTATTTACAGAGGCCAAACCGTGTCGGTCCTGCATTTACGCAGCACATCCGATCCTTGGGAAGTTGGATCTCAAGGCTCATCATATAGCGTCGGTAGCAATAAAAGTCAAACTGGCAGTAAAGGAAAATCAAGTGGAAATGCACGGGGCTCGTATACGCGTGGTACTTCGATACCATCCTTGAAGCGCCACGACACAACGGCATCGGCGTCGTCGACTTCCAGCCTGAAGCAGCATCGACAGGACAGCCACGGACAGGCGAGTAAAACGTTTGAAAAATAAAAATCATTTAATCGTACCGTATTTCTTTCGGAATATCGCGCAATTCGTAACTCGATATAGTATCGCGAACTATCGCTCTCCAAACCGTAAAATTCTGTGCTCGAAACTTTTACAATCTTTCTCGTTCCTTTTATTTAAATTTCAAAATATTGTAGTTTTTGTTGTACGCGCTCGTTTCCTAACGATCGAGAACTTCGATCACAATAATTGTTATAACCCTTTGAAAGATAGACTTTAAAGAAAAGAGGGAGGAAAGAGTTTGATATTGTTAGAGAACGTTGAAAAAGTTTGGACGCGCTGTCAAAATGTCTGGAAGACATCTGTTTCTATCGATGAATTTACGGACAGGTGACGGGTTCTCGTCGACGAGAATCCTCGAATTCGTACCTGTCGGGTAACAGCGGCACCTCGGGCGAACTTTTCATCAGTGGAGATTGCAGCAGGGAATTGTCACCGGTGCGATGGTGCGACAGGGAGGTGGACGGTGTCTATTTAGGTCGATCGGGTTGGGTGCAAGTGCAACAAAGGTCTCTGGACGAGAATCGACGGATAAACTATGAGAGTAGCTTGGTAACGGCAACCACAGGTACTCTGCCGTTGCCGAGACGAGCCACGGTTAAATTGGCTGACTATCATTGCAACAGCGAACCAGGGAAATGTCCTGAAGAATTTCTACGATTAGATACCCAGAGACCGGACTATCTAGCTCTGCATGGTCAAGACTTTGAATCTGTAGCGAGCAGCACCTGCACATCTCCTCATAGCATCCCCGAATCTTATTCTCCGCCGTCGATTACGCCGATAATCTCACCTCCGCCTGCCTTTCAAGATGTGATCGGCAAAAAGACCTCCTCGAAGCATTCTTCCGGGCGTAACAATTATGGCAAGCCGCCGTTTCTACCACGATCCAATGCTATAGTGGACAGTGACATCATCAGTCCTCCGCCTTCGCCTCCGCATCAAGTGAATTGGAGTTCCTTGCCACCATCTTCCCGGAAATCGTCGAACACACCTTCCAGATCTAGAAGGCAAAACAGTAACAGTCAACAACAACAACAGCAACAACAATATCGAATGGCGCAAGCTAAATCATTGGAAGACCAGTCCTCTTCGAGAAGGTCGCAGTTCGTTCAACGTTACTTAGAGTCCTCGAGCTCATCTTCGTCGTCAGTAGGTTTCAGAAGTCTGGATAGTTGCGTGACGAGATCGACGATGCCCAGATTGGCCGAGAACACGGATTCTTCGGTGGAGGGATACGACGACGGCGACGACGAGGACGACAATCCTAGCTCCTCTTTGAATCTAAGCCTCGTTTCTTCTTCAATAATAGCGCTGAATTCATCCACAGAGTCTATCCGCGCTAATGGGGAAAGGATTTCACCGAATAGACAGAGCCGTCATCATAGAAGTCAACAGGGATTAAGAAGATCACCCGGATCCTCGGAATCCGGCAAGTTATCGTTCAATTCGCCTTCCTCCTCCTCGTCGTCGTCAAGCAGCGCGGAGAGACAAGGCAGATCTCCGACACCCAATCCTTTCAGGCGTAGCAACGCTTCTAGACAACATCAGAGTGCCAGAACGACGCAAGCGTCCCCAGATTCCCATCAGTCGCGGGTAAGAAGATCCAGAAGTCTTCAATTACCCGAGAAGAGGTCCCCCAGCACCGCCGCACCGAGTAGGGAGCATTCCAGAGAATCTAACGAGAGCCACAGAGTCGTCGTGAAAATTTCCACCGATCGAGGCAACGAAAGAAAACGTCATGCTCTCCAAAATAGTGCGTATATTCGTTGACTAGTTTCATTCGTTGCAGCAGTTTTTTTTTTTTTTTTTTATTACGAATTTCATATACGAGTTGAACATCGTATCTTTATCGCAATTTCATTGTTCGAATATCTTATAAGTATTCAAGAGCCCGAACCTTCTTTACACTTCTTTACTTTGTCTGTTTATTACTGTAGTATACTGTAGTATATTTGTGCATGTTTCCTAGGAAAAGCGCAGTCAACCGAGAACGCGTTAAACGAGGAACTTCTTCGCGAGACCGAGGCAGTAACCGAGTTCCTTTACGGTACGAGGAGTCGCGCAGTGGCTAGGAGTCTTCTCTCGTGTCGCTTCGAGCGCCGTGAAGACAGCCAAGAACAAAGACAAAGGAACAATCCCAACACTTACGACGTTTATTTTATCTCGTCTAAGCAACAGCCATCTTCGAAATCAAGCGGCATGTGTATGCAACAGCAGTCACAGCAGCCGCAGCAATCGCAACAGCAACAACAGCAACAACAGCAACAACAACAACAACAACAACAACAATCCAGACGGCCAAAGACGCTTCAGAGGGGTGCAACGACCCCGAATGCAAATCCCTCGTCTTCGAACCACGACTTCTGCATCAGTCCCGACACGAAACTACGCTGCAACAGCAGTACATGCGATTTCTGGCCACATTGCTCACAGAGAGATACTCTGTACTCCCCTAACCAGGCACCGGTATTTATGAAGCTATCCCAGAGCTATCCGGCTCATCAAAGACTCCCCACGGACACCGGGAACCACGCGAACAGAGGAAGCGCCAGCTCATCCCCAGCATCGTTAGAGCGAATGGACGATCGGGAGTTCCGTGATCGCGAAACTTCTCGAAAGAATCGAGCTAACCGGGAACAGAACAACAGCAACACATCGAAATATCAAGAAAGGCAACCCAAAAGCGTGTTGAAGCAGTCGAATCGATGGTCGCCTCTCGAAGGATCCAACGGGAACGGGTCGAGCGTAGAAAAGAGGGAATATCATCGATACTATCAGAAACCTGAATTCACTGGCAGCTTCGAAGGTTGTGAAAGTAAAGATAGAAAAGTGTCGCCGGTTCAAGGGAAGAGTATCATGAATAGATCGCCGAGTGGTCAAGTCGCGTCCTCGTCGACTACATCGTCGTCTTCTAGTAGCGACATTTGGGTCACCACATCCGATCGAACGGTGACGAAAAGTCCGAGGAACGCAAAAAGTTCCGGAGCGTCAACTCCAATGGAAGATGCGGTGATTGGTTCTTTGAAGACGCTAATAGAACCGCCGAAAGATGGAATGCTGTCCAGGCCTGGAAGTGCTCCAACGAGAGGGGAGGATTCTCTGTCAGGGGACGTCTCCTTGGATCCTCATCAGCGGTCTCTTTCCTTGCCAAAGTCTTTTCTGGCGCATAATGGGTAAGTTATTCAATGATGCTCCAAGTATGATTAAAGATTCCTACGTAGAAATGTAAGATATATTCTCGATACGATGAGAATCATGCATGTTGGAACGCGGGAAATAAACGAAAGTACCGGCTTAACTTCCAGTTTACTCTACCGCATTTCTCGGTCGTTTAGAAGTTCAACCGCTCTTTTAATTGGCTTTCGTTTAAATGCTATCTGGTACTGCATTACGTGTGCTTCGAATGAATCTCTCGGCAGTTGTACAAGCTTTAAGAATTATTTCATTCCGTTCATAATCTCGTTTCCTATACATCCCGCGGGTCGATCGATAAGCTATCTATTTTGTGACCGTGTTGGAAAACAAGATTTAATGAAAAGAATTGCACTTATCCCGCGTATACGTACAGAGTAAATATGTTCCTCTTTTTATCGAAGACTACGCAAGCATGTGCATATTTTTCGTAACTTTCACGATATGTGAGACAATCGTTGTAATTCTTTCAACGTTGATACACGCGCTATCAACGTTAGTTAATGCAATCAAATTTTCGAGAAGTTCGATTACTTCGTCCCTAGTTGTACTAGCTACCTCCAAGCGATAGTCCTCAGTGACCTAAAGTTATTATCAGTACAGTTACATACACATCACTTGCGGCAGATGCTCCTTCCCCGATAGATAGTCTATTCTCCAGGTAAATCCACGTGTATGTTTGTCAACTTCTTAGTGTCATTAATATCTTGATCAACCTGTTTGACCAAATTATACACGTTTGCCATAAGAGCGATAAATGAACAAAGTAAGATGATTCGATTATCTAGAACATTTATCATAAACTTCAACCACACATTTGTTCGTTTATCCAGGACACATATCTCCGAGCGAAATTAAAAATTACAATCGGGATCATAAAATGTTTAACTACATATAAGAATAGCCACACTGCAATATAACGATATTAGAATATCGATGCAACACAAGAATATTGATGCGCCGATGTATATCCGCATAACAATATAACGATATCGGTGGACTGACATAATTTAACGAGATCGGGGTCATATCCATAGCACGTAATTACATTTGTAATTTACAGCGGCAATAAACTTAATCCGTAACTTTTCCATTCGCCGCGAACGCGGTTCCTTTTCATGCAAAATTAAAAATGGCTACCAAGTTTATGGCGCGCCTATTCGTCGTTAAAAATATCGTAGCACTAAAACGTCGTTCAAACTGGCACGAGTGCCATTCAAACGATCGTATACCAATCTATGGGACGATTTATAGTTCGACAAAGGTGCGACATTTGTCGCGTGCTCTCGGCTAAATGCTTCTCCGCTTTATGGCACACAGAGAGAACTCGAGAGAAGCCCTCAAGCAACGACCGTACAAATGCGCCAAGTGTAATGCGACGTAACCGCACGTTCGTTCAACTGGGCCCGATCTCGCTTAAGATCGCCCACGCATTAGCCCACGCAGAGTCCGCGAGTGCATCCGAACCAACGCACAAAGAAACATTATAGCACTAGTCGTGCGTGATTCTGGTTTATACCGAACGCGGCCAGAAACGCGGGACCAAATGTTAACAAATACGTTAATTCGCTCTAAACGAGGCCCTAGTTTATTTGTAAAAACAAAAACGATGTTTTACGAGATGTTACAAAACTTCTCCCGAGCTACGCTCGATTTCTTAAAGCGTATTTGAACAGTTAATCGAATTCGGTTGTGCGTAAGAAAATTGATCAGACAGGGGAAATCAATACGGCGAGAAAAACGAAATACACATAGAGGGAAAAACCAGTGAAATAAATGAACGTGTATGGAGAACGAAAAGTCGGTCAACTTGTTACGTAGAAAAATTTATCTGGAAATTAGTGAATAGAATACAGTCGGGTAACGCGGAGGAACGCGGATTGAAGCGAATTTCCGAACAATGTATTCTCTGAATGCGGTTCGCGTGTTTTTCGAATTTAAAATGGGACATTGCAGGGCAAGTTTCTTCGCAGTTCCTGGCCAAACAGTTAATCCGATGAGAGGGAGCTACCGCAAAGTTTCGTTCCTTGTACATTCCCGTACTCTCTGTATATTCTTTTAAGTCGTACAAGTTTCCAGAGCGATTCGCCCTCTTGTGTATTCACGTATCTCGCGTTGGATGTCACGAACAAATGCATAGGCAAACTTGTAAAGGATCGTACCGCGATATTCTGAGGAAAGGTACTGTGATATGAAAAAGAAGGCGGAGGATAATTCCGAGAGTTATGGATGCTATTCGAGATCGATCCTATTTAAAATACATATAAATATCGATATGTTCGGATTCCTTTCGATACGTATTTTCAAATCCTTCAGCGAATTTCAAGGCGCTTGTGAAAAAATATGACAAATGTAATTTTCCGATAGGTATACGTATTTTCTTTTTCACCTTTACATTATTGGGATTTTATATAACGATATTTTTTTATATTCATTTCGTACGATCGCCACTCTCTTTTGTATCTCCAGTTTCCACGATCCTGTGAATAGACTATTCTTTTTTCTTTATTAAACCATTCGCGTGTTTTCGAAACAGAGTTCGCTCCTTTGTTCTTTTTTTCGAGTTCGTTTTCGAAAGATGACACCTATTCGTAATAAAAGAAAAAAAAACACAAAAAAGAGTTAAGTAACTATGTTTGTGAGTATCGATGGACGAACCGCGTATTAATTAACTTCGTATTATTTAATTTCCTATTTCCAGTACATCTGTCGCGACCGTGAAAGGCTTGAGTTATTAATCTTTGGAAATGCCATTCCGTAAATACCAGACGAGGCTATTCCAACAAGAAAAGGTCACAGACGATTCGACTCCGATATGGATGAAACTTTATAGACTTGAAGAATAGCCAATGATACTAGATACGTATATTTTTTTAGCTACGCCAACTCGGGTTTAAAGGACGAAATCATCCTCCAAAGTTCAACCTTCTAAGACCTGGAAACGGTTACAGATAGAAGAAGATTGTATTAACGAAAATTCATCAAGATTTGGATTAACGTTAAGATTAATTCAAAATCTTGCTCTTTGAATACTTTTTGTGTAGATTTCCGGTTCTTGTACGAATTCCCATTGGCAACTTACGTGCGAGTGAAATATGAATTTTCATTCTGTTCTTTTTTCGCTTGGTTATTGATAGAATACAATAAACGTGTCATCGAACATTTGACAGATATCGCTATTACAGAGCTTGACTTCAGATTTGATACGCAACATTATAGCGACTATGTATGTATGCCCATGTAAATGATATTAATCTTCAAAGGATCGGAATTTACGCGACAGGTGGCAATTTGGTTCTCAAATCTATCGGAAATTCATAGAAACTAACGAGGCTCTTGAATTTCGAACGAGTACAGGAATTACTATTCATTTGACAAATTCTCGATCGAGTCGACAAAGTAATTAATCGTTTTAGCCACGACGCGGTAATCGATCGTTCCTCTATCAATCGCTAAAATATTTTCGTTTCGCAATTTTAGTGATTCTTGATGAACTCTTGCACATTTCAAATGGAAGCACAGGTTTTAGTATAACTTCGTTACTAGAAATCGGAAGATTGTGTATCCCGTGTAATTATTATGTAGTATAATAATTATCTGAGACATAACTCGGCGATGCAACTGCATATTAAGTAGCCTAACTCAACGTACAGGTGTTCAATTTTAATTTATTATTGCAAACATTTTGAGCGGACGAAAATTTGACTAGGTGGAAGCGATAAGATTATACGATGATTATTTCTCTAAAAAAGTTATTAACCTAGTTACGTCAAGAAAGACGTTAATTTAAAAGATACTTTAATTGCAATATCGTAAAGTAAAACCTTTTCGATTGGTAGAACCGCTGCGTAACCAATTTCGCAGCGTCTGTTATGCAAACTTTAATTTTCTCCAAACATGATGAAGCTAAGTGCTACTACTAAAAGAGGCGAAATTCTTTTGAAATAAATGCGACACGATTTTCCTTGAAAATTGGTCGTATTGTCGAGCATGTAATCGGTTACGTGGTGGACGACCGACGAACCGGTTTCATTGGAGAATGAGGGACTTGCTGACAAGTGTCAAGTTTAAATGGACGCGCATCGATTGCACCATGCGAATGTACTTTCTCTTGGTGGTGATTTCTTCGCCGTAAGCGCTACCTGGAGGTTCTGTTACGATCGACCTGCGCCGGCTACTTTATTCTGAAACTAACAGATGGCCTCGCATTCCGTTCTCTCACCTGTCCGGAGTGCTACCTGTGTTTCCTCGCCGACGGGCCTCGTAAATTCATCGCGACGCGTGTCATACCGCTCCGACTTTCCATCGTTCCGACGACATATGATTTTCAATAAATTGAAAAGCTGCTCGGTATCGATTCAAGCACAAATTACTCTCGTCGAAAAGCAAGGGAACGAATAACAGATTGCTTCTACCTTCGATTCGTTCAGTGTTTCCAATTTTAGATATATTATACTCGTATGAAATTGGTACGTAGTTATTTGGTATGTAATAATAGATATTTTCATCCATCAGAAAATAAAAATCGTTTTCGCTGAAGTAAAGTCGATTACTGAATGTAGATGTTGTACGATTTCATCGAACTCTTTGTATATCGTGCTTACAGATAAAGAATAGAGTATCAGGTAATAAAAAGCTGTGATACGAAAGTAAAGATCGAGTCGAAACGACGTGTCGCGGGAACGTAACCAGCATTTGGGACTAGTTAGTTTCTTGTCTGTGGTAAATTGGATGGAACAAACCCTTCAGATTCACTCGTGATAGCACGCATTAATTACAATCTCTGTAATTGAACTTGAAATAAGAGAGATTTTCAATAGAAAAGCTTAAACAGTTAAATTACCGTATTTCAAATGAAATTGCAAACAATCATTCATTATGTATGATGATTCTTTTATACTCTTTGTTATTTAAATAATAAATGATAATTCGTGTGTGTATCACGCGATAGCGCACGATCGATTTCAGAGGCTTTACGTTAGCTATTGCAAATTACTCTTCAACCTCCATTGGCCAGGAATTTGATTAAGTTCTCTGGTTATTCGTCTGACAGCTTGAAAAGGTTCGCTGTTCCCACTGTGCCTTGAATTACCGATAATTTAATAAAATGTTATGGAACGTCGTTATCGGAATCGTGAACTGTTCGAGAAATATGCAAGCTTATTAATGGTCCCTCGCTCAAAGTTCGATATATCGTTCCGTGCAATTAAGCCATACGTTTTCGAATAATTAAACAAACAAACTCTATCCATCAACGTAATTGTTAAAGCTACAGGGAAAAATTTATTCTAGAAGATGGAGCCGTTATTGAACAATTCTGTGGTCCGTAATTTTCACGCGTCGGCAATTACACGTTGATTTCAATTATCCGATTTAATTGAACACATTTAATACCGCAAATCGGATCAACAAATGTGATTGTATTTCATTATAACGAAAATGAGATGCATAACATATATTTTTCACTGGTCTTTCATGTGACACGCAGTAGAATAAACGATTGCATGAACGTGTCAGTAGATAGACTTCGTCAGACACGGAAAGAATCGTTAGGCCAATAATATAATCAGTCCGTATCCCGCTCGTAAGTTCGTAAGAATTGCTTACGTAACAGAGTTTTATCTTTGCGTGGAACGTTGCACCTGCAACTTACACCCGTTCAGCTCGAATGATACGAAGGAGGCGATGAAATTACACGCTTTTGCTGCCGACAATGCAGAAGATCGACTAACGTTACGAGAGACGATGGTCGGCTGAATTTGCGTTTCGGTCCTGTTTCGAGAACGTTCGAATCCGTGTTTTTCGTGTCATTTTAACGAAGGAAAGATCGTTATGTCCATGTTGGAAAACCTTGGAAAAAATCGAACTGGACTAATCAAGTGAGGTGTAAAATGACTTCCAAAACGGCTCGCTGACCTGCGATCTTTCCGTTGGTAATTATTATGTGAATGGATGTAATTTATGTTAGCAATTTCAATCACCGAGAAATTAAAAATTTTGCCTTCTACATCATATAGCGTCCGTAATTAGTTAATGCGATTCGTATTCAATATAATTCGCGAAATTTGGAGGTAAACTAGTTTGTGAATCAATGTGGAAAGGCTTCGTATCTATTTTCATTACCTTAGTGTATTTTATAATCAAATGATCAAATAAAGAAAGGGAACCATTCTTGAATTAAAGAGAAAAATAACAGAGTAAAATAGTAATAATAAATAATTCGAGATTTGCCACAGCCAGCATCCTCTTTATAGAGGATCGTGGAATCAATTGAACTCAAGATTACTGGAAAACATCAGACTTTTCTGTGACCATACGTATTCTATATTCTTACAAAGCCAACGTGGAATATTTCGCGATTTGTCTTTTTCTCAAACGGCATGTATGCATGTATAAAGTTATCATTGACGCCAAGAACTACAGGTTATTGGAACAGAACTTTTCTGGTTGGTATCGAGCAAAGAGGAGAATTTTATTGCAGAGAAATGATCATATTATTCGATGTACAAAGAAACACAATGCTTTCGTTTGTTACCGCTTTGAAACGTTAGCACGATTTTGCTTTCTGAATAACTGGCATTTGAATTCAAAGTTAATCAATTATTTCTTTGAGAGCGGTTGACTTTCGATCTCGTGCACTCTCACACAGTGTTTATTGTGCGTGAAAATATTTGTCCTCGTCCAATTTTTCGTTCTGAATTCGTTATTAGGTTGCCTATCTGAAGCATACAATAGCGAGTATTGGTTGGTAATTGCTTTGCTCCGCAATTGATTTTAAACAAAGAGCATGAGAAATTAGAACGGTCGATTAAAATTCACCAGCAAGAAATAAATATTTTAAAAGCGAATTGTGCGTTATAAAATAAACGTCGGTTCTCTTGCGGAACGCATGATCTTTCTTATTGAATTAAGCGCTACAACTGGAGAAAGAAATAGAGTTACAATTGGATGTAATTAGTGACCCTGCACCGGAGATCTTCACCTCAGGAACGACAGGCCACGGTTGACTAACTTTTAACTCAGACGTTGCTCCGTTCTGTTTCGTTAATTATTCATTTCTGCGCCGGCGTTATCCGCGTGAAACTTTGCAGGACCAACAAAACTTAGGACACCTATTCCATGTGTTGCTTCCATAAATTTGCATTTCTAGCTGCTAAAATACCGCCGCCTGTATCGTCAAAAACGATACCTGCAAAATATCGTTCAACATATATTTTTTCTTATCATTTCATCGATTAACAATATTTAATCGCAATGTAATTCGATCGCAATATAATTTGCTTAGAATAACAACAAAATTCGACGCTTGATCTTCATGAAATTTAAATAATATTATTCAGGATCAATGCCTAAAATCAAATATAAAATACTGCAAAATATTTTACTTTCTGCCAAGGTAAAGATTTTTGGCTCGTGCAAAATTTATCCTTTTCCAAAGTTCCAGGCTGGCTCTCAGACGGTATTATGGAGACGCGAGTAATTTTCATTCTTGAGCAAAGTTGACAGAATGAAATTTACATGTGTATCTTGGTCCGGCACCAAGAGGCGTTGTTACGTACAAGTGCATTGCGATAAGAACGCGTATAAAGCTATTTGCATGGCTATATTGACGCTCTCGTCTTGGCGACGCTTTTTATTTTGCATCGACCGTACCCATTTTTCATGGCGTTATGAGGCTTTAAAGTTTCGAGGTCTGCGGATAAAACGTTGATGGTTGGTGCATATGTCACATTCTTGGTTTCGTGTTTAGTATTGTACTAAAAAAATGTATAAATCCATGATACGTCATACGGAATGCAACAAGGACAAAGACATAAACATATATTTAAAATTAATTCTTCGTAAAAATAAGTTGTAAAATACCAAACTTTAAACGTTCAAAATTCATCCACGTATCTTTCACTTTTTATACAGCTAGGTATCTATATAAAATATATTACTCGGGCGTTTATACTTCAGAAAGAGCGATTAATTGTGCTTAATCCCGACGTTGTCTCTATGGGTCCCATAAATACGTCATATAGTACTCCTACGTTAGTGTATCATATAATGAGCTGGATTAATAACGGGAATTCCTGGGGATGTCGGTACGAACTCGTAAAATATGCGCGGTTGTAATTACGCATCTCGTTGAATCCGTTACGGCAAGAAAATAATTCACTTCCAAGCCTCTGGAATTGTTCAATGGCCGTTTTAACGTTGCTCCTCGTATTACTCATATGTAATATTGCTCTATTGACTTCTTGCGCGCGTAAAGGAAAGAAATAAAAGTATGTGTGGCAATGGTTTTTTAATTTAAACACAGCAGAACAGCTTCAATGGCAAAGCGAATCGAAGTTCAATGGAAAAGAAAATATTATGTCAGTTGAGAGGTTATCATAAAAATATGATCATTGAGATTATTGAAAGAGTACTGAAGACGTTTGAGGATTGTTTGAAGTTATTGAAGTTATTCGATTGAAAGTCATTCAATCGAATAATGCTTTATTCTGAAGTTATAAAATGCTTAATAATCCAATAAATGCTTTTACAGCCGCGCATAAAATTTTTTAGTAGCGCTAAAATATTGTCCATACCTCGCAGAATCCATGGTCACACGGAGATAGGGAACAAAGAAACACTAACATCGATTTCCTCGATAATTTGCTTATATATCTCCGTGATTCGTTATCGTATTCAGCACTTAATCTCCAAAGATGGCATCGTTAAACGTAAATTATATTTACACTAGGAGGATCTTTAAAAAGCGCAATCACTGTAACATTACGGTTGGTTATTTTCATAAACTAGTTCCACGTGGCGATGTCATTCGATATACCAGCTTGATCAATATCAAAGTCAAAGCGTTGTCGCATAGCATTTGTCCCAAAGCATTATCTGTGTAGTGACTTCTGAGATGGTGCCAGTGTCACTTTGTACATGTTCGTTTGGTCCGTTTGCACCGATGCATGTACTCCGCGATGGATGCTGGTCTGATTGTGAACATAAATTACGAGGTACTAGGCGAATAGAACACACTCGGCCGTGATATTCGGATCACTCGCGTGTAACATGGCGTCGAAGACGAGAAAGGGCTGGATTCTCTCCTCTTGCTCTCTCTTTCTCTCTCGCTCTCCCTCTCTCTCTCCTTCCCGCCCTCTCTCCTTCTATCTCGTCGCTTTTTCTCTCTCCTACTTGCTCTCATCTTCTCCGCGGAAATTTCACAGAGTTTCTGTATAATGTTGAGCGGCGTAACGTTTGACAAGTTTCAAACAGATGCGCCTGAGCGCGTAAAATTTATACGCCGGGCCCATAAAATAAATTACACGCACGATAATTAGAATTCTACGGAGATGGAATTGGATTTTGAAGCGGCTCGAACGCGGACGGTCTCGAGTAATTAAACTTCACCGACGGGCACGGCTGGATTTATTTAACACTTATTTTAACGCGCATATCGCGTTATATAAGAAACTACGACGGAGAAGGGTAAAAAATGGAACGGGCAAAGCACAGTTGCAGTTAAAGGTAAACGAGTCCCGTTTGTCGTAACCGAATCCTTTTGGTGCTTCATAAATCAACGAGCCTGGAAAAATAGATGGAACCGGAACGTTTTGCGAATCAGTTCGAGTGGAGTCGGACACAAAAGGGATTGGTGAATACGGTTTAGGGTATTCATCGATTCACTCGAACGCCTTCATCGTTCGTGGATGAGTTTGGGGAAGTTTAAGGATCTCTTTTGGGAGTCGATCACGAGGAAACGTATATTGGCCATTGAAAAATAGCGGAGCATTTCGATTGATCTTTTCTGAGGGGAACGCTGACTTGACCAGCGAAAATGTTGAGACGAGAATTATTATACTAAGCTATTTACTGCCATCGTTCACAACCTTTGAAGCATAACAGAATATAATTTTTTCATAATTAACGGCAGAGGTAACAGGAAAAACGCTTATATCTCGGTATGGACGAAAAATCGAGCAAGCAATTGATTAAAGCGTAAATAATGAGTTGCTCAAAAGCACGGTATATCGAGCCGACGTAAATGTCGTTAACATGATATATATGGCTCGAAACAGGGATCAGTTTGAAACGGTCTTGAATGCAAATTGCAAGTCGTGATGCATTCGGTAGCGCCTACACACGCATACCTGGTGCAGACGTTTGATATTAACGACCGAATGTAATGATCGTTACGCGCCTTTGTTCTACCAGCTTGAACGCTAAGACCTGGCTTTAGCTGTATTACGATACACAGAAAGTATGCGCTGATCTAATCTCCGCTTCTACAAGACACGGTGTTTTAACGCGAGGTTTCTTGATTGAAACCTTCGTGATTAATCACCGATCGATAATTCGATGATCGAGTTCAATAAATTGCATCGATTTCACGACGAATTCTTTACAAATCTTTCTTCTCCAGACATTAGACCAATGATATATATGTGCAGAAGATTGCAAAATTGATCGCGCGTCTCTGTATTTGATCGATTTTATTCTATCTAAAAGATAGGTTAGACAAAACAGCGCGTTGCGAAGCAGACCTCAAACGAGGAATTGAACAATTCGAACATAGTATGTGATAAGGAACGACTATGTAATATGTAATAGTAAGCATTACGAATCGTGATTCATAAGCCTGATTGAATCTATCGAATACGGGCGTGATTAATTGGCAGGGCCGCGATAAAAATTACTCAAATCATTACTAATCGAACGCAAGCATGTAATTGTTATCGATACTTCTGCGATTTCTTCATCGAAATCGTTAAGATCTCGAGCCTGCAATTAGCTGGTTTTTTAGATACTGCTATTAATAATCGAGAACTTATCCAAAACAGAATATCTATATACCTAAATAAATTGTAAATTATAGAGATTATATTCGTATCTGATTATAGAATATATAGATATGTCTATTTTTAACATTGAAGTACAATTAGGAATATCCGTGTACTTTTTTCCCAATTTAGTAAAATATCGAGTTTGTCAAGCGACAAACTTTAATCAATCTACTTCCAATTAATATTAGTTTTGTATAACTATCCTCATATAACTGGATATTTAAAGTTTCTCGTTTGAAAAGAAGATCGTTCGTTCGTGTTTCACAACTCTGTCATCGTTATCATCGATATCAAAGTAATACCACAAGCTGCTCCGAGTTGGAAAGTTCCTCGCGATATGATCTGAATGGCGGAATTAAGACGCTACGAAACGAGATCCTCAAAAACTAGCTCAATTCGCGAACGATAAAGAAAGTTCAACATAGCCCAGAAGAAAATAAACAAGAGGAAAATGAAGAAAAAAAACAAGCGATTCCTGAGAACCGTCGGTCTCGTAAAAACTGGGAAGATAAAATGAAGTCGCCAGGAAGGCAGATAAAAATGGCATTGTGTGCTTCTAGAATCCTTTTTTTTTTTTTACCGGTGGGAAATGATGGAAAAAAGTCAGGCTAAAACAACAGGATATCTCTTTGGGTTTTCGAGATTCTGACTCTATTATTCACATATCTCGTGCGTCTTCGTGAATGACTATGATTAAAGTGATAGTAGAAAGTACGAGGACACGAATGTAGTACAGCAGCGAATTTCGAATATAGGAATTGTTATTTGTCAAAATATCGGATTTATAAGTTTGCGAATACGATACTAACAATGGCTGTTCCGAGCTCTGTATCACTCGGGAACACGTGAGACTTGATACAGAGGATTTCGGGCACGTAAAATGCAAAGGATTCGACCCCAAACGCGCAAAAGTCGATATCGAGAACAGTGGATGTGGAAAAAAAAGAACGCAACCGACCCGAAACTTGTGAGATTTAATACGCTTTTCTTTCAAACGAGCGAGGTTATATCCATATACTCTGAACACGTTTGAGTTGACAATATATTTCAAAAGCGAGGGATAGTTTGAAAAATCTAAAAATTTGGAATTTCGGTATATAAAAAAAATATCGTGATACCACGAGTTTCAGAGAATTTAGTTGTGAACTTTTTTTCAAGATTCGATCTTCCCAAGAATGCCAGAATCGCCAACATTCAAAAATTCCTGAAATTTTTACATCTCTGTGACTCTCCACAGTTAGCGAGATTTCGAGATCCTTCCAGGTGTCAGGGTTGTGAAGATACCAGGATCTCCGTGGCGTCCAGGGAATTAACATATAGCTGAAGTTTCCATAACACCAAGATCGATACAAGCGTCACGTTCCTCTGACGCCAGAACTGCCATAGCCCTAGAATTCCCATAACGTCAGGATCGTCCATGTTTCAGAATCTCTATAACACCAAGGTTACCAAGACCTCAAAATCGACGCTTGGGTTCAAAGTCAAGGTTCCTCAATCTCGACGATCGCTGAATTCTTAAAGATTTTGAGGTTGTAAAAGTAATCAAGAACCTAACCCAAACCGAAAGGTCCTATGATCCTTTAAGCTTTTACTAATCTCTATGTTCTCGAGGATCCCAGAAGCCCGTGGGTGCCGAATGTTCCAGTAATTTCAAAACTCCTAAATTCCAGTAGATTTAATGATTCCACAACATCGTAGATTCGGCATTCTCCACACGTATGCATCAAAGTTTGTTTATAGGGATTATCCGTTGCTTAAACTACTCGAGAGCTTTTATTGTTTCAGAGTCTTAAACTCTCCAGGACTTTCTACAATCCCTGATTTCTCGAACCTATGAGTCGATTATATCGAATCCTACGAGCCCGAGGTTACTTTTGCCTGCTTCCTACATATCCAGAGTTATTGGTATCGAACTTTTGTACGTAGGAGTCGTCGTGAATCGTCGTGTATGTCATCTCACGTGTCGGAACTCCACGCCATCGAGTCTCGTGACTCAAATATCGTAGATATTTAATTCCAGCGTGTCGGGAAAACGTCTGACTTATATTTTATAAATCCGTACTCTCGCGAATCAACTGGTCTTATCAACTTTTAACTCTGTTGCGACTCGCGAATTTTTACGTTCTATTCTCGTTTCACTCTTCTTTCAGAGCAAAGACGTTTGTTTCAAACAAATATTTCACGCGTGTAACGTTTTAACGCAAACTTTAACATGCAATTAATTCACTCATAACGACGCAACAGTGTGATATAAAAACAATTCTTTTATATTTTCGACAAACTTTAGAAATTTTGCGTTGACAGAAGATCCAATATGGTTGGAAATGATAAGGAAATATACATTATGACGTTGAGTTTAGGTAATTTCACGACGGTGTCGGTAGTCTGGTTCCGATCTTACTCAGAGGGAGGTGACGCTATGTTGGCGTCATCGACATTTAACGTGTGAAAAAAAAAAAAAAAAGAAATTTCAGTCACACTGAACGAACACGCGACTTACGTTCTACAATTAACGTGTTAATAGAATTCATTTTCACGACTGTTTTCGCTTTCACGTTTCAAAAGCGTAAAATCGTTTAATTAACGAAAAATATAACAATTAAAAATATAACATTAATTAATATTTGTACGCTATAAAAAGTTTAAGGAAGTATTTAAGTATTTGTAAGGAATTTTATTTTCGCCGAGGGATCGAATATAAAGTCGTACCTACAAAACACATATATTGTATTTTATCGAGATGGTCACGCGCAGCAGTTCGAATATGCATGGTGTTTCTATGCAGGGAACAAGTGGCCGCCGGTACATTGGGTTAGAGAACCGGCTCGAACCAAGTGGTTGCTACGGCGCATCGCAACGCGCCGGTGTATTGGCGCGGCGCTGCGATCGAGATGCCAGTACACCGCGCGCTGTCGTCTCGTCTACATGTTGTGTTCTGTTACGTTCGCTTATCGCTCATATCAACGTGTTCCTCTTCGCTTTTCTGCGCATCCCTTCGCGCGCATTTTGTTTACCAGCCACCCTAGAAATCAGAAATCCTTGATGCGGTATGTTACGGTTTCTATTTAATCTTTTTTCTTTTTCTTCTTTCGTAAACGTCCACCAGCGCACGAATCGAGTCGTACCGGTTCACGGTGGAAGCGATAAAAGCTCTTTTTAAACATAAATCAACAACGGTGATCGAATCTTGGCGACGCAATGTTGCGTTCTTACCGGTGAGTAACATGAATTTACTTTTTCGTCTCGTTTGATCAGAACGTTATTGAAGTATTGTTTGGCCAGGAAGTTTCCATGATTGTAAATGTACATAGTACATAGTTACCGGTACGTGTGGCGTATTGATTTATCACCTCACCAGGTCGCGTGTGTTTTGGAGCAGCTTTTTATTATTTTATCGCATTGCTTTTTTGGTCGTAAGAGTGCATCATCTGATGCCCCGTTTCGTAGCGCGTTATTACATAATTAATGAACCAATCGATATCTACTAGGTCGTTTGTATAAACGTGCCAGAATATCATATCAAATTTATACTTTTGGATCTTTAACAACCGTATATCATTCGTTGAATTTTATCATCCTTAATTTCATTCCGATTGTACAATGCGAAATTTTGCTTTTCGCTTGATTCGTTTGTTTGCTTTGCCAATTTATTGAATTCGCTAACGAAGGAAATTCAAGGGAACAAACACGAACGCGACTGATTTTCGCGAAAAAGGAGGATTGGTTTCGCGCACACATAGGATGATACTCTGAGGATCGACCGTCCTTGAACGGTCAAAAATATGTTTGCAGGTCCATCGGTAGCGGAGTAGGTCGTCTCGCGTGGACCTGCACTCGTGAGATTCTCGCTGCAAACCTGTTCACCTTCGTTCTCGCCCTCGGATCGAACACATCCGTGGCTCGTCTTTCGCATCTTCCGCTTAGCTGAACCCTGAGAATTCGTCGAACGTTAGTCAGATCATAAAGAAAGACAGAAAGAATCAACGAAAGAACACTACTACTTACATACCCTTCGTGTCTGATTCTTCATCTGCAATTCTTTCGTGAGCAGAATCAATTTTTCTCTAATTGTTGTAACTTTCAAGAAATTCCTGAAAATTCATCGTGTCTGTTGATATGAATCATTATGCAATCAAGTTGCCACGTCATTATTTGATAACTAAAAAGCTTAATTATCGGGAAAATTTCAAATTAGAGTTTCTAGTCAGCGATTTCGAATTAGTGTTCTGTTAATTAAGAGTGAAACTCGTTCCGCACGGAATTCCAAGGTTCGAGAATATCGACCAGAGATGTACCGTGGTCTGTCGATCGTCCTGAGAATCATTTGAAATTCCGTTGAATTAACCGGAAGCTTAACAATTTTCGATCGGAAGCGGACGCTGTCTGTCTACGATCGATCTGCGGTTCGGTCGCTCTTCTTTGGTTTAACGTCGACTTCGATTTTCCACGCTGACTGTTCCATCATATCGCGAATATTAGAAATCTGGTTCGAGAAATCCCATCAACTTCGCAGAAAATAGTTGAGAACCGATGAAAACAATCAGGAAACACTGGACGCTTTCCTGTGTATCAAAACAGTCACAAGAGCGTGAGCCGTGAACCTCGAAGAAGCGTTAAAAATGTAAAATCTGTCGCGACGTGGAAGCGTAGGTATCCTCGATAAAATCGCTAAGAATTTCTGCGAAATCTATAGGATCGAATGATCGAATATCTTTTCTTTTTAGTTGCAAAACATACAAGGATCTTGGTGGAAAAGTGATACGAGTTCATTCTTTTCTAAAAATATTAAAAGAGTAAGTACAATGAATGATTTGTCTAGAGGATTTTAGAATACCTATATTAACATGTTTTAATGTGAAAGAACATATAGATTTCTCTCTTAAAGTTTAACTTAATCTGTTGCATTTGCATTTAAAGTTAAAAGTATTATATCTCTTGTACTATTTTTCCACTAAACCTCTAATTTGTAAATGTTTCTAATTAATATTTCATTTATTTACAAATTAACGCGTAAGTAAATAATAGCGCAAAATTCTGAAGTTCGAACTCATATCTTACGATTAGTGAAATGTTAAGAATTCACCTGACATGTTTTATTGAACGAAGACGTACAGCTTGCGATAGACGTTCAGTTGAGCCATGCAGGTTGTACCTTGAATGTCGACCGTACGTGAAACCGGTCACGTAGAGAAATTCCAGAAACTTGGTAAAACTTTTGGTACATAGATGGTACGTTGTACTCCGGATTCGATCACCGAACTTTGTCGTAATCATTTCCTTTTCGGATACGTTCACCAATTTTGTTTCTTTTCTTCTCTCTGTTTCCTATACAGATGCGAAGCGAATGTGAAAACATCTCGACGCTGGCTGAAATTCGCGATAACAACGAATAGCTGTGATTCCGTGAAGCGTGATAAAAATGTAGAGTTCGTAACACGAGTTTCCCGTGATTGATAACGGCCCCGATCAATAATACGCCGAGCCAGATAAAAAAGAAAAAAACAAACCCAGTTCCATGAACGTGTCTGAGTATGTAGTTTCGCGAATATGTGTAACGACTTCGATAGATCGATGAACGTCAAAATGTGAGCACGAGGTTATTGTCAAACTCGGACGCAGCAGGAAACGATATTTTTTCCGGAAACGTATGTTGCTCGTTAATTATCGAAATAATGCGATGCGGCCAAAGTGTGCACGTGTGAATCATATTTGACGAGGTAAATTATCGTCAACGCCGAGTGAAATGAGTGAAAAAGGTGTGGTGTCGTCGCTGAAGAATCGTGAAAGGGTGAGCGGAAGTATCTTCTGGAGGCACAGCTGGCACTGTTCTGCTTATTTATCGAGGGAATTGTCCTTTAGCAAGCTGAACAGCCCTGTTCGTAGCTGGGACAACATGGCTCGGGCCAAGACCAACAAGTAAGAACTTAAGAACCTTTTGTACATACTTTTTTTCCTTATCGAGTGAGGAATGCATATTTCAATGGTTGACATGACTAAGAAATATACAGAAGAAGATAATAATTTTATCTATAAAATAAAATGTGTAGGTTCACTAGCATGTTCTACCGCATTCTTTTTTGAGTCATCAAACTTCGTAAAGTCGTAGGTATGTAATATGTACCGAAAGAGATATTTCTTGTTTGAGAATGGTTCGAGTAGCTAAATCATAGTATACCGTACGTCTATTTACAGAAATCAAAGATGATTGTATGAATTTCTGAATATAAAGTCATTCGTTCGTTAGTGATGTCAAACATATTCGGCATTCCAGTAACAGTACTCGAATTTATGTACACATTTTTCTGTAATGCGTGTTTTATTTGCATTTTTTTAATTACACGCTTGTAATGTTAAATGTTTCGAAAATACGCATATCGCGCTTTGTATCGCAGTGAATGTTTCTTTCTTTTTACCAACATCATTATTTCATACGTACGTATGAATTAACGAGCGAAACCTTTAAAGAAAAGCATTAACTTTTTATACGTTCGTCCATAAAGTTTTATTTCGATTTTAACATACCTACACACATTGCGCACGTGAAACGTGCAAACAAAAAGTTAAATACATATCGGATGTCCGAGTTGTAAGGTTATTGCGCTATCGAAAAAGGGTGCATACAAAGTTAGTACTTACCTTGCGTGTACATTATTAAATTTCTGCATTCGTCCTCCTATCGTAACGCGATATTTTACGTTTCACGAAGATCGCGAGCAGAGCTCGCGCCTTGTGTTATAAATTTCGCGAAACCTCGCCGCGTTTTCGTTGCTGTTCGTCACGCAAGGTAATTATACCCGGCGCGCGTTACATTTTTGCCAAGGGAAAAGAACAGGACCGAGAACCGTTCGGTGCTCGTGATTCCTGGCTAGTATTCCCGTCACGATCGATAAACGTTTGCTACCGTGGCGAAATACGAAATTCTTTCCAGTTCAAACCTTGGAAACTTACAGTCGGACACGTTGGCTAAATTAATCGAGTTGTTTCACGATTTGAAGCAGCAAAGAAGTTATGCTAACGAGCAAGAATACGAACTCTAAGTTATCAGGTTAATGCGCAATTAAATGTCTCTTCGAATTAAATTTTAATCACGCTTAGTTTCTTCATGGCATCGTGTATTTAACAAAGATCGTTTCTGTACCATTTAATGCGCTCTTTCAATGCATACATAACTTCATTATTCTGGATTTGTAACTATTATCTTCCTTGAATAAAAAAATCCCGCGAACGGTGCTGTTGCAGCTTCTACATTTAATAAATTTATGTCTCCAGCAGCCTCAATGACACTTGTCCCAAATTTAATTTCACACAGGAGAGTCAGGCGAACATTTCGATTATTCATGGTGGACAATAACGGAGTTAATAAATCTCCTTAACGTTCAATATATGTTATTTATAGGAAATTTCTTCTTCTGTAATGCGCTTGATAATTGACGATAGAACAAAATCTAATTAATGGTTCGTGGAAGTTTACACTCCGGAGGAACAATATTTCATTTGCACGAATCTAATACGAGGCTATTTATTTAATGGTAACTCTATTAGTTAGCTTTCACGTAAATTTCGTTTGATTAATTGCCAATGGAAACTTCGTGATGAATTTTCCTTGCATGTAGAATGCAAATGTTGCGATGGCGAGCGTGTACACGCTACAGGAGCCGCTTATAAAATTTCATTCGAGTCATTTCCTTATTTTGTATACGATTAACCGAACACAGACACTTTGCCGCCGCTAAGCTGTTTATTCCAACAATTTACGTTGTGCCATGAATTTTATTAGTGAACTGGAAAGCCCGGGGTTTTGAAACTGCGATGAAAACGGTTTAGGATGCGATGGCTAATCTAAATAGAATTTCACAACGTTCGCGTTTATCGGTGAAAAAGTGGGGAAAAAATCTTACTTGGACGACGGTGAAACTTCACGATCGGTGAAATCCTGCCGATGAATGCTGAACGAAAGTGTTCGTTTTCCTTTTTAACGGCGTCAACGAAGTTATATACGCATGATAGTCTCGCGTAAAAACACGAGGTCATCGATCTTTCATATTGGAAAACAATTTTCGCCGTAGAACGGCTACAAGAGAGAGGGTGACTCGACACTAATTAACTTCCTGCGCGTCAGCACGACGGATCAAAAATGTCTACAAACTGACGGTATCGTCGTCGTCGCTCAGACGATTCTCCACTTTCCCTTTACAGTCACCTACCTCGTAATAGGGACAGAATATTATGGCTTTGATAAAAATTGAACGGAGCCGAGAATCTTTTCTTCCATCCGCTTAATTAACTTGGGACGACGAGACGTAGAATGAAATTGAACATTATTCTGTTTATTAATGATTAAATTTAAGAACGGTGAAAATGAAATCAAATTATCAAATGCCTTTTTCATTCAAGACAACGAAATGAAAACGTAAGATGAATTTAAATATTATTCTGTTTATTAATCATTAAATTTAATAACGGCAATGATGACTTCAAATTATCATTGTCTTTTTAATTTCAAACTAATTGGTTAAGAAAATCAGAAAGAAGAAATATGTTTGATCTCCTTCCATTTTTATAGAATTAATATAGACTTATACGAGTCTATCTTTATCGACGTCTTCTGATTTAAACGTATCGAGAAGAAACGATCGACATAGAACATACAAATTGAACAGTATCGCTGTATAAAATCATTGAATAATAGCTGAAAGGAAAAAGCAATTCGATTATTCATTGCCTTCCATGATCCAACGACTAAAGAGGCTTTGTGAAATGAATTATTTCGATCAATGAATTGTGCAGCCTATAACAGTTCTCCGCATAAAATAGGCTCGAAACAGATGCCGCGATAAAAGAATTCTCGCTCCATCTTTCCCTAAGTTCTTTGCTCGAATAATTCCTTGGCTCGACAGAGGACAGAGAAGAAAATGAAAGAAACCGGAGGTGAAATGAAAACAACTTAGCGCATAGGTAATTCGTGGTTAAAAGATAGGCGAGATACTTTATCAAAGTATTCATTTAAACAGGGGACAGTTTGCTGGTTATTTCGTAACATTTGAATAATATTAAACGCGTAGTCTGTCTGTTTTCCTCTCTCAAGTAGGATAGGTCGGAAACGGTTTCTTCTTATGTCTTAAATTTCCCCGAAGCCTCGTGCATAATTTCTCCGCGAGATAAAACGATGGCCAGGAAGAATACGGAAGAGAAGAGGAAGAGGAAGTCGAAACGGGAAGACGATTAATCGTCAAAGTCTAAGGGCGGTTCGGAATGAATTATTAATTCGACAGGAACGAAGATTAATCGCCTTCCGGTGCGGCGGAAACAAACTTTTCGTTTGCTTCGATCTGATTGGGTACTCGGTGAAAATCACGTGGGAGCAATTGAAGGAATGGGAATAAAATGGGATTCCTCTCTTTTCTTCCACTCTAAAGCAATCATCCAAGCAAAGTAACGAGTAAGTAAAAGTAATCCGGACCATTCAATGAAAATTCTTCACCACGTATATAATTTCAATATCATTTCTCGTAATGGTACATGTGGATTTTTTAAATAAACGTTCTAGGAACAACCAAGTCACAGATATATTTCCAGCTTTAATACTTAATTCCATTCCTGTTCTCGATATATTGTACGTATTCGCTTGATAATCTCGATAAGTATAAAACTAAGCCTAACCTGTCCGTTATGTAATACGATGAAACGATATCGCGCTACGTACACGAAAGAAATGGTTTGTCATGCGAAACGAAGAAACATCGGGAATCGCACATAGAATACATACTACGTAATTTATGCATAATGAGCCGGTAAAGAGGTCCAGATGGGATATTCAAGCACGCGATCATGAGAGATGGCTACAAACAGATGCAATAGGGACGAGGCCTACGGCAGAAGGCGGTTCGAGTTCTCCGAGTTTCCTCGAGGCTCCTCTTGTGAATAATTTCGCGATACGATACACAAAGCGAAAAGGGGTAAAAGAGAGAGATAGAATGGCCATGCTATATAGAGGGAGAAGAGAAGTGAGAGGAGTAAGAGGAAGAGGGAGGATGACAAAAATAGGAGAGGAAGGAAGAAGGATGGAGCGCAAGGGGGTTGGTTGGCTATCAGAATGTGATTTAGGTCGGGAATTCACGATGCAATATCAATGAAATACGAGCCCCCTGAGGCTGCCTCGTCTGCATCGTCCATTGTCTGGTTCAGCAGAAACTACTTCATGAAGAGCCGACTGGCGTGCCGTATTAAAGAAAAACTGGTCTTGGAAGAACCTACCTTGTACCGAAGGAGGATCTCGCTGCCTATGTACGCGACGTTTCCCGCCGTGAGCAACGATATAAACATCCCTAAAGAGATGTCGTGCGGACGTTAAAATTTTCATCGTTAATTATTTGTGTGGAAGACTGGAAGATAATTTTATGGTTAACTTCCGTAGTTTCGTTTGAAAAACGCGCACACCTCATCATCTGTCAGTTGCAGAAGGAAAGATAGAAAAGGAATTTAGTCGAAGCTCGCTCGTACAAATCGCTTTTTTTCTTCCTTGAGTGAGAAAAAAGTTTCAATCATTGACTCTGATGAAATATTTGCGGTGTCTCGCATATAAAAAAGAACTAATCGTTCATCAAAGTAATGTATTTTCTATTGCGTAGCTCGTTACAAGGGAAGAAGAACTCGCTTCTATTAGCTTAAAACGAATGATCTTCGAGTAAAGTTGCTTTACGATCCAATTTATGTGAGTTTTCATGGAACGATATTAAGATCGTGAGTCATCTTCATGTTCGGAGGGCTATTTTCAATTTTAAATCTTCCATAGTATAAATGGTAATGATGTTTCACGAGCGGCTTTAATTCACCTCGCGTTACGATTTCTGGAAATTGCTTTGGTTATTAACATAAATCAAAGACGTATTAAAACGATTGAAAGATGGAACGATTCGGTATTAAATTTCCGAAAGTATTTCACGCGATGTTCCTTAAACGTTGTAAAGAAATCGTCGTGTGGTCGATGAGCGAAAAGAAGCGACATATTTCTACGAACCTGCGGCAAATATCACACGTGTGTGCATCAACGTTTCACCTTCGTAGGAAACACGAAACTAGCGAGGTTAACCGCATCCTTTCCGCCGCGGCTGTCCATTCAGTGCGATCCTACGTCACGTATAAAATACGCGTGCCGATGCGTTGCTAGAGTGCGTTGCATTCACCTTGGCTTTCGAACGTAGGATCGTTGTCATCGCTGCTCGAGCTGACTCGTAATTCTGGAAAATCCTTCGTAAATCCTTTCCAGGTAGCTGCTCCTGAAAAGACTGCTCAAATTAACAGATAAAACAGTTTATGTCAGGGGTGAAGCTTCGTTGCGAACATACTGAGAAGAAAGACTTAAACGAAAGAGGATTCGCCATGACTAAAGCTATCTTTCAAGCACAGAAACTACAAGTACGGCTATACGCAAACGTTTTCTGGAAGGAGGATTGCATTTTTTAATTGAAAATAAATTTTACCAAAAATGAAAAGAAGTAAAAGTACGAAAGCAGAAGTCCAAGATCCAGATACAAAGAAGAACTGAATTTCTCTCGCTCAATTAGCCTACTACTTTAATTGAAACGCCACGAAGTTTTCCTTCTTCCCGAATTAACCTTACTTAATTACCCTATAAAACAGTGGTGTTTCCGATTAGATAAGGACTGACCGAACTTAAGTTCGAACAGAAACTACCAGAATGCAATTAATTCCGACAACTTTTATGACGGATTTCCAAGGTGGTGGAAAACGATACCTCATCTCGGGATATAATTCCTTTCCGTGCTGACAATGCAACGGTCTTGAATTCACGCGCCCCGCAGCAACCGCGAGCTGCGAAACAGACACATGCACACAAACACGTAACTGACCCAGTTCGCCTCGACCACGTCTCCAAATACGAAGGCCGAGGTGAGGATTCTTTGTTACCTAGGACACGGTAATAATTTCGTCTCGTCTTCACGCCACGTCTATTATGCACGCTTTCCTCTGCTTACATTCGTCTCAAGAATATTTTCCCGTGCTCGTTCGCATGCGAGTGAAACAATGTCAAGCCTCTAGACGTTTGCGCAACTTTAAAATTACTCGCCGATGTATTTTTGTCCCCTTTTGGTCCGGCGACGAGCACGTCGCTCGAGCGTGGCGTCCAACCTCGTCAAAAGACGTGTGTCTCTGTGTACACGACTCACTGATTTTTTTGCTTCTCGTCGCATTTAAGTAGTATGTAAGTCTGCGCAAAAGTTTCTTTCACGTACCAAATCCGTGGGGTCTTCGACGAAACTCGTTAAAAATCTGACTATTAATTGAAACGGTAATTGTCCAGAAAAGGGGCCGCCAATTTCGATGGCCTTGAAATATGTTACCAAGAACTCTATTTTGAATAACTTTTTCCCAAATATGTTTTTGCCGCTCGCCTTTACCTTGCAAGTTATGCACGAATGTGTGCTAAGTAGAATATATCGTGTTTCTAATGTTTGGGATAGATTTGACTTAATTCGAATTAGATTTAGGTAAGGTTTAGATCAGCTTTAGCTCATTTTAGGATACACTTTCAATCTGATTTTATCACGACCTTATCCTAATCTAGACTAAACCCGGTGTCTTAAACTTGTAACTAGTTAATCAATTAATTTAATAATTAATTGATCAAGAAATCCATATGTTATGATATAAGACCGCTGCATACGCCGAAATGTAGTGTGATCTCGATCTACAGTTAACTGAAATTTTTTGCCAATATCTCACAAACTAAATTCGAGCGGCGATAACGTGTATAGAAAAATGTTACTCAAAATAGATTATACAAAATTACCATTAAAAATGCTTCTCCAACCGTGAAGAATACTGAGGATCTTTATGCTACTTCGTTATAAAATGGTGGATTAATCGTCTTTGCAATTACACAATTATGCGCTATGCTTGACATATAGCGAAATGATTGCTATCGTGATCATGAAGCACACTTGGGAACAGAAATAAATGGACAGATAGTGGTAGTAGGCATCGATGATGTTTGGTCGAACTAGTATTAGTATGATACTTAAGCGTTATTTATTATATATCTTTATAGCACATATATCATTTAGTAAATAATTGAAATTGAGATTTACACTAATATTTATATTTTTCTCTAAACTAGCCGTATGTATCATTTAACGAAAACTCTATTTATACTAATGTTTTCACTAATCGTCGTAATTTAAAATAAAATTATTTTTGTCTCCGATTGTATCTAATCCGGAGTGATGATCGAATGGAACGAATCGTAATTGCGTGACGAAGAAAATAATGCTCGACCTTTAATTCCATGATCGATGTTGAATCCCGTAGGACGTTCCTCGAGGGACGGATCAATTAAGTTGCCAAAGATTTCCGGCTTAAGGAGCCGCAATGACACCGATGAGGGAATGAAGTAATGGAGTATCTGTAAAGAGACAGCGACGTTCTTGAAGATTCCTCGAGAGCTCTCGAACGCGGGTGGTCTTCGCCGAGTTTTACAGATCGATATGTCGTCAAGGAACTTATTCACGCTTCCTGTACACAGGAAACTTTGTACGTATTGAGAGGAGAGTTTCGTTCGACGTGGCACATTGCGAAAAACTCAAGTCTAACGGGACATGAGAAACGGCATACGGAAAGAACATCAACTTTGTTTGACTTGTAGAAACGTTCTGCTGCATCGAGCAATGCGATTGCAAGATAACATATTAACAAACACAGAGAGATAAATATAATCCGTACTAAAAAAAGAGGATAAACTTCGAAACTGTTTGACGGATATAAAAGTACCTTTTTATACATTTTTATTTCAATATCGTGAGTAAATTTCGAAACTGTTTGACAAACATAAAAGAACTTTTTCATATATGTCCATTTCGATATCGTATTCGCTCGTGCAAACAAAATACACGTTTATTAACTGGTTCATTAAATTAAATAACACGGTAGAAACGAAAGCTCATTCGTAAGGTTAAATAGATAACGTCGAAAGCAATGTCGAATATTTCTTGGATGGAGGTCCCATCGTAATTGTCGTATTTGGTTACAGCAGAGTTGGCCGGTTAAAAGGGTCTCCATTCCATCAGTTTTTTTTTCTCCTGACTTTGGAAGTAATCTGGCGTCCCGCCAATTTATTCACGAGAACGTTACCAACCGGTGGTCGTGGTACGTTCTCCAACACACGCTTTGCTGTAGCCACCATCATATAACTCGGGGTAATGAATTAACTCGATCAATTCTCCTATATCGTCATCGTACGACTTTGCTCATACGTTTGCTGTAACGGAAGATTTACAGCGGTGTTATTTCAAGGATCGCGATTCGTATACCGCGACCGTATTCGTACTACGTTTCGAAACAGCTCGTAAAACGGAACCGCGAGCAGAATGATTTTACACTCTGTGAAACGGTAATGGTTTATTCGTTGAAACGTTTCGCGATCGCTGATCATATTCGTCAAAGTCTCGCCGCGTCAAGATCTCGTTAAGCACGAGATACATTTAAGCTACGCGCGCACCGTCTTCTACGACAGTCCGATCCCAGCTTTTTCTCCGATAATAAGAACAAAATCCATCAGATAAGATTCCAGAGAGTTGTAATTGCGGAAAAGAAAAGGAATTCCTTCTTCCGTTCTTTGACACGGTTCGTCGCGCCTCTCGTTCTTCCGACTTGACAGTATCTTTCGGGTCTTTTCGAATTTACCGTTACCAGTTGCAAAAAAAGAAAAAAAACGTCAGCTCTTTAATCTTGCTTCTATCTTATACAGCCTCTTCTAAGAATCAGGCTAAATAGAAAATATTTCGCGAACGAGAAGCTAACCTGTGGTAATACATTTGACCAGGGTAGATGTACTATCGTAAGAAACGCGTTAAACCGCGAACCCGTTAAAAATCAATTATAGAAACTACATGTCTGAGATAGTAGTAACGTGCGCTGTTAATTTTGAAAGTTAACGTCAGTTGCAGTCGGAGTAACGAAATTGCCAAGTTAATTAAATCTCGTCTTTACGACCGATAGTAATTTATCGACTGTTAAGAAACTATATCGCATAGGACGAAGCGTTAGCCGGTTAAAATTGAATTCTGCATCCACTTTTGCAACGTGTTATCTTCGTGACGAAATGCAGGATACGTTCTGACGAAACGGATAATGGAAACGGGGAGTAATAGGGGGTTGGATAATTGAGAAAACATAAAGTAAAATCCTGGTTGATTCAGGTGTCGCTGCGTGAGGAGGCAGCAGTTCAAACTTTACGATAATTGAAAATCCCACCCCTGCTTCGCTCTGGAATATAAAAACACGACCCAAGCACACTTCCGTGTTGTTGTCGTATCGTTTGAGCAGTGTAGAAACAGCCGAGGACAGTAAAACAACGGCAAAGTGTAACTTACAAATCGCGGCGCATGGGCGAAATAACGTTGAACAAATTATCATAGAACCTATGTAAAACGTTCGCGTGAACTCATGAAATCGCAGAAATATGTTATTGTTTTCGCAACAGAAAAATAACTACGCAGGTGGAATTCGCTACAGTTCTAGGTGTAGTGTTCGTGTGTAACGAAAGCAGTTGCACTGACAGTTGAAAGAGAATGTGTCTACGAGAACAAACTTTTAACGCCGATTTTAATCTAATTTAGTCCAGAATACGCAACGAGCAAATAGCTTTCGTAACCAGAGAGGAAATCTCATTGTCTCCCACTGCAGAAGCGTATCCTGTTTTCTGACGAGGGTACCCACGCGTTCATTGTACGATCATTGCGTTATGCGAATACACGATAATATCATTTCCGGAAGCTTGAAGGAATCCCGTATTCGAACCTTTCTCGTGTACTTTGTTCTTTCTTCTTTTTTCTCTTCTAGTGTACTAGATCCAGTAAAAGAGATGACGCGGGAGATCCAATTTCCACGAGAGAAACTTTTTATATGTATATATTAGTATTTTATTATTATATATATTTAGTCAGCATTTTATTTCCAAGTCTTCTTTCGACATAACATAATACCGATTTTTTTTAGAAATTCACACGCTATTGAATAATCGTTTCCTGTTATTTTTTGCTGTAAGTTTGTGGAATGTTTCTAAAACGTAAACCGATCATGTATTCTCCAAGAGATCGGGAAAAGTAGATAAAACGGTCTTTGAAGGAGTTTAATTGAACGAAACTAAAAGTCAAATCGGTCAAAGTTGTTTTAAGCTAATCAGGTTCCAATAAATTTCTTTCTTTTTTCTCTCACTAGTTAAAGATCCCGTGAAAAGATCCCACTTGCCGATAAGAGTAGCATCAATGGATAATCAGAGATATGTCGAAGGGAAAGTGGGAGAATTTTACCAGATGAAAACTCGTCTGTTCTCTTTTTCGGTTGCCAAATTATTTCTCCAGTCAAGAATGAAGTTCAACGCGGTATTAATCGTATTTTAACGGCAAGTGGAGTAATTGAGTAACTTCGGGAACCATTTAATTCCTTGCTTCTCTGGATTAAAATTTGTGAAAAGAAGACTGAACGAAAACGAGGCAAGAGGAGGGGGAAAGTAGGGCTGAAGTTTATGACGTTTCAGGGTTTCTGGAAAATTGCGTTTCTCCTGTCGCAATTAGTCCTTTTACAGCAGAACTTGATTTTCGGTTGTCAACCTCGTTAGATGTCCCTCGAAATTTCTGCACAAAGGCGACCAATAAGTCGTTGGAATGTAATTGAATGCTGTCCGGTTGGAAAAAGTTGGAGTCCGTTTGTAGTCAGAGGAAAAACCAATTGGCGCTTGATTACAAGGATCTGTGTAGAATAGAGTGACGATGAGTTCACTGCGAAACGATAATTTTTCGACGATCGTGTTGGCCAACAGCTTTACGAATTCCAAACTTCATCGAAGGTTCTCCCTTTTTTAGAAAGCAGAGCGATCGTCAAATGGTAAAATATTCGACGACGGTATTAACGCAATAGTCAAAATAGAAAGGAGCCAAAGGTCGAAATATACGCGTGAGAATTTCAAATCCAATCGGTGATATTCGAGGAAATATTAGCTTTTGCGATCGTGTTACTCGAATCGAAGTCGGAACTCTGCCAACCACCTGCTACCATTCTGATTAAACAAGCCACAACAGATCGATCGTTTTGCTCCCGTGCAGAAGCGAACTATTCGTTCCCATAAATTTCTTGTTGGTCGACGAAGCTTCGACTGGCGTCCAACATGTTCAATCATGAAGCTCACCGCGAAGTTTATATTCCGAATATTCTGTCGCTATAAGTCAAGAAGAATAACATTCATTTGTACAGTGTTCCTAAATTTTAAAACTTTATGGGGTGAAACTGATCCAAGTTTGATATTTTACGATAAATATAAATTCTATAAAAACAGAGGATTAATCGCCTGCTATACTATGTAACTGAGAAGTTACACATTCTTAAGTGTGTAATTATATTTTTCAATTGTCATTTATAGAAATCATTAGTTGCAGAATATAATCATATTTATAATTAATCGCTTCAACTTTCAATTTTTAAATACTTTTACGGAATTTCATATCTTGTAACGAAATAAAATTGCAGTTACAAAGAATCAGAAATATTTACCTACAAACATCGATTTTACGCTTGAAAGAAGACTTCCAATAATTTAGATCTTTTTTTTCGGAGCCTCTGCAACATTTCTCTTTTTACGAGCGGCATTGAATCGCGTTGCTGATACGGTACAGTGCCGCTTAATAATAAACGCGTCCGCTGTAACTGCCTTTGAAGCCGTTTTACCACCGATCGACGAAAGAAACGGTCTGAATGTTCACCACGGCGAATGTAAAATCGGCTGACTAAGTTAGGATCATTTTGTTCGGAAGGGCAACGACGTTACTGTCTGCATTCCAGACGAGCGTAGATCGCAACTGTAATTCGTTCTTGCCAGTCATAATTCGACTCGCAGGTGGAAACGTGTTCACCGTATGTTATGGAGGTGCAATTGTGTACGAAGTGCATATATGCCGGTAGACGCGCTATTCCGTAATTAGATCGCGTAATTACGCCGTTTTACAGTTGCGACTGGTTTCGTGGCTCGGGTTGCCACGGTCTCCAAGCAAGGGTGTGTCGCTAAGTGCACTACTCTCTTTTGTACATATCGACGAAAGGAAAAGTTTGAGGTGCGTCTGACGCGCCAAGTGTGCCTTGCAAATTATATTTGCAAACTCTTCAGTGGATTCTTTGTCTGGAAGGTGAAACGAGTCGATCGGTGTTTGATTTGTGAACGATGTTTGATTTGAAATTCGACTTGATATAAAACTTGATACGAGTGATGTGTCAAATAACATGAAGTATATAACTAGTGTAAATTGGAAACCCTAATATCTATCTCTCAATACGTCACATCACTTCTGTTAAAAATAAATTGTAACATATTCATATTTACAGAAGTTCAAATTAACTCGACCGAAATTAAACTAATTTCGCTAATTTTTGGTTAAGAACTGTAGCGGCACGCTAATAAATTCAAATCTTATTCTTGTTTTGCCTCGGAGCATCAATATCGTAGGACACATACATATTGTATTAATAATCAAACTCCAAGGCAAAACAATGTCGCCGTTACTTTCAACCGTCAAACGCAGTCGAGTTCAAATTTTCCGACTGTCCCCCGACCGATATAAATAAACGAGCGAATTGACGAGCGAGAGAGTTTAGCAATCGAAGATATCAACGCATCAAAGTGTATACGAAGTTTCTCGACACACGCGCGTATTTATCACGATTAATATTAGACCAAGACTCGTGCTTTGTATCAAGGCATTACAAATAAAGTGCTCACGACACTTAGAATATTATATCGATATTTGAACTACCTCATCCTCTACAGAACTACCCTAGTTAACACGTTAAAAAAATATACTTGACATATATATATATATGTATGTGCATCCACTATCAACCTAAAGCTCAATTAGCAAAATTGGTAGCATCTAGTCAAAGATGAGGATGTATTTCTAAAATATGATACGAATACCAACATCGAAGTGTTTTGCAACGAGCCCACTCCTTTATTTAAAGGGGCACGTGGGCCTCCGATACAAAGCCCCGTGGGCGTCAGCGAATTCCATCGAGGCTTCATCGGCGTCCCATCTTAATTTTTATCCCTTTTGTCGTTTTATGCACGCCCATTTCTCTGCCTCACGTTTAACCTTTTACTCCTGCATACGGACAAAACGAATCGTGAGATTGGGTCACACAGAACTTCGAGATTTATTATTCTGTTATTATGTTGATTGAGGGTCAAACAAAAGCCAGTAATAATCGCGGTAAACGTCCAGCGAACCTCGAATTAATTTGAAATTAATTCTGTCATCGTTACTCATTAGTAAAATATTGGTTTGCCCCAGGAGGTCTTGCAAGTCTTCGCCCGGGATATCGTCGTTTGATTTCTGCTTAATAAAATGCTCATGAAATGGAGTTATATCGAGGATGAATTTTATCCCGTTAGCATCGTAAAATGTCTTTAATCTTCGGTGGATACGTACGGGTGTTTGTTTCTTCAAGAAAGAGAACTGTTTGCTAATTCACGGATGCGCCTCTTGCATTCGTCATCGAGATCGAGTAAATGGTATATTCTAACTTGAAATAATTGGATAATGAAACCTAACAATTTTGTAATGTGTAAAGCATTTGAACAATTTTCAATCCTGATAAACTCTCTGTTTAATTAAATAAATATATCGGCGAGCTGGATGAGTTTAAATATTCAACTTCCCGTTACACGACATGTGGTAATTTAAATTATTAACACGCCGTGCATGTGTGCACATCACGCGTATGCTAACATGTACGCAGGCATGTTTCGTGATTGAACCTTCACGCGTTATCTCACAAATCGAGAGTCACGCGAACCCTAACCTTGCAAATAATTTGCTTATAAGTACTTTCCATCTCGTGGGAGCGTGTCCCAAAGTTTTTTATAATTCCTTATCATCTTCACGCACGACAGGGTATTATTCAGCTGTTAATATCTCGTGAAAAAATTTTTTTCGTTTTCCGAGCAAAGCTTGTACAGTCCATAGATCGCATCTAGTCTGTATGAAAGATGAAAGAAAAATTTAAAAACCGAAACTCATAGGAGCAGAACTTTATCGAACAGGCAATTATTTATAAAGCAATACTTCGCTATTCAAATGAACTATCGACCATCCGGGATATAACTAGTCATTATCAGGGTTCGGTGAAAGTCGATGTTTATCGAACCTCATCGCGTAAACGACGTGTACGCGTCGTCAGACCGATCGACGAGGTACCAACGAGACGAGATCCGAAAGTCGTGAAGGATCGAAACCATCGGGACGAAATTCTTTGTTGATTTGTGCACGCGAAATAAGTGGTTTTTACGTAACACCATTCATTATGCGGCACAAGAGCTTCATTACCGAGCAGCACGACTTTCGTGCGTACCTATAAGTTCGAGGGGGGAGGGGTCGTTGGGCCTTTAAACCGTGCATGCACAAAAGATTCGTCGCGAGCAATTACGCACGAGGCATTAAGCTTGAATAGAATGCGAATAACAGCACAGTGTCTTTGACGTGCACGCCTCAATTGGTGTACGTACACTCGACCGATGCTCGCTTTGATGTAAAAGCAAAATTTTCACTTCTCTCTCGGTGGCCTTGATCATTCCTCTCTCTTTTCCTTTCTGCGACACTCGTTAGGGCTCTCCCCTTCGTAAGTACGTACGTGCACGAGGCTGCTTGTTCAACATACCGGACACGGATCGTGTGGGGATACCGCCATCGGTAAATTCACGTGCCTGACATCACCGTGTAATTCGAAATGAATGGAGTTGAATAGGCAAACGAACCTTTGATACATAAGTCAGCTCCTGAGGAGACATCTCCATGGTATCGCACGTGGTGCTACGTTTCGGAGAGACCAGCGTTTACATTATTGAACGACAGTCGTCGAAACGGTCTAAGATTGGATTCGTGTTTCTGCCCGATTACGCCAACAGCGTGCTAGCTAGATTGGTTTGTATCGGAACAGATTGTTCCGATAAAATGGTAGGGAAATAAATTCGTATGCAAAGCGACGAGATTGCCACGTTATTACGTTCGATTGAGCGCAGAGAATTTCATTTCCAAACGTCTTAAGCGTTATTTTTTATTTGACTTTAATTAGAAACCTATTCAACGTTCTCGTGGTTGGTTCGTTATAGGCGGACGTGAGAAATATGATGTGTATTTAAATTCCTGGAAAGCAATCGACTATCAGTTTTTCATGCATAATGAAACACTGTTTCCGAGAAAGTGTGTGAAAAAAGAGGGAGAAAAGAGTATCGGTGTTCAGAATTTATTTCCTCTTTTATTTTCCCCCTTGAAACGAAACGCTGGCATATTAATTCTAACGCGGCACTTGGTACACGCGCCACTATTCACGTTGCATCGAGTGCCTCCGCGGATTGCACGTTGAAACGAGTCGGCTTCGCGTTCGATGCAACGGAAATGTTTGCCGGGTTTCCATTGAATGCCGTTCGTTAGCCAACTGACATTACGAAATATAATGTGTGTCTCATCCAGTAAGGCGATCGTTTATTTTCAAATCGATGTACGAACTTTTTCCATTTATTATCTTTCTTGTTTCTTTTTAAACAAGTTCTTTTATCACACTCTTAAACATGGGAAAATAGAAAGAAACGTGACATATGCGACTGATCATTTGGAATTTACACAAGAATAAAATTGCATATAAGAACACGAATATATATACATATGTAGATTATAAATATACGAAGATTATTTCAATGCCTTAAATACCTCCGAAATGGCATATTACGTAGAATAAGGCTTCATTAGCTTCATAATAGCGTTTCTTAGGCAATACCAAACATCCGAAAACGTTTCTTCCTTCTCGACTTGATGGATAGCCTATAAGGAAACGGCGAATAATAGACACGCGTTCACACAATATGACGAAACGCTGTTTAACAGCCATCGAAGCCACAGCTGGCAACCATTGGATATAAATTATCAGCCAGCGTTTAACATTTGATCGTACAGGATGATGGCAAACTTATTTGACAAAACGAAATAAAAATAGGAATTCTACGAATACTTGTTACTCGTGCTGTACTTTCTCTTCCAAGAAAACATGCATATGGTGCTGTTATATGAAAGGGAACTTTCGTCAAAATAGAAAACTAAACGATCCCTTCTCTAATTCGAAGAACTTGTACGTGGAATAAATCATTCGATAAATAAGCCGCGGAAAATTTATTTATTCCTACTGGTGTCCGTGTGAAAATTGTCCGGGCGGCGAGAGAATTTTACATTGGGATTTTCACATCATCTTGATCGAGCAGCGACTCGTTGGTCCGTTGTATTTCATTAATTCGTAAACTCGACTGATTTGCATCTGGTGATTGGCCAAGCCGACTGTAGCCGCGCCGCCGCTAATGCAACGGCCGGAAAGTAATTAAGTTAATTACTGCCGGTGCTTAATAACCTGTGTTCCAGGCCGCGATGCAGCAGTTAATAAGTTTACCAGCAAACCCGACGTGTCCGAACACCGCCTTGAGAAATCGGATTTCTGGTATTTCAGGCATCCAGTTTTGCATGTGCCAGCGGAATGATCGACAATTTCACGTTAACCTTGCACGCGAAACATTCATGTATCTCTTCCTATATTTAGAGACTGGTATAATAGACTTCATCGTATAGCGATGTGCTAAATTAAAGCATCAAGTAACGGCACTGATTGATGTTATGGCGCCCACGTTTGGATGTGTTGTGGTCGCAACGTTAGAATTGTATTTCCATGTACATGTCTACTAATATACGTTATTGACACTTTGATCGATTGTGACATTCGTTTTTTCGGCAGTTCACTGGAATAGGAAAAAAGAGACAATGACTACAAGCTCCATTTTTATTAAAATACGCACAGAGAATTACTGCATTATGCAATGATACATATATCTACGCTGTAGTGAGACACAAACACCTTTTTAGTCGTTTCTCAGAATTTGTATATGTGCACAAGAGTGTTAAGGAATACGGTGTATTAATACAAAATAATTAACTGGAGTGAAACGTTGCCGTAGATCTCTTGTGCCAAACAGATCCACAGATTTAAATATTACTAGTCGAGACTCATAAAAGAGAGTGTTTAATGCTGACAATTTTCATAGGAAATATAATTAATTTCCATACCTTCAATCTCTATCAACATATATTACCAAAGAGATTGAATTTGCTATCGACTACCAATTACCCCTGGGTTAATTACTTACCATAAACGGCGTCCACCATCTGGTCAATCAGTGGCCAAGTTCTCCAAAATCGTACCTATCTAACGATTGCTTCAATTACCTTGGTCGTTTCTGGAGGATCCCTTCCGATTCCTATTATTACTTCCGTGATCTGTGTCGATCTGAATTACTTGAGGAAGTTATCATCCCTACGAGCTTCCTTTCATTAGATCGTATGATATCGAGACTTGGGAACTTCCTATATTTGAAGTAACAGATGGGATATTCCAGAGAAAATTCCGAAAAGGAAGTCTAAGAGAAAATAAAATAAAATGTCTATGATAATTAATTAATTAATTAAAAAAGAAATATAGTAATATTATAAATAGTGCAAGCACATCAGAAAGAAATAACATAAGAAACAACAACATAAAAGGAAACTTGTACATGTAAATATGCGATAAATACAAATCTCAAGATGCTTTCGAACGAAATAAACCTCGAAATTGCTTGGATTACCCGACAATTTTAAAGGAGCTATACCAAAAATCTCAAAATTGGCAAAATCATATGGAGTGGAATTGAATTGCAAAATTGAATTGTTATATACAATCGATTGTATATTATTAAACCTTCATCTTCAGTACGATCATATTTAACGTTTACTATATAGTTAAAATGATCATTCGTGTTATATGAACCTTATCTTAGCCTGAGTATACGTTTATGATAAATATCGTACCTTGTAACTTTTATATACATTTTCAGATTGGTTTCAATGTTTACCAATATTATCATGGTAGTCGCGTCTTCTTACAGTCTCAATGAAATTTCAAAGTGTTTAATATAACACATACGATATGGACGTAGAAGTTTTTAACGGAATTCAGTGTCTATTTGAAAGCCGGTTCGTAAGCCGGTATACTAACGGTGGTAACATGTATATTACCTACATAAAACAAAGATTGTTTTACTAACCGACATACAACAAAGTTGGACTATACGCAATTACTATGCTTTCGTTTATTATCTTTATTACCGTTTGATTAACCATGGGCATGGTTAATCGATATTCATTTTGTACATATTTATAAATGCGTACGTGCCTACATACGTAAGCAACTATAACGCCCAAGACTTTATGAGTATTAGAGAAACCTATGATCGAACTAATTCCTTTAAAATGAGTGTTTACTCGCTTATTATCGGACATATTTCTAATGCACGTTTTTGCTGACGCATTCCGTGTGATAAGGGGTTACGAACATGGTAGACACGTAGTACTCGATGATCCAAATTAAGCGAAGCGTTTCTTGCAGTACTTAAGACCGTCAATTTCGTAATCTTTATACGCGGAGGGTATAATAAGGTTAATTTGCGATTATCGACTCATTCTCGTATCGAAAGTAGCTATTTAATGATTACTTTGACCACTTTAATAGTTACGACTATCATTTGCTGTTTGTTGAACAGGTACCATTGAACGGGGAAAAAATAAGTTTTTATAGAGTCGAATCGTACTTTCTAACAGGTTGGTGATAATATATTACTATACTTATAAGAATGTAAGAGGAATGCAAAACGGAATGGTAAATAAGTAGGTGCGATGTAAGTGTACGAATAATCACATGACAGAAAAACGTTGTTCGCAAACATTGAAACGGATCATGGCAAAATTCTGAGAATTCCACATTTCTCGGTACACTTTACGGTGGAAGAGAGGTAGATATTCCGCCAGTGCGACCGCAATTACGGCCCAATTGATTTGAATTGTACACTCGAGGCTACGTGAATTACCACGTAGGATTTTCGTTCGCCCCGAATTCCCCGACCGCTGCAGACCAGGATTCGATCGTTCTCGTCAATTATGTGGCCGAAGTCGTTCTTCAATGCCTGCACAGGAAATATATAAGAGCTAAATATGGACGTGAAATTAATAGCGCGCCGCGAAACGGAATAGAATCTGAACCTCCTTATGCAACGGGTACTTAGCGAAAAGAGAACCGACTGGAAGAAGACGACGAGGTGACATTAAATATTGATAACTTTTATACCGAACGAAACTAATTCCGAAAAGACGAGCCTGTGAGTGCACGAAGATGAAAGGCATTAATCATTATACTGCTGGAAATTAAATGGTAATTAATTTCTTCGAAACTCGAAATCATTCCTCTGAATACGGCCTCGCGAATCTCTAGTTACGTATCAGTCGGTCACGACGACGGGCTGATAATTTAATTACGTAGAATTAACGATTCTTAACGAATCTCCTCGCGTAAAACGAACTGGCTTCTAACCGTTGCTTAATACGGATAATTGCATGGAAGGCGGAATGTATTCTCTGGTTCTGTATTTACGGCGCAATTGAACGTAGTCCGGTTGGATCGTTAGCCTAGTTGTATACTCGCAACTGATCGTTCGAGGAGAGGTTGTGTCTGCTGTGACTAAACCGCCCGGCGTCAAAGGTAGCTCTTTTGTATAACGAGCCGCGATCCGTATCATCATTAGATGTCACGATCGATCGTTTGAAAACATAATTGCCAGGAAAATCGAATGGAAATAATACGCGAATGCCGGCCAACTGCGATGGCATAATCGTATTACCGGGGGCAATGTCGAAGCGACCAAGATTGCAACACAACCCATAATTTCTGTGCGGTATACACTCGCGGATGAGTCGCAAGTTGATGCGCACGGGAATCGCGGTTTATGCCCAGTAAATGGTTGAATAACATCCTTTTAGCGAAGGTAAATTTACAGCGAGCCGGAAAATTTGATTACCATCTCGAACCCCGGTTAATCTCGCAAGTCAATGCGTGAACGTGGAAGAAATTGGCCCGGCGCTGAGAGGTGCGGCGTTTCAAATGCGATATTAATTGCCACGGGTATACCGATCGCTTTGTAACCTCGTGCACCGGTTCGTACAGTATTTGTGGACGTAATTTAAGAGCGAGATAGATTAATCTCTAGTCATGTAGGTGACAAAAATAGTAAGCCAAGTCTCGTTTCGCTGCTAGTGAAAGTTCAAAAGATCGCTCTATGAATACTTAACGAGCCCAGTGAAAAAAAGGTAATATTGCCTCGTGTAATTTTATCACTTGCTTTTATTTCGAGGCTACTAAGATTATAATTATGGTTTATTATCGGATACGTGATTAATTTGAAGTTTACGCGGAGAATGGAAAATTGTTCGTTGAACTTTTCACCTATCTGCTTGTACTTCTAAAAAATCGTTTATTACTATGGTAATCATATTTCTCAATTACTTTATCCACACATTTCAAATGCGTTTTTTCTTGTAAGTATTGTATATTGCGAAACCAAGTTACACGATCACATAGCTTTAACAGTAATCTAGCAAGTTCGTCCCAAACAAAATACGGGTCTCCATATCTACGATGAATTTTTAATTAAGAACTTCGTTCCTATAACGATCGATTCGCTTGTAATAAATATTTTTCTCAAAGATGAAACGGTAATTCAATTACAAGTTTTAATTTAGTAGAAAAACCACAAAGTTGGACACGACCTTACAGGGGTATATGGATAGGTAGAGGAAATACGAACAATTTTTCAAAAGCTGGTCGGTCGAATTCGGGAAAGCTGCGCGAAACACGAGAGTAGGAAGGAGTGAGAAAACCTAACCCCAAACGAAGAACCAGGAAGGGTTGGCTTGAGTCTACGAAACGTGCGAGTCTTTGAATTACCCTCCGGCGTGTGGACAATAACACTCGAAACAGTCGTTTCGCTTCTGATATTAAACTATCCCGGAAATTCGCACGGCAGAATTAATGGGAATGAAAATGCAGAAGCAGGCTGGCCTGAAATTCGAGTTGATGCCGGAAATACCGTGAAACTGGCTGCCCCGTTTTCTCCGAGTGTCGCATTTAACTCGTTTTCCTGTCGTTTCTGGGCTGGAAAATTCGTTTCCAAATAGCCTCGGTATGTACGCTTACAGATACATTTCAAACTTGGCCAAACCTTGAACGAGCTGATTCAGCTCGTAATGTTTGCTCCTAGATAATTACGCGATCCTTTCCGAAAGTCAGTTCAATACGGTATATGCGGTATATTAACAGAAACATCGTTTTGAAGTTTGGAACTATAGAAGTGGAATAAATGTAACATTAATGCGTTCGCGATCTGTAATTTTACGGAAATTCTACGCTAGAAGATTGTATTCATTTCTGCAATGAAGCCATGGACAAGAATTTGAATACCTTGCTTTTAGATGTTATGTTTTGTATCATTTATTCGTCGAAGATTCTTTTTGCATTAGAGTCATTACTAATTTGCTTATCTGACCAATTCTAATCGCGATGGAAAATTATCATTAATATATATATACCATAATGTAATATATTTCACGAATCTACAACAGGTGCACAGAAATTTGTCATTTATAACTTTCGTATACGAACATGCAATTGCAAATAGCGTAGGTTCTTTGCTATAGTGACTCGAGAGCAAATAAGGGCAGCGGAGGACCGATCATCTGTATGCAACGTTTTGTTCGTACGACTTCCTGATAATGTCGACGGTGCCATTTCCCTCTTACGACGAATTAGCCATGCAAATGCAATTCGAACTACGCCAGTCAACGCACTTGCGCTGCCTCCGAGTTATTGCGGCCTCGTCGTCAAGCCGAAGTAAACTCACGCAACTGTACGTGGGAGAACTTTTTGTTGCGTATGACGGGCACGCGACTCCTCGAATGAAGTGCAGGAAATTCGTTCGAAAGTGTAATGTATATAATCTAAGATTCGACGAATCTTGATAACTTCGAGGTAAACATTTCCGTTCGATGAAATAATGCATGAATTTAATTGATATTATCAGTGGAAGGCATATTAGCATCGCTTCGTCAGATACAAACAATCTCTTCATCGAGTACCAATTAAAACATAAATCGGACTTGCTCTATGTTTCGGTCGTGATAATCGCAAGAATTACGTTGAAAGAGCGGTAACGCGAAAATATTCGCTTGTATTACAAATTAATTACCCTCTTGTTAGAGAGTGTTTTAAAGCTTATTAATTTCGAAAATCACGCTTATCGTTTTCTTAATTACCCAGACCATCGGCGAAGTTCCGCTTGATCGTCAGACCGTGAAGTGCACCTTTCGTCTCTTCACCCCAATTAGCTGCATACATATATTTTTCTCTAAAGATCTTGTACAAGTCAGGAAATGTTCCGTCGCTATCTTTCTTCCAATTAGATACTTTCGATGTAACATAATACTTACGTCGTTTCTGTGACACCGATCCAATTTGTCGAAAGTGGTCTCGAACGTTGAAGCTCGAAAGCAGTGCAAATAGATTTCGTCACGATTACCTGCACCCTGATTGCATCGACGATACTGCATGACACCGACTTGCAAACAAATTAGCGACTCCTGAAGTTTGATTGAGATACACGTTGATGTACGTTTGGCAGAGTGACGGATGTATAGCGTGCACAGAAGAAAATTGTTGCCTGGCGACATAATCACTATTGCATGAAACATGGTTTCGACCAATGCAATGTTGTTTGTACTTCGTAACGCTACCATCTTTCTTTCCTGCATTTTTCTTGTATCGTAAGAAAAGCAACTGTTTCGTGCGTGGATTAATAGCTAACGATGCTGAAATACTCGAGGGTAATAGGCACCGAACATAATCAAGACAGTGTTCTTGAAATGTTTCGAAGCGCTTATTAAGAATCATTAAATTTCCTAAATTGCAACCGCGCTTCGTAACAAGCTCGCGAGCTTAATACGTTGATGTAACCGTATACGGTGACGTGAGACTATAGTTAAGATGATGTAAAAATCTGATCTCTCCTTCGGATGCTAGTTTGACCGCGTTGTCGTTAAAAACGTGTCATTGAAGTAATCAGCTGATGAATTCTTCCGCTATGAAAAATACAGATTTTTATGGCCCGGATGACGTTTAATGGAAGAAAATAATTTTAATGGTCGGTGTAATATTCTGTTAGTCGTGAGTACGTGTAATAGAGAAGAGGAAGAGTCAATGGATTGAAAACGTACACAGTCGTTTTGTTGAATATAATTAATGTACGAGAAGTAACCAAAATTTTAAAATTTATAGTCAGACGTATTTAGAATGAAACACGATGAAACAATCCGAAATTAATCTGGTTGAATTAATCATTTCGATTCTTAGCAGTTGTCAATTTGAACGTTGATACAGCATTTCGTAGAACTCTTAATTGTTAAATCTACCAAATGGTTAGTCGATCTATTTTGTTTATGCGGACGATATTTCGAGGCATCGGTATGAAAGCGACAAAACATTTAATTGAATTTCAGGGGATTATTAACCATGCCTCGTCTTTGTGATAAATCACATTGAATTCATTAAATTGGGTTAATGCGAAGCATATTTTACAAATAATTTATGGGAACATTTGAGAAATTTCATCGTGAATTTTGTGTCCTACAAAACAATTATTCGACTAATTGTTTCGGTATCGTGTCTGCCAGTGCTACCACTATGGTTCTCGCAAACTGTCTGAAGCACAAAAGCCATGCTATCCAACTCCAGAATGCGCAGTTTCGTTTAATAGTCACCCGTATGCAATCTGATTCATTAAAAGCGGCTTTTCGAAAGCCGTTTTTCTCGTTACGCGTCCGTTACGCGACAAACCAACCAGTAGAAACAAATATTTACAAATTATACAATGTAAAATTACGTTGTCCGTTCGTCGGGATATTAAATTATCTCACGGAAGACGTTCGATCGTCCAAGCCGAGGAAATAATATTCCTTAGGTTTTGACCAAAGAATCGATTCTTGGCCTACGATAACATTATCGTATATTAGAAGATCCGAAGCACAGGGACAGGAATCGATACGCGATGTCCTCCGTAATGGTCAAGGAAGTTCACTGGCCTTGTTAGATAACCCGAATCGATACTATCGTGACGTGATCAGAGAGCGAACGTTATCGAAATTCCCTAAACGAATACCTCGATTTAGCCTCCAATCTCGCGACGATAACGAACTTGCCAGGAACAGAAATGGTTCTCTGCTCGTTCGGAACATATTTTCTCGACACGTTGTACTTCTAATCGGTTACGTTATCGACTCGTACCGCGATCGAAGAAATCGGCCGGTGAATCGTGGATTCTTAAGTGAGTTCGTTGGACGTCGCGCGAAAAATATATACGAATCTTATTTTCAAGAGAAAAACCAAAGTACAAGAGGAAGCTTGTGTGTGATAAACGGCCCTCTACGGTTTATAGAATTTCACCTTGCGACCGTATAAAATTCCACTGTGTGACGGCAGGTGGTGAATGTTCACGAACGCCGTCGGCCACGAGGAAAAATCGTAGATGGTACCGCGAAATAATAATACAAAGTGCGGGCAAAAAGAAGGAATGGCCTGGGGGAGTCAGAAGACGCAGGTAGAAGCAGATGTTCATACGAGGCACGCGACAGCTGTGCGCCAGCATTCGGCTTCTTCCTTCGTTTAGGCGATTTGATATCTGCCAACAAAGTAGGTACCGACCAACGGCTGTCTTAGAAATCATACTTTGGTTATCTACCCAAGAATTTACCCGGCAAATAGAGGAAGTTAACTTCGATATACAGAAGTTGCTGTGATATTTACTCGCGTTTCCTTGTTTTATAGCATTGTAACCTTACCTAAATGGAGGTATTATACGGTTACTATGTGTATTTTTACGAAAGGCAAAATGTCACGCGAACAGCAGCTTCTATAGACTCAGTGTGGTACTTATAAGACTTATAAGAACACCGTGGTTAAGAAAGAGAGTTATTTCAGTGTTTCTATAGCGGTTCCTTTTAATAATTTTAATTTATCGACAAAGATCATTTTAGTCGTCAAAGTATGATAAAAGAAAAAACGTCTTTCGTATGAAGAAAAAAATTGAATGAGAGCTACTGGCATGCAACGCATCTATTTGCGCATGTATAGAAATAGTACACCCACTCACGTTTAGACTGGTGGCACACGACTCACGTGCCATATATTTCCTTTCGTAGAATAAAAGCACCCTCTTTCCACAAAGTCGTTCATCCTTGCCTAGCTGCCTGGCTGCCTGAAACCGGTCCAGATGCAGCGGATTTAAGTTGCATACCAGCTGCCGTCCTATGTATATATACTCCGAAAGACATATTTCCTTTCAAAAATAATATACAATACTTCTTCATAGTTCGTGTTTTAAACACGGCTGGGCTTCGTATATTCCACCTGAAGCAATTTAATAACGTAAATAAGCTTCGGTAAAACCGATTGGACCGCTTCTCTCAATCGACGAATATTAAATAATAAATCGTGTGATAAACCGTGACATTTCACAGAATTAATCGGATCGTATACGATATAAATACATACAGCGGAAAGATGGCAAACTCTACGAATGAGAACCGTTCTAACGTGATTTGTTCCGGAACGTTCAATCTCTTCGTAGACATCCGGCATTATGGTTCCTTTAATAAGGACATAGGCACGCGTACCACATGTTTCCAAGGGAGTAAGTTCACCCTCTTTCCACTGTCACTCTCAAGACTCTGAAAAAGTTGGACGACTAGGGCAGTTAACAGCTCCTTCTCGTGAAAGGATCTCTCACGCGTGCAATATACCTCGTGCTGAGTAAATATTCTCACCCCATCTTGAAACTTCTTATTATCATCGCGTGTATTTGACGGATCCCATAAGATTTTCAAGCTGTATCGACTCGAATCAAAAAAAGGAAGAAACAGTGTCGGTAATTACACGGTCCTTAAATCTCTACACCATCCAAAATGATAAACTTCTCCGAAGCGAACGTGGCCCTGGCTAAATTGCCACGTTCCCCGTGGTGATCGCGAGATTCCGTTGTCGCAAAACAGACGCGCAATGCATCATTGCCTGCTGTACAGGGGAGGGGGGGGTATCATGAAATTAGCATAAATCTTGATAGCCGATAAACGCCGCCTCTCTTTATGCGTAGTGGTTTCTCGTGGTTCTCCGCGTTGCAGAAACCGGTCCAGAGAGATGCGCTGTCGGTAGTTGGACAGCAGCTGCCTGCCGATACGACATGCTTACACGCAACCGTGCTGGACGCGTAACATTGTGTCCTGTCCGTTCTTCTCTTACTCTTACATCGAAGAAAATAATCGATTGTCTTGTAATTAATTTAATGTCAGACATGGAGTCACGCGATTGCGCCAATACCGATGTCGGTATCGGTATCGATCGTCCAAACGAAATCGCAGCCACGCTCGAATATCATTGTACCTATACGAAAGAAAACAGCATGTCCATAATATAAGAAGCAGACAATTTCCTTCGAAAGAAAGCGTTCCCGACGTTCGAATAAGCGGGTTTGAACGTCGTTCACGATCGCACACCCTCTCCTTTCGTATGCATTGAAGTCAGCGGAGAGATAGATTGAAACGATTACTCCGATACAGGTTTGGATCTTGAAGAAAGGCAAGGATAAAAGTTTCCTTGTGGTTCGTGTTACATCTTTGCATCGACGCATGCATTTATAGTGGATGGCATTTTCCTGGCCGAACGAGAGAAATAACCGACACGATGGAACCGATTCAAAGACATACGTGCCGGTATACACACATTGTAGATCGGTATGATAAAAACGTCAGAGCGTATAAATGATTTCGTTGGCATAATCGCGAAGAGAAGTCCGGGGCGCGTGCCACCTACCTTCGTTCCTCGTTTGTATTCAACGAAAAGGACCGCATCGTTCGGATAAATTGTACGCGCGTGTACGTCTCGCATGGTTTAACCATTGATTCTTCTCTTAGTATTCCGCTTCCCTTCGTAATAGCTTAGCCAACGCGCATCCAGACCCGAAAGCATGTCAGTCACGTATCGGTCATTATTATTCGTTGTTCGCTAGCGTTCGTTTGAAACCAATAATAGCCGTTCGTGTTGTTTTTAATTGCGAACAACAGCTTCGATCGAAAGATTGGTTCCTTCGTGTGATAGATAACGTGTATCTGTGAACAGACAAAATTGGAAATTTGATGGAAATCCTGGAATCATGATACCGTTGGAGAGTATAGGTAAATTGGTGTAGTTTTCTTTCGAAGGGCATCGTTCGATATTGACGAAATTTTCACAGAACCTTGATACTATTTGGATCACAGGCTCGAAATCCAGTACAAGGACTTTAAATAGTGGATGGCAGAGTTTCGTGCAATCCTTCGCTGACAATATCGACTTCCACAACTTACGAGTTAGCTATATCGACGGCTCGTGACATGGATTCCATTAGACAGCCGGTTACGTATGTAACAATCCGAAAACTTGAAATTCAGGACGTTTCTTTTTATATATCACGATTTATATATCACGACCTGAAACCTGTCAGAGTCGCGATCTCACGACTCAGGAATTGTTGATGTAGCGATTCCACGATCCAGTGGTTATGAGTGTCGAATTCTGTGTCAGATAGAGGTCGATATCGGCATTTCACGACTCGAAGTTCTCCATTATTGAAATCTCCTGACCTGATAATCGAAGGCATCGTGTCGTCAACTACGAACATCCTTAAGACTGTATCGAGGATCTCATGTCTCGAATTATTTCCTCAATTATTTCCGTGATAGCGCAGCAATACTGTAAGCTCGAACTCCGCGGTATGAATACCAACAGGAGCAAAGAATTCAAATATCCACGAAGCTCGCAGCTGTTTATCTCATCGATGAACTTTCCTCGATGGCTTTGCGATTGTTCCTTCTGGCACATCGTTGATCCGCAAAGAAAGGGATTTCAATCTATGGAGAATAATTTGAACCCCGCAGCTACCATCCGACCTCTTTCGCTGCTTGAAATCGTCTGCATCGAGGTCGAGGTCAAAGAATTGAGATTAATGCCTGTAGTTGTAAACGAGAAACAAGTGCGCTTTTGTGTCACCCTTTAATACAGCAATTCTCAACCAATCTCGAGACGCATAACAGGTCGATAATTAAGAAACATGACGAAACAATAAAACAGAGGAATAAAGAGAGGAGAAACCTTCAAACGCGACCAACGAAGCGTTAGGTTACTTTTCAGACGAACCGCTTTGCTCGTCGAAAAGGTTTTTCTGTTGGAACATCGTTCACTTTTCGCTTCAAGTCCCTGACCCATTGTTTTATCGATTCGACCGCGTAATCCATTGTTTGTGACAAAAACATACGCACTAACCGTCTACGGCGGGATTTTGCGAGATTTTTGCCAAAAAAAAACAGTCCTCGCAAAAATTCTACGTAGGTTGATCTGTAAATTCAATTCGATCGAGTTTAAATTTAGCGCAATTTTCTCGGCGATTTGTTCTAGCCCAATTTGAATAACGGTACCGCGATGTAGTGGAAAGCGGAAGAGAAAAAGAAAGGGGAAGAAAGAGGCAGGTTGGAAACCTCTGATCCAACGTATCTCTTTGCGATCTAAATCCTTTTCAACTGAACGGATTTGTTCCATTTAATTCGTGAAAAGCAGTAACTTTAATTTGACTTAACTTACAAATCGAGCTTACGTATGAAAGCTCGTGACATGAATGAGAAACGACCGAATGAAAATCAGGTACACTTTATCGTCCCTGTGAGACATTTTGACGTTTCAGCCCCACTTTAAAATTCGGCTTTGTCCAACATATGTAACAACATTTCGAATAGACTCTTTCTTAGCGAAGCTTTAAGAACAAATATTTAAGCTTACGGTGTCAGAAGTCCCCCTTCGACAATTTCTCTAACGACGTTCCACCTAAAAGTATTAATAACGTCTAATGGTGAAGTAAAACAAGAATAAAACAAGAATAAAATTAAAGCATCTAGCGAGATAACTCCGACGCGACATTATTATAAAAACAAAGGCAACACTATAACCACGCTCGAGACCTTTTTGAAAACTGTGAGAACGACCGCTACGGTACAAGGAGGTTCCGCTCCGTGTGAACGTGGCCTTAGAAAAACCACCTTGTCCTACGCATCGCCATTCTACTAGGAACGACGATGTTGGAATTCAGTCGACCGTCGGTTCTCTTCTTGCCTCTCACTTTCTTTTTCATTATTCCTTCGTGCCTGCCTTTCCTTCCTTCCTGCTACCATTTATATGGCCGCCTTGATTGCTTCGCAGCCGTTTCCCTTTTATTCACTGACAATGACCTTCCACCGTGGAAAGAAAATAAAGCGTACAGGGAGAGAGTGGTCACGTTCTCTTCTCATCTTCTGCAGTCGGTAGTGACGCGATATCAAGAATTTTTCTTGGAATTCTTTCTTCTTGGATGTTCGCGACACCCTAAGATTATCCAGCGCCGTGGGTAAGATAGTAATTTCGATTCAGATCACAGCCATCTAAAATTGTTATCTATCTGCAGACACACGAATCGAAATATTGGAAATATTTCGAGAATAAAAATTATTTGCTGCATCTTTGCTGCAGACAAATTTTTACTATACGGCCACTTTAATTCAAATTGCAACATGTTATTTTTTTGACATAGGGTTAAGAATTGGAACATTGGGGATTTTTCGAAAATATAAAAATTGTTTTGTTCCGCCACTAATATACATCATAGATATCGATAGTTCTCTAGTTTAGAATATCTTACGATAAACAAGTATTTGACACGCTGTAAACAATTCGTGGATCACTATTTGCATCGCAAAGCAATTCAAAACTCTACCATCTGTGCTACGACAAGAATATCATCTTCGAATCGAATAGATCCATTTGAGTCGACATCAAACGTTACTATGAAGTTTATAGGCGAATCGATGAATTCGCTTTCGGATATCACCGAGAATAAAAGTCTACGGAATTGATTCGAACTTGATCTAACGTGTTTTCGACGAAAGAAATGAGCCAGCGGCTGTGTGAATCGAACGAACGATTTCTCGTGGAACGAATTGGAGCAGCATATCATTTTTATGCGCGTTTGGTTCCGCCGATGTACTTATTCGAAACCACTGTGAGTAACGGAGCTACATTTTTCGCGGTCCTTTAAACGAAGCGTGAAACTCTTGTAATTCGGGACGAAATAAAATATGAAATATCTAATAAAATTGATAATTCCTCATTGCGCAATGTACGGTATCAAATATCAAAAGCAGTGAGAAATATATCAAACTGAAAATTACGAATGTTCATTACCCATAACGAGTTGCTATATAACGTAATATAATAAGTGACGTTTGAAATTTAATAATTCTACCATCGTTATAATCAATCGGTTGACCAATCATAAATCGCAGTTAATAATTAACGATTCGCTGGTAAATTTATATCAACCACGAGCAACTTAAGTGGATAAGTATAAAAGGCATAAACATTATCCCCCTATCGTAATCTTCATGGAAATGATCAAACGAGGGGGTCTTAGCCGAAGTTTCTTAAAATGGCGTGGAGCGCACCCAAAAGTCGGCGTCCTCACGGTGATTTCGCGGAAAGAATACAAGTTTGCCGCACTGTGACACGAATTGCCGTTGAACACGGTTCAACGACTGATTTAAACTGCTAATCCTCTTAGCAGAGGGAACTTAATCCGATAAAATCGTTACGTAGTTCGTCGAGACCACGAATTTGAAGAGATGAGCACGTGAGATATGTCGTTCTCAATGATTCGGTATTTTCGTTCCCGAATCGGAGAAAAAGTTTTCGGATCGATCGTCGTTCGCCAACGTCTTTCCTTCTTCTATTATTTTCATTTTCTCGTTTCGAACGGAGTTTCCTTTCCTTATATTCGAAGTTACTTTCCGCGGCCGATTCTTTTCCTCTTTTTATTTTAATTTCACGAATGCTTTTACGTTTCGTTCGCGACATCGATATCAGAACACCGGAGAACTTTCCTTGTTCACGGGGAACGCTTGTTCGCAAACGTGTCAATAGTTCGAAGATTACCACGGAAAGTTTATTTCACGGTCCGTCTGTTTTCTGGGGAATGAAAAAAGAGAGAGAGAGAGAAAAAAAAACAGGGATAACAAACTGCTAGACGCGATTCCAGGTAGAATTGCCACGACCTGCTGTATTTTTTTTTTCCTCGGTTTTGGAACCATTCCAGCTTTTATTTTTTTCTTCCGCTCGAAGAATCGTGTTACCTGTATTTGCATATAGTCAGAATATTTGTTAACATTTAGAAAAAATTATCGATTTCGTGATTATTTGTGAAAATGAAATGAAAAGCTACGATTTACGCAAATGTTACAAATGTATAGTCATTAGTTACTAATTTTAACTTAAACACCATCAAATGGATTTCTAGCATTTTATCAGTTGCCCGATCGCTTAATCAAGCGCGTGGTACCGAAAGTAATTTACATACTTTCGGTTTGCTCAGCTTGAGGCATACAAAATAGTAGAATAGAACGTTAACGATAGAACGTTCGCTTTCTCGTGATTAACCCTCGAAATAAAAATAGCTGCGCCGGCGCTTGCATACGCAAAGGCTAAGCGTGAAATGGCGAATATTCGTTAAGTGCCATTGTTCGTGCATAGAGTCCGATTCCAACGTCAAGATTATTCGGATATTATTGAAAGCACACCGTCATGAATATGAATTGGCAAATAGGATAGCACTTTGCACGCGGAAATGCATCACGAGCGATTTACGGCTGTTCCGATCTTCTCTTCTCGACGCATCGGTTCTATTATATATCGTTTGAGTCGCTTGTCGATGCGTTTGCTTTTTGTGACGATCCAGACGGAATTCCTCGAACGCTTTTCGGCAGCTGTTCTTCGACCAAACGTTTCACATCTTACACACGATGTATCTAAATGTTCTATCGTAGAAGTATCTGCACATGAGCTGTATTTACATAAACGCGCATAAGTACTTTATATCGTACTTATACTTTTTGTTATGTTTGTTATTTTTCTAGTCACCCTTTGATGTTATTTCCGATTTATTCCCGTTACCATTTTCACGGTATATTTCATCAGCAACGAAGTCAGAACGCAAACAAACGCGGAAATAAATGTCGTTTGCTTTATCTCTGAAAAAACTTAAAACGGCAAACTTATATCCTGTTGGCGGACCATTAAATGGATCGAGAGCTCGAGAAGCGCGGCGAAAAACCTTCGTAAACGACAGATCACCTGAATTCCTCTTCTCTTTGTAACTTCGCTACATCAACAGGGCGCGCACACAGTCTCTCGTTGGCAACGCTGAAAAATTCTCTTCTATACCAGAAAGCGAGGATCGATGCGTTTAAACGAACGTGTTTCCAAATGTGTTTGAAACCTCGATAGAAAAGGCTACGTTTTAAGGTAATAGATCACAAGGAAGACATATAACATAAGATATATATTACCAACGGATCGTAATAATTAAACGATGATATCGTAAATTGAAATTCGATAGTCATGTAGCGAGTAGGGTTGTATCGACTTTCACGAGAACGCATAGTTCGTGGGACATGGCATCCTTGCCACGACTTGGTCGACACGTGGTCGTGACGATCATAGGTTCCGCTACATGTTCGAAAAACTTCGTATCCCCGAGGAAAGCGAGTTCCCCTTAACGAAAAAGGAGAAATTCAATCGAACCACCACTTTGCACCGCAATCACGAAAGTGTATTACATCCCTTGGGTCTTTAATCCAACGATAAATTTGCAGTTTCGTAGTCGCGATCCCACGACCCGAAAATCATCGATATCGCTTGCTCTCACGGTCTAAAATTTGTCACTATCGCGACCTGACGACGTGGAAATTTGTTGGTATCGTGATCCCCCGACCGAGTAATTTGTCGATACACCGTAGCTCCGCGAACCAGTGATTTGTTGATATCGTAATTTTCGCGATACGAAAGTTACCCGGAATCGCAATATCATAATTTGAAAGTTACCATTATCGTAACTTTCCAACGGTGAAAATTTACCAACGTCGCGGGCTCGCAATCAGAAAACCACTCCTCTCGTCCTAATGTCTCAATATATCCAAGAAACGACGCGTACGTTGGTGATAGCGATCTGCTGTATAAAAATCTCTAGAACCTAGGAAATTTATTTTGTCGTTAGCGCGTACGACGTGAAAATTCGCTGATATCTTCTTACTATCGAATCTAATTTTTTGCGATTTCGATGAGCAACGAGCAAAAAGAAACGCGCTTCCATCTCTGTCTTTTGCACACTACCGTTCGATGATTTATGGCTGCCAGAGATTTATACATCCGAATCCGAGCTGGCAATAAAAGTTCGCTCCGTGATGCACGACTCTTCGTTACTTTTGATCTCTTCAACTTTTCCGACCGACGATGTCGCTCATGCATCGATTATTATGCTCCTTTATGACTCATTAAGCTACCTGTATTGCATATTAATATTAAATTTATACCCGGAGCAAATCCAATTCGCTCGTAAAACGAATGTCGATGCAGTTAGGAATTTACAGATTACGCGCGTTACGATGTTAAGCTATCCACTGTGTTGCTTTTCAAATTTAATTAGCTAGCTCACGTAGTGTTCTACTTTTCGAGCCGCGATCTCGAACACTTTATTCCGCACGCATTACCAAAGTAAAAACTGACTAACCGTGTGTGGAATGTCTATCGTACGAAAGAGTGTTTAGAAAGTATGATCCGTTATTGAAAACACATATATTAAATTGCGTTACGTCAATGGAGTTTCTCAAGGTAGCGCGTTACCTACAAATTTACCACGATACCGAGAAAAATGTATTAATAAGTAATTTCGTTTCAACGATCGCGTTGCTGTGTACCTTGAAAATGGAAAAGCGAACTCTGCGGAATACCCTGCACACTGCGAATTAGGTTATACGTTTCGCAATTATTACGTGCAATCTGCTTAATTGAACATGTCGGTACACCGCACAGGAATGGAATCGAAACTGCAAACAGTTTCGATACGTGAAACACGAGCAAAAGTGAGAGCAGAAAATACGTTGCAAACAGAGAAGAATTCCTCATAGAAGAAATAAGTCGGAACTGGTGTGAAATTTGTTATGGTATGGGTTTATTTGTAACTTTTGCATTTTTTCGTTTCAAGAAAGGAAACCTCCCGGATTCGCGAAAATTCACACAAATATTTTTCTCGAAAATCGAGTCTGGCAAAAACCTCCGTTATTTTCAGCCAGAATTTTTTGCGCTTGATTCACGTTATAAATGTCTACTGCACTCTAAAATGAATCGAACTCGCGATGAAAGTGTTTTTTGACCTCCCTTTTTTTTTTTTTGAAACAACGCGTATTTACAAGTGTTGATCTTGTCTCGATGGTTGAAACATTGTTGTTGATCTTGATCGCTTATAAACTTAACTTTTTTCTGCTATTTAAATATAACGTCTAGTACGCAGATTTCAACTAACGAAAAAGCAACAACAGCTTTAAAGCAGACTCTTGTATCGAAGAGAACACGAGAATAACAGATAAGATTTTCCATTTTTCACAGAAGAGCAGTTTTAATATTCGATATGTCGTCAATCAATCTCGCATTGCCAAAACTGTCTTTACTTTTGAAACGAAAAATGTGTTTTTCAACCTTTCTATAGTTTTAAAAATATTACTTGTCGTAAAATATTGATTCTTAATACTTATACCCGTGAATAATAATAATAATGATAATAATAAAAATGCTATTTTAGGTTAAATTACAAAACTTATATTTTTCAATTACTTTCCGCTATGTGCAAATGTCATATTAGAATACCCTTTTTTAATCATAATTATCATTAAAATCAGAAAATCAACAATGTACTTGTCAGGATTCTTTCACCTTCAGTTAGCCTTACACCAGTCATCCAGTGAATAAGCTGGTCTAGTTCGACAAAGATGCAGATGCTGTTCCTTTCCTTACGCAAACTCGGCATTATTGGGATTTCTCGCTTGTCTATCATCCACGCTTCGTCTTGAGATATTACAAATTTTCATAGCGGACGACTACCAAGCTTGGCAATTATCGATTTCACGGTACTATCGGCTATAAATCGTAGCAAATTCCTCTGTCAGAGCGAGACAGTAACGGTAACAAACATTTTTACGCAGCTCGGCGTAAGGGGTAGTTTTGAATCGATTTGAATCGTGGCTAGGACACGTCCAGAGCGATGAAGATAAAAAGCACAACTACGTACTCACGTATATAGGTGCGTTGGTGCGTTGCAGTTGTACGAGGGAAGCTGTATTGCGAAACCGGTAAGATTTTACGACCGGTTCTTACGGCCTGTAACAGCACACCCACGTGAACTTAGGGCGATAAATACGATTGTTTATTTGGCCAGGGTGCATCGATTTATCTGTGCACTGTGTCGGAAAGTCGATCGTCCAAAAAAAGAAAAAGAAAAAAAAGGAAAGAAAGAAAAAACGACGCGAAACCAGTCGGAAAGCACCGATATAAGCGTTGAATAAATTTCTCTCTTAACAGTCGCCCTTAACCCTTCGTCCTGATCAGCCTTTTAGTCGGCTTTTCGTATTTTACACCCCGTTTCTCTCCAGGAGGAACGAACGCTCGAATAAATACAGGATGTGTTCGGATTCGATTCTTGATTACGTTTTCCATAATTCAATCTTCTTCTTTTTACCTTTTGTCGTGGATCTCGTTGACGATATGGTAATCAATTAGGGTCTCGGAATTTTATTTGCTTTGACTTGTATATATTTATTTATCCGTCTGCATTTCTACGTTGAGGAGGTTTATGTTCGTTTTTATATTCGCTGGACCATCTCTTAAAATTACGTACGCAGTTGAAGTAACAGGTAACGAACGAGGTAGCAAGGCTGAAACGTTGTTGTGACAGAGATACGAGTTTTACAAAATATCCTAGGCGACGCTGAACTCAGATTTCGTTTGCATAAATCAGAGTTATCCAATTCGGCTGTAACTTGTTACAGAGTGGAAATGTTTTGAGAGCTTTCACGAAACTGTCGCGTATACCTGTCTGGATCAACAGTCTTTATCAAACAAATTTCATTTTTTCGATGCCACCGTAAAGTATCGAATTACGTCCCTTGACGGACGAATTCGTACTAATTGCGATCGTAATAAAAACATGATTGCATAATTGCGAATTTTAGCATGCGATGAAGTAGGCATCTCGATCGTAAAATATTGTTCATAAATATCGTCCTTGAGAAAAAATACATTTTTCTTATCGAACTCCGCTAAAATGTGTTTTACGTGCTACTTAACTTCGACGATAATCGTATCGTATTTTAGCATATTTAGATTAGAAGGAAAGGTAAACAACGAAATAAGTTACGCTAAATTACACATCTATGTACTGTGTCCCGCATCAGCAAAGGCTATTAGTATTACCACGTTAATTCGTCAGTTACGAAATACCACAATTTAAATTGTAATTGGCTCCGCTTCGCGAAAATAGCGTTTAGATCAATATTTAAACAATACTCGTAAAAGATCGCCATTTTCAATGTTGAAAATTCAACGTACACGAAACCACAAGCCACGCAATACCATTTCCAAGAGTTTAACTAAAAAACCAAAGCGTGTCAACGGAAAGATTCTCGCGTCGCAATGTCGAAGCGTTAAACAATCGAGATAATTATAAGTACAAACGCGTGTAGTTTCCAGCAGATATTTATCCAGGGACTCTGTAAAGGTTTCGTTTCGAGATGGCACGGAAATGGTTTTGTTCCCATCAGCCTTGGAAATATTGACCGAGTTCCTTGCACTTTCCACGCGAAAACCAGCTAATATTCCGGCCTCGTTCCCCGTACACGTATGTCGTGCTCGATGATTACGAAACTCTAGATAACGACGAGATTAGCTAAGGTGCGGTGCGAGAAGTACTCGCGGTGAGTTGCCGCGACGGTTGCTAATATCCGCGTGAGCGCTAGTGTATGATTCACCACAAGCAACGTCTCGATGTCTCAATTTCCGAAACGAGAGGCAGGATTTTCTCTCGTTTCTGTTTCCCTCCGGTGCTACCGGTAAATATTAACTAAAGATGGTTGGTACTCAAGCACACATTCGACGTTCGAGCACTCTGTTACGCCGTTAAATAAATCACACGGCCAACATCACGCGTTCTTCTGTTGCTTAGAATCTATCCCACGTACACCTCGTACAAATTGCCCCGACCAACGTGGAAAAATCCGACAGATAACAAGGTTTCTGTGTGAAATCTGGCTTCAATGCCCTCATCGACACTCCTTCTGGGAAAGCTCATAAAGTCGGACATTAATGGCGTTAATCGTCCCACCTAATACCGTAGCGTGATCTTACCTTGCTGTCGAACGCTTCCTGTTCGCGAGGGCACGCGACCGTGCAAATCATTTCCCACGATGCTTTCACTCTGACCTAATACGTCATTATCGGCGCGAGAATATCGCCGTACTATAAACGACGGTTCGTTCGACAGACGACGGTTCGTTCGACAGACGACGGTTCGTTCGACAGACGACGGTTCGTTCGACAGACGACGGTCCGTTCGATAGACAACAGAACGAACGATTTGGCCGGCGAAAGGAACAACGGTGTTCCAGTGACGTGCGTTCGTACGACGCGACGTGCGCCCGAACGACTCGAGTGTGACGTTAAGACATGATTTTTATGCTGGCAAAACGAATTTTTACACGGTTTCCACGCTCTTGAGTCTCTCGCTTGACTGACAGGCGAGTCGTTTTCATCTGAAAGCGAAGGATCACGAGATACCAACAGAACCGCATCGATTTATCCCACTTTCTACGTGGTTGTCGGTCGAAATGTGGACGTGACGGATCCTTTCTCGTAGCTTGGGAGTGGTTCGGATAGAACCTGTCGGTTTAGAAACAACAAACGCGTCTTCTTCCTTAAGCTCGTCGAACGATCTAGAGGAATCGATGACGAGTTTCTAATTTATGAAAGGGGAACAAAGGAGGGCTTTGAGTATATAATTCCAAGTGCTATGTATATATTCATTGCACGACGCACTAGCTCTTATAAGTCTCCCGAAGTGATACTTTCGTCAGGAAATACACGGCAACTACTACAACGATCATAGAAAACATTGACGATAACGAGTTTATAAATCAGAGAGGATTTTCTCTGGTGAAACAGCTAGCAAAGTTCCGAGCGTTGATGCGTTCAACGATTGGTAAATAAGAGGATCTATGGATTTGATCGTACGATCGTAGATCACCCTCTCATAGATCATTGTCGGATGCAATATATCGACATATCCGAAGGGCGATTATCGACGAGCGAACGTGTAAATCACGCGCAGAGACCCTCAGCCGCGTAATTTATTACCTACTACCTGACCACGATGACAAGTCTTGCCCTATAATAATTTATTATGCGATCTAATCGCTTCCCAGCGTTCATTTTTACCCCTTGTCAATGTGAAAGTCTCGGCTCTATGCGACACGACGGTGTCAAAGGTCTTGCGTAAACGTGAATCATCTTGGAATTCGTACGTACATTCCAGCTGTTCGCTAATCAAGATTATGCGTGTTCATTTTTTTTCGTCCGAAGGTTGTTCGTTAAACGGACAAGAACATTTTTCCTACGATAACACGATAAAAATTGATCGTTTAATTTGATTTCAGCAATAACAAAGGAGGATCCTGGCAACGTGGCCAGAATTCCCAAAGGTCGAGCCCCAGCCCCAGTCGACTTCACCACGCACAGGAAGCAGCCACACCTCACACAGCTCCTGTTTCCGTGAGTATCCGAATCCCTCCGGAAATTGAATCGTTTTTTTATTATAATACGACCTATCGTTCCATTATACCGACTTCTAGAACCTACACCAATCGGCGTGCGATTCCTTATCAATCATCAACCAATTCCAAATCCCCCAACGGTATCTTAAAATTTAAGAAAAAGTAAAAACCGAAGAAAGAAAAGCGAGTAAGTCATGAAAAAAACGAGGTGATGGAAAAATGCTTTCAGATGTTTTTAACATTCGAGGAACAGCGTAGCCGTGTTTCTCTTCTTCTAAAAGTTTCGTGGTCGATTCACCGGAAGGCTCTCGCAACTTTCTTTCCCAAGAGAACTTCCGAGCGGCTCTCTTGAACTTTTCAGCCGTCTTATAGCGTTCCGGAGCACGATCGATAAAAGGTTTCCAAGAGTTCCCCCCTAGTCTTCTGAAATTATCACTGATTTTCTCAATCGTACCCAACGAGGAAAGTTGGGTTGCTCTCTCGTGTATAATGTTATAATACTAAATCTCTACTTAGCATAATATTTCGAGAATAGAACGAGAGTCGGTGAAACGCTAGCGACAGAACGCATAACGATCTCAATTAATATCACCGGGCTACGTGATAAATTATCACGAGAAACAGTTCTGGTTGCGGTGCTCGTACGTCCTTTGCAGATAAATTCGCAAACTTACAACAATGCGACAGTTAGTCAGGGCAAAACGTTTCGAGGTTTAATTAAGCTGACCCGAATCAACGCAGCTGGAGCTCTGTTGTTAAGTTTGTATAAGAAACTCGTAGAAAAGACGGTTTTCGCGTAGCTTTTATAACGTTTCATACGCTTTCACAGCTAAAAGCGTTTGCTTGCAGCTCCTGGAGAGGATCAGCCCTCTTAACAGGACGCACTTTCATCGTAATTTCTCGCGAGAACTTTCCAACGACACGAAATAAAAATAGCGTGTAGATTTTGTGTGAAACACGGTATTGGATGTTCAAAAACAGTCGTACTATGTAATGTAAAGATTTCATAGAAGAGTAACTTCAATAATTTTCGTTCAATACATTCGACTGATATGCTGATACGTCAAAACCTAGTTTGCTCATTCGTATGTAATGATACGTACATATCCTCGTTCAAAATTCTTAAGAGAATTACTAGATTAGTTTCAAAATTGAAAAAATTGTGTGCATAATAAAGGCATGAAAAAATAGTATTCATATAAGAAGATAATAATAAAATCGTAATATATTAACAATTTATTCGAACCTGCAATTTAAAACTCATAGTCTATTTACATCGAATTCCAAAGTTTCATCAAAAATAGAGGTCATAAGATTTTAGAGAAAGGGATTCACTAACATCCTTCATATACGAGTACAATTTCATTGAGATTTTCATGACATTAAGTACATGTAGCTGTCCTCTTTTGTCTCTATTAGCTGCAGTAGATATGCTAATCGTGATAGTCAAATATTATTCAATCCTTGTTAAGATATAGGTACTTACTTTAAACTACGCTCAACCGACTATGTGTTTGTTCTCGTTACATAGTATGCTCGCTATGTGTAGACTATACACGCCTGCTGTCATTGACGAATGGCTTGGTTAAACCATCGAAAGTACTTCCATCCCCCTTCTAATGCCTTTCCAACAGCGATCCTCGTGCGCGATTACAAGAAATCCGATAGAAACTTTTCAACGCGGTTCGATCGGCAGTGAACGCGCGCAATAATAAAGTCGTCGTGGCTACTTTTATTTCTCGATACTCGTGTGATCCTTTCGAATTGTCGAGAACCCGAAGGTGGATGGAATCGGACAAAGAGCGGCGAAGCAGACGTTGCGAGGCTCGCTTCTCCACTTCTCCTACGGGAAGTCGTGTCACGGCCACGATAACGTGTCTAAGATTTGCATCTTCGCGAGGGAATTCCACGATCTCGCGGCACGAATCCGGAATGCGGCGTGTTCGCGTGGATATCCAGGCTCGAAAAGCGGGTTTGCTGGATCCTCCGGATGATCTCGATCACTCGAGCGGCGCGCGTCCCCGTAGACCGAAATCGTCCGACAAGAATCTCCGATCGCAAACCAAATCCCGTCGTTCTGTCGCCTGTTCGAGCTTTTCTTCCGTATTCCGTCGGACGCGAGCCACGATGGATCAAGGACGTAACACGACGTCGTGGCACGACTTTAAAGCGACTCACCCGCCTTCCGGGACAATATGTCACGCGCCACCATGATCGATACTTTTTTCTACGTGATATCCGGGACGCTCAGGGTGACGCGTAGAATTTTCCGTCCATGAGAAGGTCAAATTGCTTGAACGAAAAGAAACGTGGCGATGGGAGGTATGGAGGGGGAGGAACAAAATCGATAAGTTGCAGCGCTTTTAATACTTTTTAGAGAGGAAGGTGTAGGCGGTGGTTTTCTGTAAGTGATTTATGGTACTGTGGTCCTTCTTCTTGTTGTGTCCTATATTAGCCGAGAAGAAAATATTATTTAATATGAATGTCAGAATATGGAATTGGAGAAACAGATAAAACATGTAAAATCATAGAACGATGCTTTTAATACTTATTAAAAATTTAGCATGCGCTATGAAAATGAGCATGGCCTCAAAGATATTAGCTTTTCGTTCTCTTTAATGCTAGACCAGAGGATAAAATATTTTTGATGTAGAGATAAAGGTACAGGATTATGTAGAATCGCAGAACGATGCTTTTGATAGTTATTAAAAGAGGAACGTGGAATGGCGAATAGTTTTAAAGATGTAATTTATTTAATTTGTTGTTAGACCACGAGAACACATCTTCCGATATAAATAGGAGACGATAGATTTCGATAAACACACAAACCATGTAAAATCGTGGATTAGAATATTCCCATGAAATTAAGATAATCATTGAGATAATCTGATGGAATCTGCGACGCAGCTTACAAAGGCGATGTCCACGATTACATCTAATTGTCAGCTAAATACCTGTCCCGTAATATGACAGTGATCTGTGCATAAACCTGGTAGATACAGTCAATTCGACACGACATTGTTACCGGTAATGTTAACGTGCAGGTATGCGATGTCGTTGGTGTGAATGATGCATGTCGTAGCAAGAAATGATACGCAGCTACACGTACAGTTAGAATGCAATATGTAATCGGTATATATTAACACGCTCTAATTCAAACGTAGGTGTAATTGAAAAAGTTAATGAAATTCTGTCTTCTGATCTTTCATGCGAAACGCTTGCGTCGACGATACGCTTTTTCTTCTCCTTCTGTTTTAATTAATAGCCAACGCAACTTTGTGTAAACGTGTATATGCGTGAATGTACATCGTAAAAGTGAAAATAATTAGAGGAACACTCGTTCGAATTATTTTATCACTGGCTAAGCTATCCAATATACTAAAAGCTTCAACCCTGTTACAGGATACGATTCTAGGAATTGGGACGAGTCGTAGTTTTTTTCTAAGTAAGGAAAGAAGAAGTCGGTCGTGGGAAACATCGCGCGATTTAATAAGATTTACTCTCCCCTGACTACATTTTCTTTATGAATTATACGCAAACCGTAATTGCGGTCTCTCTTTAAGACTGGAATAATCAAACCTAGACTTTCTTCCTTGTAATTGCTAAAAAGACGTAGACACATTTGACGAAGTTAATGTGAATTTTTGTTCAAATGGAAATTTTATCTTTGCCATACTATTTTCATAGTTATTTATATATCTACGCGTGTGTTTAACTATCTAATTCTAATCCTTCTTATATGAGTCCTATGCGCCGACTGCAGGTCCTAACATATGTTCTCGTCCTCTCTATAAATTGACGGTTCTTTCTTTATATTTACAAATATATCAAAATATATCAAATCAGAGATATTAAACAACCGAGGCAATTTAAATTAAGTTCCTTCAAAAACAAGCGACAGAATCGTGGTTGAAAGATAGAAGTAATTAAGAGAAGTTAGCCGAACGTCAAGAGCCGCAGGTTATCGAGAGCATTGGAACATTCGAAGGTAATGATCGAACGGTACCATACCTATGCAAATAACATATATTCCTGTGACAGCGTGCATTTAGATTCGTGGCTGAGACGTCATAAGCGCGAAACCATTATTCATCCAACCTTTCTATCATCAGACGCTTCCGAGGAGGAAATTACGAATCTCGTGTTTAACTGATCAAACGTCTGACATATTTCTTTGAAAATAATTTCGCGACGTTACCGCTTCTAATATTATTCCACAACTTCTTCATGATTGATGTTTATTTAATGAATCTGCAGAACTATCAACATCGAGGATTTCGAGCAACTTTCCCTATTCACCGAAAAATCAATCGTATATAGCTTATATAGATAACGTTTTCCTTATCGTTCTTCGAGATTCGGCACACAACTTCGATAGCTATTACAAACCATTTCAATATTTCTCACTGATTTTATTAAATTTTATTCGATTTCGACAAAACGAACGAGATGCATTGGAATCCGATTCTGCGGACAAATAAACGCGCGCCGATTGGCTCGTATACCTACCTATTAAATCAGAATTTCTTCCGGTAGAGTAAGTTAGCTGAATGCCTAATCAAGCAGAGATCAGAATTCGTCTGGATCATTCCATTGCGCCAAAATCGTGTACAGATGAATAATTCGGCAGTGACCTCGGTAACCTCCAATTATCGGTACCGTGGGCACGATAGGATCGAAGTGTATGTAGGTTAAAGTCTGTACCGAGAACATGCAAATGCTCTCAGAATACTGTTAATTAAGGTCTGATGCGCATTGAAAATTCTGTCAGACTGCGAATCAAGTCGTCTGGACAATTTTCAAACTGTTAGTTGCTATTTCAATTCGTCATTTATAATGGAAAAGGAGACGGAAATAAAGAAAGAATATGTGTTTAATATAGCAAATATTGAAGGTGAAATAAATCTAGAATAACTGTTCCATTTTAGAAAAATGACAAAATTAACCGTCAATTTGGGACATATTAAATCATGATGTATAAAATATTCATCAATATTTGCTAATATACGATGACATAATTGATCAGTTTTAATCGATGTTTATTGAACTGAATATATATTGCATTAAACATGTGGTACGAGTGAACACTATGGTAGAACGATGAAACGCCTCGATGATGGCCGATAAAGATTTCCATATTTTTACCAAGAAGCCGTTTTTCTTTTTCACTAACTTGATGGAATAAAGCGGAAAATGTAATGTAAACTTAGGTCAGTGATTTTAGCCATGATTTTGAATCATATATCGTGGCTTCCCGCAACAGTAGCAAATACTGTCAACGCATATTTTCCGGCTGGCAAACTCGTTTTGTATTCGAATTGGCCAGGCCGGACGTTTACAAATTTGAATTTGAATGGTTGCTCCGTGAAAACGGTGTCGGAGACAAAATGCAATATTTTCATGAGGAGACCATTTCGTCCGCGATGTTACACGCGATTGAATTGCTTTCGATTCGATCGTACCGATCGAACTTTTATTTTTCGTTCGTTTCGGCACGAAAGGCACACCGAAGAAACCCAGCACCGACAGAAAAGCAGTTCGATGCTATCGAACTTCTCGCACCGACCTTAATTAAAAGTTTTAATTAAAGGTTAGCACGAACGCTAGCACGGCCTATGCATATTCAACGCTGTAAAACATTTTTCGCGGTTCTCACCTTTCGTTCTCCTGTGTTTCTTTGACGTAACTATTTAGAAGAATTAGAATGTGTCTATCCTTGGCATCGTGCGAAACTTTAATTGGAAAATTTGCAACTTTTCAAATTGTCCCGTTGCGATCGACTTCCATGCTAACTAGAAACGCCTAGCCACGGTTGCTTGTTGTACACACGTACGTATGTACGTACGTATATAATTAGGACGTTGAAGAGAACTTAAGAAACGTGACTGCTGTTTTTTATCGTAGGCGACAGTTTTTTCCGAATATTAGACCTAGGACGAACTACTTCAGTGACGACCTGAATAGCTCGATCTTGGTTCATCTAGCAATCCAATTAACCGACTTTTCTCTCCTCTCTGTACAGTTTTTAGAACTGGGTCTCTTCTTGCATCGTTATGTTTTGTACTCTAAAAATATTAGAATTCACGAAACAAAAAGGGAACTTGTCGACCTAGATAATTTGGCCAATATAGCAATACATTTATAATAAATAAAGTATCAGAAAATCGAATCATCTTTATTACGAGAGAAAGAGACGCGAAAAAATGTATTTAATATCGAAATTCCTTGCGAGAAGTAAAAAGCGACGAACGAGTGGTCCGCGAAAGAGGTGGCGAATAAAAAAAAAGTAATAAACGAAAGTAGAATCGAGCGAAGCGGGAACCATTCGTAATTAAGAAGACCAGACAATGGTATCAAGATATTTCGGTGGGGATGAATTCTTTCGTTGTGCAGTTAGCGCGAACAATGCTTGTTCTCGACGAGTCAAGTGACTTCTCGACCTCTCTTTTGCTATAGAAACGACGCCGTGAACAGAAATGTGGTCCGAGCTCGTTTAGGAAACCGGAAGGTGACATACCGTCGATCGATGTTCCTTTACCTCGTAGCATTCCACCGAACACTGGTAATTCTATCAAGTGGAACGATTCAACATCTATATTTCATTGCGGAGACCATTATGTTTAACATGAGAACCCCGTCAAGCTGTGTAAACCGATTTTGACGAAGGTAGATAAGTAGATTAACGAAAAATATTTAATCTCTGTTCGAAATAAAATGATGATAATAAGGCTGAAAAACGTTCGTAAATTTGTGAATAGAAGCAATATTAGTCTTACAGATAATGCATATATGGAAAGTGAAAGTTCTTACTTACTAATACAGAGCCTAGTTTTTAACCGAAGAATGTGATACGAGACTAGAACAGAAATTATGTGTTCTGAAATTGAACTCGAGCAGTCTCGGTCGACAATGATGTATGGATTGCGCTGCGATATATAAATGTATAGGCGCATAGTAAGAGTGCTAACCTGTTAGAGCGATAAAATACTAAAATCATTAAAATTTATGTAAGATTCGTATTAAGTATTACGCAACAATTTGTCTCAAGTTCCATACAAAAATATTTAATCGACGGTTTACTTGTTACTCGGTAAAAACTATTCCGCGATAAAAATCACGTTTCCTACGTTTAATTCCACAGCCTACAGTTAATCTACTAAATTTATAACGTGTCATTAAAGGTTTTACAAACTTTCTTGTTGCGCTACCGTAAATCAAACGGTAGCACTTTAAACCATGGATATGCCTAATTATAGCTTTCTTTTTAGTGCGTCGTAAACCAATAATTAACTGACATATGCATAACGATGGAACAGTTAACCGTTTTATTAAAACAATAAAATAGAAAATAAAACGTCGTTGCGCAGCAACTCGATCTTAAATCAGCAAAACATCGTTTCCGCCAGGGAACGATCGCGTAGATACAAACGATCTTCGTGGCGCTATGGCATTTACCCTTTTCATTTCCGTGAATCCACGAAATCGCATCGCGATCATTGACAGGCGCAGATTTTCGACTGTGACGTTTGCTAATGGAAGCATCCTCTACCGATCTAACAGTTAGTTTGTCAGTACTAAGCTTCGTCAATAATATCCCATCAGTATACCGATTTCTACCCTTCGGCGGTTATAGTCTGTCAATAATCCATTCTATTGACAAACAGTGTAATTATTTTTTAGAAACGATGGATGCAACTGTAATGCTTGGTGTAAAAAAATACGAGTTGTAAAGTGATCGACTAATAACGGCAATCGTTATAATTAACAAACTTAGAGAATTCCTCGCTATGAATAGAGAATTTTTACCGTAAAAACTACTTTCTACCTAGGCCATTACAAAGCATCGATCGATGGAATCGAACTTCATTCGAATAATATTCCGATATTAACGTAGTTATCTCATCCAACGATTAATAGCACACAATACGATTTATTATTGAATCGCATCCTATTATTCATTCTTAAGAAGAGGAACTAACGACTCAGCGTGGAAACGTGAATGGAGGCATAGTGACCCAGAGTCGACGTAACATTGAGCACGGCATGCTTACGAAATAATTCACTAACGAGATATATGTCGGACGTTGAATATTCTTCGATGGTAGGCTCGGTTCGATAAGCCTGTCTAGATAGGAGCGATCGAGAGCATTCGTGCGTGACGAATCATGGGAATAGATCGACGGCCGAGCAACTTTCTCGTGCGCGAGGTTATCACCGGGTTACATTGCATCTAACACTTTGATTCAAAGGAGAAAGAGTGGGTCTCCCGCGTAATTATGCGTGAGCCAGCGTGTAAAATGATTTCGATTATGTTTCCGTTGCAGCCGCTGCACGATCAACGATCGAACGCGTACACTGGAAAGGAGAGGAGACGAATTCCTGGGCTGAGCAAGGCGCAGAGGCGTATCAAAGCGTCGAGCACGCCGGCGCTTTTAGACCGTGATGTGGAAAGGTGAGTTGTTATTTTTGAATCGACTTTTATAATTCATTCGATTCTCTGAACGCATCGAGACCTGAGAGAAAATTTTATCGACACGTCCCGAGACATCTCTGTTCTTCATCTGTGTCTTTACATTTTTGATTTGAAAACGACGCTTTGATTAAGGACTATTAGTTTTCTACAGTATAAAAATAAAATAATAGATTGGAAGAACGTGACTTGGAAAAATAATAAATTGAAAGAAGGATAAGAAAAGATAATTTTTAGAAGTTTCACTCAAACTTCATCGAGTTTGCTATTGTAGAATTAAAATTCAGGATGCCTTGTATTATCCTTTCATTCTCTGTCAACTTGTCTCGCAGCCACAGCTGGCAGGCGGCAGATAAAGTACGAAACCTGTCCGTTTCGTGTCTTGTAGACTGTGCGCGCAGATTTCCCTGTTTCAGGAAGCATTGTTTGCTTCGGACGAAAAATATTGTACAGGTAAATATTGAAGTTGGCTTTCCTCGCGCGAGGCAAATATAAATACGATAAACGACGGATTTATGTACTTTTAATGCGAGTCCATTTGAGAACCACAGCTTCCTTTTACATAACGTAACATAATCTTCGTAACATAATGCGATATAATGAACGAGTACAGTGTAAATTACTATTATAAATCTTGAGAGCAAACAAGGTAGATACTTGAAATTAAGAGAACACGCACGACTGACTTTAGAAAAAGTAGGTAAAAGAATCAAGCGTCGCTCTTCAAAGAAGAACGTGATAATAAATTACGAACAAAGAATTTCTTAAAGCAACAACTCCAATAAATTTTATATTTTGTACATAAAAGGAACAAGAATTATTTATCATAAAATTATTACCATTACGTTTATTATTACAAAACATGGTACAGCAGAATTTTTATCGTATTTATACGGTATAATCAATGAAGGAATGAAAAATGAACAACCAGCGATTTCCACTTTGCTTGATTATCGACAACGTCGAGAGGTAAAAATGGTTTTAAAAAACAGTCGATCGAAGAGCGGAGCATAGATCAAAGGTGGCGGGTTGATCGCATCCAGGTTCGTTTGAAGTGCCTCCTCTTGCTTTCCAGCTTTCCATCATGACCTCTTGATCCCTTCAGCGTGTCTCGCAGCCGGGGTTGTTTGTCGAGGCAAGAATAAAGACGTTACTTCGAATGACCCGGCTCTGTTCCATCGACTTTGTACCTGGACGAACATTCATCCGGTCGTTGCTCTAATTACCAACTCAATAGAAAATCTCTCGCGACATCCTCTTTAGTTTTACGGAAGCGTATATTTGCTGCTGGTCTATTTTGCTCCAAAACAGCCCTGTTAATATTTTACGAGTAACCCTTTGCTGCAAATTGTTCGAAAATAACCGTTACATCGTCGTGTTTCTTGATTTTATACGCTAATTATGTTTAATTTAGAGGAAATTCCTTTTTGTAATCACTGTAACGTGTTTCGTCTGTACAGATAACCCTCGTATAACACGTTTCGTAGTTAGGTTCCAAAAAAATGCCTTGTTATGCGAATTCGTGTTATACGAAATAAAAAACTAACGTAAAGATAAAGATTAGGTTCTAACAATTAACAAAATATTATTCTCTTCTTATTATTCTTCTTATTATTAAATTAACATTAAATTAAATTAACAAATATATACTGTTTCTCATAAGAGATATGTTTATCAAATTTTATTAGAAGTATGTTTATAAAAAAAACCAATAATTAATTAAGAGTTTTACATGTTAACATCATTTATGTTAGTTATAAAGAATGTCATCGATTTTTTGTCGGGGAAGCTCTGACTTGCTACCTGTCTCTAGCGAACAAAATTTTTGAGCGTAAAGGCTTAATACTCTACGAACTAAAAATGAATCGAAAACGTCAATATCCCAAAATTCCGTATGGTAAGTTGGGACAAAACACAAACAAACACACCTGCTCGAATAAAGAATAGCAAATGACGTTTAAAAATTCCCATTACGTGCCTTTTTGTAACGGAGTTTTCCCCGGTTCTCGAACCGAGTTAAAGCAAAACCATGTTGTGCGAGGATTCCCCGGATACTCAAACTGTGTTAAAGCGAATCCATATTGTAAGAGTATCGTGTTATACATGGAATACTTGTGTTATGTTCTGAAATTTTTGCTGGAAATCTTTTTTATGAGAAAATTCTTTCGCATATTGCTAAGTTTCTACTATCGCGTTACTTTTTTTCTTAGATGTGTTAGAATTTATAAGAAAAATCGTAGAATCCCTTTGTTATTAGTTCGATCAAAGAGCCTCTAGTGGTAAAAGCTGGTGGTAGGTTTATCGAAGCGATAACAATTTATCGGAACGTTAATTTTCTTCGCTTCGAAAGTTCTCACAACTTGGTAGCCTCGACAATGAGACGCAGCCCGGCATTATTCTAATTCGAAGTTTTGGAGAACGACAAGTTCTGCATTCATGAGTCGCCTGAGTCACTTGCCTTCCACTTACGCTCTATTTGACGCTGCAAACTAATTCTCAATTGCGCGTAAATGTTTTGTATTTAAAAATTTGAATTCCAAGACAACAGAACGAGTTTAAAGAAAAATATCCTGCCGGGAGGGAATTTAATTAAAAGTTTCTGAAGTCTTGTAATTGGCAACTTTATTTTCGATTTGATTTTTGAAGTTGACGATGTGAAAATAAAATGAATGCTTGCAGAATTTCAGATAAAGTTATGTATAATTGAAAGTCTGAGGATTTGAATCAGAATCTAAATACAACGTTTCAAATTTAAAAATTCAAACTTGTCTCTCCTTAAAAATCCTTTTGTTCAAAAATCGTATAAATCCACCCTTCGAATTATTTTGTAATATCGATGGTATTTTTTACGAAGCTTTTAACGGAGGATATTAAGTTTTTATATTTTTTCATTCTCAGCCCATCTTATGGCCCATTAACAAAAGAACTTAGCTTTATCTTTCACGAACATCGAAAACTTTCTAACTTCCTTTAACCATATAAAAACTGATAAAATTTTCTTTATTAATCTCTCTCCAGAAAAATTTGCAACCCGTATTAAAAATTTCTCTACGAGGAACGATCTATATAGAGGGCACAAGTTGCAAGTTTTCGTATTACTTCGATCTGTAAGACAATTTTCATTATAATAAAATGCTTAAAGATCCGTTACCCAAAGATCTACAAGCGATTCGTTCCAGTCTACATACGGTTACATCGTCTTCGAGAGATCAAAGGGATCGAGGAGAAATTTATAAATGATCGATGATCGAACAAATTAACTATCTATTGGTTTCTCGTGAAAACAGTACCGAGCTGATTTAAACGCCTACGCGATACTTACAAAAATCGAGTGTACTCCACCTACACGTGTCGGTACTAGATTTGAACACAAATCGATAAAAAGGAAAGTTATCGTCTGTTTCATGTGCCACGTGCCTTCGCTACACAGAAGTCACATAGTCGAGAAAACGATAGAAGAGTTTGTCGACAGACCGGTACCTCATGAAAAATAATAATGTTACGAACGTGACCAATATTTCCAAGTTTTCCCTTAGCGAAATTATTTTACAAATTTTTGTCTGACCTACCTACAAAGAATTCCAATGTACCTCGAGTTACTTTAACAATAGAACTAACAGAGGAATACAACTTTCTAGAAATTCGTCGCAGACGTTTTTTCAATTTACTTTGTCATATTTTTAGATGTTTCAATGACTTTTGATTTACAAATGTATATTTCACTTCGATTTTTTCAGTCATTAATAGTTCTAGTGTTAAACGACGTCTTCGAACGTTGTCGATTAGGAAATACTATAAAATCCGAGAAACGCTCGAAAAAGGAACATAGACCTACCACAGTTTTCACAATATCTGTGATTGAAAAATGTGTTGCCCCTCCCTTTCCCGGAAACTTTTTAAATACGCAAAGGGGAAGAACAAAAATGGACCACCGGATCGACACAGTTTCTCTGAACCACCGCAAACACAGGAAGATTGCAGTATACCGATTTCGTGGAGGCCTACAAGCAAAAAAGGGAAAAAGGCGCTCTGTGAACAAAAGGAGGAGCAGGGGAGGACAACGGAGATTAGCAGAATCCTCAAAGAGCCAGAGATGCGGCGCGGCGCGGCGTCGCAGTGTCAAATTTGTACGTGGAAGGTGGCGCATTTACGATAGGACAGTAAAAATCCTGACGATTAAAAAGAAGACGAAAGAGGAGCCAGCGGGCCACTGTCGCTACAATGGATAAATAGTACCTTTTGTGGAGACTAACGGTGGCATTTCTTGGCTGCACCTCTTCCGTCCACAGTTCGCTCTGTCGAGAGAGAGAGAGAGAGAGAGACGGAAAAAAGGAACGAAAAGCGAGGGTGGAACAGAGTGAAAGGAGAAGTGAAAAAAAACAGCGTGTAAAACGAGGTGGGGGAAAACGAGCAACCCCTCGGCGTGTCGGTATACCTGAAGCGACCCTTGAAATCTGTTCTCGGAAGAGTTCACGAGGTGCACTGGCACACAAACCTTACACGCATGCACGTGTACACACACAAAGGCACGTGGGACACACGTGAGACTGGATTTGTGTGGCTGCCGGAGCCTTCAGTCGGCCGCAGCTCGTCGTTCAATGCACTTCCTCCTGGGCCAAAGTAGTTTCGATCAATTTTCTTATTTCGAGTGTGAGCCTTGTATTTTCGCGTACAATACCTCTTCTGTGACTCCACGAAACCAATTGCTATCGTACAAATGTATCCGATGCTTTTACCAAGACATTCGAACTCTTCGCTGCAATTTCTACCCTTGATCGAACAACCGTGAGAATCGTGTTGCTCGCTTTGGTGATTATGTCTTGAGCGCGTTTGAGTGATTGAAGTTTCTCGTAGATTCGCTTTTTTAGATGTTGACTTTATGAGCTTTGTAATCCAAGTGTAACTCGTTCGTTGGAAAGGAAAGGACGAATTACAAAGGAGAATGTGCGTGCTCGTGATTATATCGCAGCCGATCAACAAGTGACGGTTCCTCGTTGGAACGTCGGAACAACGGCGGTAGGCTTTTGTCGTGAAATAAAAATTCTAGCGTACAGGAAGGACGATTTCCGTGAATATCTTTATGCCACGGATTGTATAGGCCTGCGAGCGCAGCACGAGACACGAACGTGCACATGCATATGATGGTGGTTTGGTGTACTGGCCGAAGGTTTTAGTCGCCTCTAGACCGTCACTCGACGCATTTCCTGTCTAAAAGTGGTTGCAAGTGGTTTTTCGTGCGTCGAATAATCTCGGGGATTTTATTATCCAGGCTTGAATCGTATAAATAGAGAACTGTGAAGGAGAGAATATTTTTGTTCCTCTTTCTTTTTTCTTTTATTTTTCTTCTAAAAAGTGATAAATTTGTACCAAATTTTTTAAAACAAACTTTTTATCATAATAAACAGGACACCGGCGTCGGTTATGCGTGAATATTTTCAGTTTAATGTTTTCGAACAGTGTAAAAAGTGCTCGTGTTTTCATCGCGAGAAGTTTCAGAGAGTAGAGGGAGAAACGTGACGAGACCGCGAACGTAAAATGTTGGTCAAGCAAAAAATAATAAAATACATCGGATAAACATTAACCTGGAAGAGAACAGAATCCTCTCGATGATGTGGTACGTGACGCTGCAGCATGTTATCCTATTAATCTGACTTAGAAAAACCGCGAACACGAAAGAGTATCGTTGATTCTAGCAACTACAACTTGGTGACGTTAGTTCACCGTCTTTGCGTTTGCGACGTAAAAGAAAAAATATGTTTTATGGGCGTGTAATTAACTCGCGAAGGACAAAAGTAATGACTCAGAAATTTCATTATTTTCAAAAGAGAACGCAAAACACGAAATACGTCTACGTAGTTATCTTTTACCTTCAGAAATACAGAAAAAGAGAAGAAAGTTTCTTTTTTTCTCGATCGTATTTCTCCAGATCCGATCTCATTCCAAACAGGAATCGCATATCTTCCATCGTGTAAAACGAGAGGCGTTTTAAAAACAAACTCGAGAATCTGATTTTCATGATTATATGTGATCATATGAATAACTCTTAATTAATAACGTCTTCAACTAGCACAGTCGCCGAGTAATGTTTTACTCGGTTCGATAGTTTCGTTAAAAATCGTATCAACAGTCTCGATCATTTCAAACCAAAAGAAGAACTTTTCACAGTAATATTCGTTCTGTATAAAATCATTTACTATTTTCACAGAACTTCTTCGTGTTTTGAAATAAAACAAAGATACGCAAAATAATGGTACGCGCTTTTTAAATAAGCAACGAACGGTAGTGCAATTTCTCGATATAGAATGAATCAGCGTTCCACGAAATATGTCATACTTTGAGAAAGTATGCTAACGCGATACACTTGTGATTCGCGAAAATTTCGAAATATTTGGAAACCGCAGGATTTCGTTCTCCAGGAGCGACATACGCAGAGGAGGCTACTCGCGGCGGTATCGTTTCCGTTATACAGCCTCGTGTAGACACCTGGTCAGCTGCCGTGCTCGATGTTCAGCCGCATAAATTGCCGTGCGCACCTTCGTGATCTATCAGTTTTACGACCCGCGTTTGCCGCAGCCTCTGCGCCGCGGGAAGAAACGGTGTTGAGTTTCCTAGGGCCCGTAAATTATTTTCCTCTCGCGATCACAATGGGCCATTGATTAAACGAATAATCGAAACAATCGCTGCTCGCGCCTATTAATTCCTATGTATGCGTGCGAGCAGCTCGAGAAATAGTCGGACGTAATCTTTTCTTTTCGTTACGACAAAGTGTACGTTGAATTGATTGATTCTTTGGAGTTTAGAGAAATCATCGTATACTCCTTCCTTTGATGCATGCGATTCTATTTTATTTCTTTTTCGATATGATTAGAATATTTTCTATAGAAAGAGGTCAGAGTTGATGTATGGATTTACATTTTCCTCGGTTAACCCATCCGCAACGGATCGCAACAATGTAACGATATGGACTACGATGCACTTAAATTTGAAGAAATAAATTATAATATAATTTCATAATAATAATTCATAATAATAATATAATTTTATTATATAATTTGAAATTAGATTCTATGTTCCAATGGGCTTCGGTGGTGTCATTTTCAAATGTGTTATATCACAAATATTCTTAACAAATGGATTTTTAAACAAAATATAATTTGCATTGATATTTTATATTTAATATTTAATCAAGTAATTGCTGAAGTTAGCAGCTTCCCATCATTCGCATATCAACTTTAGCCGTTTCAATTAGATTTGAGGAATAATATTTTTACGTAAAATATGTCTATCTACAAGTACTGAAAGTTCGATTTTGTTATTTTCTCAACAGTCGACAGTGGTCGGGAGACGAAGAGGATGAGGGCACAACAGGTCACGTAACAACGGAGCATCCTCTGGCGGAGGCGACAATTCCCTTGGTCTCCCACTCGCGTCTTCAAGAGCAGCCCTCTAACTTAAGTGCCAATCTTGTGACCGCTTCCGGGACCCAGAATCCTCCTCGTTCGAGCACGCAGAGCCAGCAAGAGAGCGTTTTGCAGAAATTCAGAAAGAGCTTCTCCTTGAGGTTCCACAAAAAGGGCAGCAAGGAGAGCAACGAGAGCGAGTGCCCGGCCGAAGATAACGATGGATCCGGCCCTCTGGACGAGGAGGAGGAAAGGGAACCGCCGATTGTCACGGAACAGACCCCTCAACACAAAGAAGACACCAATAATGACCAGAAATTCCGGTTAGTCCGATTGTCATTTTTTAATTGCGAACTTTTATGCATTTATTAAAAATTCGAAAATGCAAAAATATATGAAACATCTAAAGTAAAGTTGTCATTGTAACTTTCAATATATAAATAAATGTCTACTTAAGTCGTATTTCGTCAGTTTTGTTTATAAAAATATAAATTTGCATAGAAATCCGCATAGAAGAAATCATTATTTCTATTTCGTAAGAAAATTAAATCCTTGCAAATAAAACATTCCATTCTCAATTTGAATAAAAATAAACAAGTATTAAATCATCGTCACAGGTTTGGTCCTCTTGTATGGAGAAGCAGTAAGGAGAGAAAAAAGGGCAGCAAAGCTGCCAGAAACGCGAAATGCAACAGCGGAGATAGCGGAATACAAATCGAGGTAAGAAAACAGCGAATCGTGGATAAAACGTGTTTGCACTTTAGTTCGTAGGAGAAGAGATCTAAATTTCAAATTAGCGAAATTAACGAGATGCATAGCATTTCCTTGAATCTTCCCTGCCTGGAGGATACTAGTGTACACCGATACAACCATCCATGCAACTAGTCCCGTTCTAGAAAATTCACTTTCCTATGAAGCGTCACGCCAGTCGATGGACTCTCTGTATCGGAAAATAAGAAACATATCCAGCGTAGATTCGACGAGTAACGAAATAAATTGTAAACGATATAGATGGTATCTGGTGGAGCATTGACTGGGGGTGGTGGTGGTGGAATGATGGGGGGTGGTGATAGCTCCGAGTCCCACGATACGGACGTCCAAGACGAGACGGACAGCCCTCCAGCCCTTCGTAGGCGAGTCGCTGACAAATCACGACCCCAGTCCGAGCTCATCAACCAGATACTGATCGACAAATTTAAGGTAAAGACTATCGTTCTTTGCCCCCGTTTGCCCTGCTACATCCAATCTTCGTGTTAATTATTAACAACCGCCAGCCGCACGAGAACTTGCCCGTCATCGCTGTATCTGTGCTTAACGTCGTTGACTAAATGGGAGCACCGTAAACTAGAAAGTGTTTTGTATATACTTTTGTGCACCATATCTGGTGCACAAAAGCGACACGACCTCGTTGCGATCTCGTGATGACCCTATGCGATTATATAGGACCGCTGTAGAATTATATTTTTAATGTTGCAATACATACGAGCGTGTGATCCTGCTACGAGAAATATAAAGATACCGTGCAATTGCACAACATCACTGTCACGGAATCGCAATGACGCGACGTCGTGTTTCTCGCCTGCACTAGGATTACATTTTCGATAGTGGAATCGTACTCTCGTATGTATTGCATCATTTCGTTAGAAATACAAAGCTAACCAGATCGTAAAATATCGTTACTATAAGATCGCAATGGCGTTATTCGCATCGTTCCTTTGTATTTGGGTCCAGAAACATTTCGATCGACAACTCTTTTTTACTGTTCTTATTTAATCTCTCAAATACGAAACACTCTCTCCATTATAATTTTATTCGACTGTGAACAATTAATTCCATATAACAATTGTATGGGTATGATACCAAGAAACGAAGATTCCGAAGACAAACGCTTTTGCTTTCGATGGCGTGAAAACAATCCATTTGTCATGGATGTTGCATATGTACGTTTTTAATGCTTTTATTTGATTCGTGTGCAATTCTAGTCCTCGTGTCACATCATCTTTATCGACGCCCATCCTTCTTCTCCCATTTCTTGCCTGGCCGGTCGTATATAATTGCTATTGAGAGAATCGCACATTTGTAACCATTATCGGGCGACACATATGACTGTTTCCTTTGACACAATAACTCGCATTACTCACGTTTGTGTACGGTTTAGCCACGCTCGTACAGATCACCGACAGTCACTGATACGCAGTCATAGACTATATCGCGTTGGCCAGGATACGAGGAGAGGAAACACACTCCTGGTTAGTTGATATCGGGCCGAGCACCCGACCGAACACGATTTATGGAGCCATGGACGAAAGTCGAGTCACCGCTGTTTGCTTTCGTCACCGTGTTTTTGCCTGTGTGATCGTATATAACAAAGACGTGTTTCAAAGATATGAACCCGTTAACGCGTCTGTTCACAGTGAAATTTAAGCTTTATACGATTCAAAATTGGGCTAAAAGCGTTTAAAAGTTTTTTTGACCAGCACGAAACACAGGTAAATAGTAGAACATAAAAATGTGAATAATAAATGTAACGTGGATCTAATTCGACGAGCGTGACATCAATAATATGGCACCTCTTTTCTAACATCACTGTGTACATCCTAATCCACAAATTTGGCTACTAATGTATCTGCCACGAGTACATAAACTTTCACACTGTGAACGTAACTGAAAATACTAGAATTTATTGGTGTTTGTGCATTAACAAAATTCCACGGTGTGTATCTAATCGTAAGCAGAGATGGGAACGGCACTTGGCTAGCTTGATGATCAAGCAATTTTCTGGAAGACTGGCTTAACGTCACACACCCAGAAGAGCTGCATCGTTGCTTATCATTCGAACAACCACGTTGAAAAGTCGATGTTAACGAAAGGATGTGTAATACTTTCAGGCGGATCTTCAGAGCCGCACGTCGAGGCACCAGCATGTACGCAGAACGAACAGTGATTTAGGAGGTCAGAGGTTACTCCAGTGGGATACGAGGTCTGGTTACAGCCACGCGCACAATTACCGCAGGATGCTCTCGACGCCATCACCGATCAAGACGAGGCCTCCTAGACTCAGTCCGAGGCACTCCTCCCATGACATCGTTACGCTGAGAAGGTGGGTTTAATGATCGTGATCCGTCCCGTGCTTTTGCACCCTTATCGCAAACGCCTCATTGACTTTTTGCCATACTGCGAGCGAGGGTCAATTCTGACGAGAGAGGTGCAAACCTGACGCAATCGCTGGCGAAATTTCCCTGTTTATTTTCGATACGCTCGAAACTTTTGTTATTATTATCGTACAGGGTCGAACACTTCCAGATTCGAAACACTTCAATAACTTTGTAAATGTTGATTCTAACGAAAATCCAACTGGAATACAGTATTGTATACGTTGAAAGAGACGTGGGCTGTAACGTTTAAAATTGTTATATTTGTATTTCGGAATGTACACGGCGATTGCTTGGGTTTCAAATACTCGAGGATATATTATTCTCTCCGTTAGTCAACGAGTGCGTGAACGCAGGAAAAAAACATGGAAAAATCTAGGTGCTCCGTTTGTCACTTGTTTGAAAATCTAAATGGTCTATTCTTGAAAAAAAAAGAACAGGCATTATCCTTGAACGATTCGCTGTTTCTTTTCTTCTTCTTTTTTTATTTATTTTTTTCTCTCCTCTTTTTTTTAAATTTTGTTCAATTCAAAAGGAATCATAGCATGACATTACGATATCATCAAAACAATCCCTTGAAAGATTATCCTTGACGAAATATAAATTCTTTATTCTCGAACCTTTCCAGTAAATCGAGGGAGAATAGTGGTAGGTAGACGGGTATTATAACAAACCACTTTCTTTTAATTTTTCCTCGTAAAGCAGTTGGTCTGTCACGCGTTACTATGTACGGAGTGGTTCTTTCGTACTCTCTCGATTATTTTTTTTATTTTTTTATGTAAAAGGATTTTCCATTTTTAATGCAGACTTTTATAGTAACGTGGTAGCGATAGAAGGTTCCACTTAAAGATCCTCATCTACTACTTAAACGTCCAAACTAAGAACATCCAAAAATATGAATACAAATGTAAAACGTTAGCAATACACCACCAAGTTTAGGAGAAAGTTAAAAATAATTTAAAATAGGTCTATAACAGAAAACTAAATTCAGTAAACAAAAAAAAGAAAGAAATACGAGACATTATCTACGAGCAGAAAGCGTTACTTTAAGAACGAAGAAACGAGCATTTTTTGAGGTAGGACAATTTACAGAACCACTCTGTATACACATGTATACCTTGTCGTATGTATATATATATATTTACCTATTGTAATTCGTTGCTGAATGTTGTATCGATGCTTCTACGTAAACACAAAGCTTGTTGATCCTTTTCCGACCATGTGCAGTTTAAAAGAAAAATTAATGACGATCTTATTCTGGTCCCAGTAACGCGAAAGGGAGGAGTTCTCGGACAAATTTGAGGCGTTCACTTAGTCAACCACTGGGTATCAATCAGCTATCACCCTTGATGCGCACCAAAACTGCAGGTAATGCTAACACTTGTCAAATTAAAATCGAACCTTACTTGTTGATATTGTTTGAGTTCTAACGTAGACCACATACTTTCCTTTCTTTCCTTCCAAGCAAATAAGTAATCTTTTCTTTCACGTTATACACTTTGATTGAACTGCAAACTGTTATAGTTACACGTTAACACACTGACATGCCGTCACGTTTAACATTGAATTTTTGAATTTTGAAGATACGGATATCGATACTATTTTTTAAAAAATACGTGATCATTTATATTTTTTCTTTTTCGGGGAGGAGCACATTGCTTGTTTGCTTGGTACGAAAGCACACTGGTAGCCAACCCGTTGACGAAGATTAGTGCACACTTTCTCTACTCCAGTGATATCCAGTTTCTCTCTAGATCACTATTTCCGGCAGTGCTCTAAGTTAGCATGGCACCCTTTGTAAAAATCTCAAAGCCGTCGTAACAAAATGCACCTGTAAGAAGAGTTCTTAACAGTAAGGAATGCGGAACACTCCTGTATTAAACGTGTTGATATCTTCGTTCTGTAAGGATTGCTTTCTGTGAATACGCTTATGTTTGCAAGGTGCAGTAGAAATTAACCACCCTTAGAGAGTTTCACGAAACATTTCGATAATTAAGAGAAATGAATTTCATCTTCTTTTTTACCGAAAATATTCAAGAGATATTTCCACGCGTACTATGTTTCGTAAAGCTCTACGAGAAGACTAATTACTCACATGAAACGTGATAAACGATTTTTTAATCTTTTGCTGCCAACACCAGCAAGCCTGCGATGGATACCTACACAGGGTGATTTTTTGTATACGATTGTTCTCTCGTGTTAACAGATTTAAGCAACAAAACGAAAGCAAAACAATACTGACACATTGACAGATACAAAATACAAATGATCCTCGGATCTCGACTCGTTTTTTTCTTTTCGCGATAAAGACAAGAGTCGTTTTGTTTAAAATCAGGCGCGAGGTTGCCCGGTGGAAACGTCCTGTCTGAGGACGAACAAGATGGAAGAGGCGGAACGTCCGACGATGAAATGATGTCTGATTCGGAATCCTCCATCGCCTCTTTGACGGACAGAAAGAAATCCTTCGAGCAGACGATGGACGAAGAAGTTGTAATCCTGGCTGAAGCTGTTTGGGACCACGTGGCGATGGAACCAGAGGAGCTAGCTTTTCGCGCTGGCGATGTAATCGAAGTTTTGGACAACCTGGACAAAGACTGGTGGTGGGGCAGTTGTAGAGGAGAACATGGCTGGTTCCCGGCTGCATTTGTTAGGGTATGTGACCAATTTTTCTTAAGATTTTTACACTAAAAATATTAGAAATTTCGATTAATATAATATTTCTCACTTTAAAGCAATCACTACTATTTTAGCTGAAATAAAAAATAAAGCAAAATTTTACAAGTAATTATGTATACTTATTAGCGAAAGTTATGACTTTTATCGATTCATTCATGAATCAAAATGACTGTGGAATTGCAATGAATTGTATTGAACTTTGTCTTCAGTTACGCGTAAGCCAAGAAGATACTGTCGAGGATTGTTTGGCGGCGATGGCCTCTGGAGGCGCGTCAAATTCGCAACTAAGAAGACGTACCAGTGTTTCGCTGTTATCAAATGAACAAGTCAGAACGAGCGTAGTTCGTGAACTAGTTCAAACCGAAAGGGATTTCGTTAAAATACTGAGGGATGTTGCGGAGGGTTACATAGCCGAATGTCGACGGCGCACGGATATGTTTACAGACGAGCAGATAGAAACGATTTTCATCAATCTCGAGGAACTGTTGGACTTCCAATCTGAATTCTTGAAGGATCTGGAAACTAGAATCGACTGGAGTGCTCCGTACAAGAGCTGCGTCGGTGAATGTTTTCTAAATCATGTAAGGACATCAAAATTATTTAATATCCATTAGATATTTCTTTCAATAACAATGTTTGCTTTAATTTTATGATATTAAAAATTGTTTCAGAGAGCGGGATTTCGTATGTATTCGGAGTACTGCAACAGTCATCCGATGGCTACCGCCACTTTACAGGAGTTATACCAACATAATCGTTATAGCAAGTTCTTCGAAGCCTGCAGGTTAATGAGAGGGCTGATAGAAATTCCTTTGGACGGATATTTATTGACACCAGTGCAACGGATATGCAAGTATCCACTCCAATTGGCAGAATTACTGAAATATACGAAAACCGATCATCCAGATTACCATAAGATTCAGGAAGCTCTAGAAGCGATGCGAGATGTTGCGGTTTTGATTAACGAAAGAAAGAGACGGATGGAGAGCCTAGAAAAACTTGCTGCATGGCAACTAAGGGTGGAAGGATGGGAGGTAGGAATCCTAGAGATATAATGAAATTTATTTGTATAATATTATTTCGAAGCCCTCACTTATTTCGATGGTGTTATACTTTAATATCTTTTATTAATACTATAGGGTGAAGATCTCATAGAAGTTTCGTCGCAATTAATTTATCAAGGAGAAGCTGTGAGAGTTACTACCGGCATGTGGACAAATAATATCACACTTTTCCTATTCGACCACCAGTTAGTGTATTGTAAGAAGGATATCTTAAAGCGAAATACCTATGTGTACAAAGGACGAATTTATCTCGACACGAGTGAAGTGATCGATGTTCCCGATGGGAAAGGTAAATTTTCAAACCGTGTGTCATTAATACATCATCTAATTCTAGTTTTATTTTTAATATTTCAATCGTAAATTGTTAATGGTTTGTTCACAGACCACCAACTAGGTGTAACAGTAAGGCATTGTTTGAAAGTATACAGTTGTGTTCGAGATAAGTGGTTGTTATTCTGCTGTCGCACAGCGGAAGAAAAGCGCCGATGGTTGGCAGCCATGGCCGAGGAAAGGAGACTGGTTGCTCAGGACAGAAATGACGGATTGGAGTTCCCTGCTGCGGCCAGGCAATTGGCTAGGATCGCAGCAACGAGACAGCAGAACAGACCGCCAATTAAACCTCGCAGTACGTAAAATAATTATTGTCTGAGCCTTTACAATAAGTACTTTAAACTTATGATATTATTACAATTGTCTGGATTGAATAATTACAGACAAAACGTACAAAAGAGAGTCGGCTTACGAAATGCCTACAATGGTTGGGCAAGCCACCACAAACTCGTTAGGACGTAAAGTTGGCACTTGGTTCACATTCGGTAGCAGCAAGAAAAACACGCGACTTCAGCCGTCCTGAGACAGGCCTACCTTCGTACCATACATTGACTTGTGAAAGTCTGACAAGAAGCGCTTAATCGTTGCTTCACAACCGTGATTCACAAATTACTTGTCGTTCAAAAAACATTTCTCAGAAAATTTCTTCACATCGAGATTTATTCGGATTTTCTTCAATGTTTCGACATTTAAGAATATTTGAATAAACAAACGGACATCGTATTCGTTTTAATCTGTACGAAAGCAAACGATAACAAGCGCTTGTCACGTGTATGGAACGAAGGTATTTTATTTATCTAATCGTTAAGTTTTATCTCTTAGTCGTTGTCGATTCAACAATATCGGTACGTCCTGTTAAAAGGGTAAGCAAAACGCTACGATTTTCGTCGGTCCGAATGTAGTTATTCTCGTTTAATTTAAATCACACGCAGTTCGATAAAAAGGAAGTATAACTTTGTCGATATCGTTAGCGATATTTATTTCACTGCCTCGAAGAGGATTCTTCTAGATTCTATGCTCTGTCGTCTTACAATCACACAGATCACTGCAATCACGGAGTGACAAGGTATTATCACTTAGTTGTTTTCAGAAAAATGATAACCGTTGTTTGTTCAAAGTATAACCGCAAGAAATATTACTAATTAAGCGTAATTATAAATTCATATAAGCAACGTTTAGACGAAACGAACAATATTACAAAATGGAAAAGAATAACGTGCGGAAAGTTTGAACTTATTAAAGGCAAAGCGATAAGTATTGAGGCGGGACGAAATAGAAAATATTATTGAAGAAAAAAAGCTTGCATAAACTAAAAAAATTAATGCACTTACTATTAGATATATATGAATATTATGCGTAAAGCCGATAGCGAGCTTTTGCGGTACTAAAGAGAAAGTACTAGTCACTCTTATCACGGAATCACATAAAACACCAGTGATAAAACTTTAGCATTATCGGAATGCAACCGCTTGTACGTTGTAAGCAATGAATGGATTAGCAGTGGCCACGTGTTTTTTATGGTAATAAAGACTGATTGAGAAATGCTTGAGCAAATAGGTACGGAGAGTAGCACTGAGAGAAAAATATAGTCAAAGCGTAACAGAATTTCGCTAAAAGTAGATATATTTATTACTGCAGAATGAAAGACCTTCCACCTGCATTATTGGTTTGATAACCACTTAGATAGTCTCCTCTAGTACGCACATTGAAATAAAGAGAAACAACGTTGACACAAATATCATACTTTGAAATTTTCTCTCAGTGAAGCAAAACGTATCACAGTACATAGTATCATAAAAAAAGAAAAGAATCTTAACTTGTTTCACGGTACGCCCTTTTACTGCCTAAAATTATCGTCATTTCATCTAAAGCAGTAAACCATAATACTCATCGTAGTTTGTACGAAGGTTTTAAATTTTTGGTAAATGGACGAAGAATTATATTTCTACGTCGAATATGGAGCGACAGTATTAATGATATAGGTACCACCTAAACATGTAAATACTCGCATATCAAGCTTGTTTTCTACTGCTGCTGTAGCAGTTTCTAAACGGAAAAAAATCATCTGAGATATCTTTCAAGTTTTTCTACTCTTGTACAGAAAAATGTTACGAGAATATTACGATGAAAGCCAGTCAGCAAAAACCTCTGTGTTTTGTATGTAAAAAATAATGGAAACGTGCACACTGTAATTCTTCATCGAGTACAATTCAATTAACGTTTCAAAAAAGCTGATCCATCAATTGTGAAAGTTTTTAACACTGCCAATATGTTTACTAAATATTTTTTTTGTTCGTTTCTGACACTTTTCATCGTCTTAATGCATATATATTTTTCGAAATATATGTTCATAAAAAAAAATAATTGTTATTCTATCTTCGATCGCAATTTTGCAGAAAAAAGAAGAAAATACTTGTGAAATATAAACAATACACAGAAGTATATTTTTGCTTATTTCCTGGCATTGTATTTACTATATGACGAGGACAATATGATGACAAAATGAAAGAGAAAGATTCCTACTCAACTGTACAGAAACCATTAACCATTGATGTTTAGACTAGAAGCGATACATTTGTTGCTGAACCTAATTCATTTAAGAGTTATTTTTATAGGACAAATTTATTTGTTCGAGCGCAATTTCTCTGTAAGCATTGTTATATAAGGCCAACTATAATGGCCAATGTGACTAAACATAAGGAGAGAAATATCACATGTTAATTATAAACGCTGAAACGATAATATCGCATATTGCACAATTTAGAACTTTCCATTCATTGAATTTTACTAACATCAATAAAGAAATAAAACTTCTGTAAATTATCAGAGTAATATTACAAATATTCGCAAGATACATTAGTTACAAAATAAAAAAAAGAAGTTTCAACATAGCAATGGTTTATTCTTTACATTGACTATATCTTGTTAAAGACGCATAAAGTAATTAATAATTCAATATATATCCTTTCTATAGTTAGGAATTAATAAATTTGTATTGTTACTCTGAAAATACTAAAACAGACTTTGCACAAACGTCAAAATGATGTGCTTTGAAGCAATAATATTACTAGGCGTTACAGTAATAACAGTTTAGGCTGTTGCATATGTATGTGAACGCATATATTTTCCCTTATATTTAACATAAATAGTTGTGCGTGCATATTGATGATTGCCATATTTTATAATTGTGAGTTATTAATATGCACGTGAACGTTCCATTTTCGTAAATTTGAAAAAAAAAAACTGATACAATAATGTTTGTATCGCTTTGTTTCATGTAAATAATTAGGTATTGTACTTTATAAGTGTAAATATTGTAGAACTCTTCGTTAGCGCAAACTTCGACATGTTCTAGGCCATAAGGAACTTTAAAATCGAATGACATATAAATTTTGGATAAAGATTAATTATTGATTAATAGCACAATGTTTTGTATATTTGTATATTTAATTTAATGATTTAATAATAAATTACCCTTTTTGCTCGATTGTTCACGTTATAAATAATTATCGTTTATGATATGTACAGTTGAAATTACATAATGTTTACAATTGTTTTCAAAATATAAATATATACTCAGTTAAATATATGTAAATAAACATTTTATAATTACTACATCATTATTATTTTATTGCACTGAATTATATATATGTCCTACACATTACTTTTCACAAGTACTACTAAAGGTAGTATACTTTAAATAAAATCATACTTAAGGAAAAGATATTTAATAAAAAAAGACCATATCTATTACTATTTATTATATGTATTCATGAAAATTAGGTACCTAGTATGTATGTAGTACTTTTTGCAATTTGAGCTTTTAATTCAGTATTCTCTTTCCTCAACTGATTTACCACTTGCCTTAGGGTTCTAGCTTCTTCTAACAATTGAGCATTTTCATCTAAACTTTGTGAGAAACTTTCTTGAACATCTCGTAATTCTGTAATGTACTGGCATGCCCTTGCTAGAATTCCTCCTTTACTCTGTAAACATAAAACATCAATATGTATTAGACATACATATGTCTTTTACAACAACGCATCTTTATAGAAAGATGAAACCTAATCTGTCGAACGTTGTGATTTATAGTTTGACAGAACAAAATGGATCATACGCAATTCGATAAAATAATATAAAACAGAAAATGTTGTACATCCTTTATTTCCTTATAAAACAAAAAGACTTATCGGACAACCTAATACTTTGAACTAAAATACCATAAAAATAATAAAAAAAAAACCAGTGCATGATGTATAGGACTTAGATGTATAAAAAATATGTACTATATTACCTGTAACTCAAAATTGGTTTTTACATCTCCATCTCCTGTTGAACTTTGTTCACACTCAGGTAAGAGCTTCCCCAATTTTGAAATCCAATTATTAATTTTATCCCTACGGCGTCTTTCAACTTCATTATGTGTTACCCTTCTTCTTTCATCTCTCTATATGATATTATATAGAGTAATAATTAATATCATTCAGCAATTTCAATTAGATATAAATCACATAAATTATTCTACCTTTTTGATGGTAGTAAGGATATTTTGTGGATTATCTATTTGAAGTTTAACACGTGGTGCAACTGTTCTTGTAGTTTCTGAGGTAACTACTTCATTACTATTACTAAGTACATAGAACTGACCATTTATAGGTGATGTCAAGACTTGAACTGTATTATTTATAGGTGCAGCTATTGATAATTCAGTGTTATTTGTATGATTATCACCAACTTGTACCACACGGTACGCCACTGCATTATCATTTCTATTTACTTCACATAATTGATACTGAATATTATCTTCTTCTGTTACTGTTTCTATTTCTGTGTCGCAATCTATTATTTCTGCTTCTTCTAAAACTACGCCGACATTGTCATTGCTAATTGTATTTTCATCCACACTATAAAACATTATATACTTACAAAAGCATACACGGAAAAATGTGGTATGAAATAACCTTATACGTCAGACATTTGTTTTCCAATTTTCATATGGTATAAAAATATACATTTGATTTTACGAAACATAAATATAAATTCATATGTTAAAAAAAAAATAAATTATTTTACATATCTTTTTTAAGTTCATAGAAATCAACAGAAACATTCTATTAAGAATATGTCATTATTTTATTTTTATGATTATATTATGGTAAAAAAAACATTTTACAAAATTATAAAATCAATGAAAAGCATACCTTTCATCAATATTGCCAAAATGATTTAATACTTCCATTGTAATATTCAGATTAAATTACCTTGAATCAAAATTTTATCCACATAAGAATGCACTACATTGCACTTGCACTGCAATCTATTTACTGTAGGCAATGCGTCACAAATCAAAAAATTATATAGATAAAATAACGTATTTTAAATATTAAATATTTAAATGTATAAAAATATGAAATATGTTATCATATTTAATACAAAGTGCCAAATTCTTATAATAAAAGTATAACATCTAAAAAATAATTGTACTCAAACTATTTAAATAATATTTTTATAAGTAATTTTATTGACTATCTAGTTATAAAAGTGTAAGATACATTTCTCTTTAACATTTTTTATATAATGATTCAAATATTATAATATCATAATATTAATGAATAAATATTTAGAATATTTATAGAATTTTTGTACGATTAATTATAGGCAATAAATGAATAATGGGAATAAATTAATATGTAGTAGTTATGGTTTATCAGTTATGATTAAAACCAAATATAGTATCGTATGTTCAAAATTGGCACGTTTAATAGTAATTTTTTGTTTACTTCCCTGCTTAAATGCACTGATAATGTGCAATGTTAGGGAAAGATTAAATACCATATTTTAAACTCGGCCATTAATAGTAAAATATATTATTAGAAAATGAAGTATATGTAATGTATATGGTATATATAACAAAGTCTTTATACAGTAAAAAAATAAAGTAATATTTGTGGCATCGTTTTCAATGTTATTCTGTATTCACCGTATATAAATTGATTATATTGATTTTTAGATTTACATGTTGTATAACAAAAAAGTCTAAAGAATACTTAGATTGAAATGAGATTGCGAAGTTTTTTCATGTATGTTGCAAGTACAATATAATGTCGTAGCATATTAAATGATTTAACTTCGGTTTGTCGGATATAAAATTACTTGTTCTTTTTTATTTGTTACTTAATGATTTTCAACGCGTAGGATTCAAAAATGCAAACCTGAACTTTAGAAATCCAACGGTTCAAAAATTATGCATATGTAAGATACGCATTTTTACTGTATTTTACAGGTTAGCACGATGCCATATTACTCTTATCAATCATTTGATTGGTCGATACAAATGAGCATTGAATTAAACTTCGCCAAATATTAGCTTGTATTCTCGTAGAGGATAGAATGAAATTGAATCTAATCCGATATTTACGAAAATCAAAATCCCGCCGTAAAATGGCCGATACTCATGTATATTTGTGTGCAGCCAGCGATTCTACTCATTGAACGAATGATGGATTGGAGCCACCATGGTGTCAGAGTAACGCGTGAAATACGTTAAAAATGTTACATACGCATAACTTTTAAACCATTAGATTCTTAAAATTAAGACTTGTATTTTTGGATTTTACGCGCCAAAGACATTAAATGACAAACAAAAAAGGCAATAATTTCATGCTTGATAAATTAAAGTTCATCATATTTTTATACGTTTTCATATGTGGTGGTGTTTTTATGTTACCCTAGTATGGTATCACTGCTCCATGTGTGTGATTTACCGAATTTTGTGATTTAAATTCAACCACTTGTTGTAAATATAAATTTAATATATTAATCATGCTTCATTAAAATATGAATCTTTGATATACATGTGTGCATGCAGAGTACATTCGATAAAAGGTAAAAGATAGGTTACGAGACAATTGACGCACCAATATTTTTAGAACTGCGTTTTCAGTGAACTGATACACGACACGAACTGGTGAAAATATTGTGTTTAACATTTCTATTTTTCTTTAGAATGAAGCCTCCAAACGAATTTATTTTCTTATTGATTCATATCCTTGCAATCATCTTAATTGTATATTGTGAAGATGAAAACTACTTTGAAAATATAGAGTAAGAATATTAATAAGTTCTTTTTACATCTAAAATTAGGAGAAATTTATATTATTATATGTATAAATTAAACAATACATAATTTTACAGGAACTCAGAAGAACTAATAGATCCATATTCATTTTTTTATGATAAGCACAGTAAAACAATGGATAAAGAAATAAACATGGACATGTATGTATAAAATGTATATTCAGTTGTTGTAAATGCTATAAGTATTAACTTTTTCAGTAGAAAAGATATGGTACAAGAAATCACCAAAGCTGAAAACAAGTTGGAACCTCTTGAACATGAAAATAATTATAGTAGCCACGAGGCGATCTTTTATAAGCGTCTTATTAATCTATTATTATCAAATATTCGCATAGAGGTAAAAGGCTAATATTATTTGTGGTGTAATTTCTCAAACATGTTCAAGAAGAATGTATTTTGCTTTTTGGAAACAGAATGAGAATGAAGTATCAATAACAGGAATATTAGAGATTGAGGTATCCCATTCTCAAATGGAAATACTTAGAAATTTTCAAATTCATAAAACATCTTTAAGAGAAATTGATGAAATTCTGAGTAATATAATACAGGAACCTCGATATAATTATATGTTTGAAGCTGTACATATATTTGATGTATTGCACAAAGGTTTTGGCACAATACTTAAAACAGTACAAGAATATGTAAGAATATTGGTTTTGTTTAATTATATTTGTGGTTTATATATTTATACGAAAAGAATTTTATTGATTTAATATTTTAGCCAGATGGAGCTATAATCTTATTTACAATGATAATGGCTTGTTTGACATTTAAAATGATGAGACGTAGCCAAAGATTTCCTATTTTGTGTATTATACAAATTATATTCATATTGAGCTTTTTTATGACTTGGTGGCAGCTTATAAAGGTAAATAACATTAACTTATAATTTTATTTTAGTTTTAAAAGAATATTATTTCTTAAGTATATTTGTTCTTTTAAGGAAGCCGAAATTAAGTCTGTTGCTGCACAAATGAAATTTTCAGACATACCAATTTCGTGTCAACCCGATAAGATGAATTTGTGGCACAAGTTTATTTCATTCTTTTGTAAGTATATATTATTTTGGTACATTGAAAAATGCTCTGGAAGGTTACTGTCATCTTTCTATCGTTGTAGCTAAGGATGATTGTGAGCAATATTATGAAACAGTAATGTCTAATCCAAAACTAAAAATTACACCTGCATTTGCATTATCACATTTTATTACTACCGTTGTTCTTCATCCAGTTACGCACATAGGAACTGTTATATCTGGCTTTATAAATAATGCTACAGGTAATTGATAAGTTTTATTCATAGTTACATCCTAATAATTCAGTTGATTTAATAATTTCATTTAATCTTTTAGATAATCTACCTTGGACATATGGATGGATAATAAAATGTATGCTGTACATATGTATAGGTTTTGTTATAATAATGATACCATTCTTTCTGTCTGGAGCATCATTTAATTTAGGCTTAGGACCATTATTAAGATTTGGAATTAGCCATGAGAGAAAAAATGGAAAAGGTAATTCATTACACAGTCTAGAAAACCGAGAACCTGTACAGATAATTCTTAAGGTAATATATAATTCCCTTGGTTTTATTTGGAATGTTTTTGTTTTTAACTAAATTTATCCCAGATTTAATTATAAATCTTTTGTATGTAGTTGTTTAAAAACTCAAAACTTTTTTTAGGTAACTCATGGTACCGACGTACCGCAAATAGAAGATGTTCCGAAAGTCAAGCAATCGAACGCCTTACCAGCTTTAAAAGATTATTGCGCAGAAGAAACTATTGTGACAGATAGTGATATTCGGGAAAATTTCGATGATTTATGTCGCGGTGATACGATACAGAACAGTAAATTATCGAATAATCATAATGAAGAAAAATTAGATGCAATAATAGGAGAAAATAAGGATGGTAGAGGGGATGGTTAATAATTTATTGATTACTTGTTTCGTGATATATATAAACTGTTAATTTCTAATGTACTCAATCAAGTAAATATTTCATTACATAAAATTTAATATTACTTATTGTTAATACTTAAATTAATAATTAACGAATCCAAAATGTCAATTTTATAACTGTATTTGACAGCTTGTGACTTATAAAGTATTGTTTCAGTATTGTTTATATTTATTTTGTTTGTAGTTGGATTGTGATTATATCATATTGTATAAGGAAGACGATATTTAATATTTTTACAATATGCTGTAACAATGTTCATATTATGTGATTCCAGTGCTTTAATATTTCCAATATTTAAATACACGTACTTTTATAAACATGCAATGTTCGTTTAATACAATATGCAAATTCTATATAATTTAATAGAATTATTTCGCAAGCAGAAATACGGGTACTAATGTGAATTCAGCCTAATGAATAGGAACGAAGAATTCACTAAACGTATATATCCTATTTCTACGATGAGCTGAATTTTTTGTATTTATTTTAAAACGTATTTGTGTGGAAACTATGTTGGATATACGTACATAACAAGCGCAGATGTTGGTGATGTAGCCGGAATAACGATTAGGAGAAGTGGTAGGTGACGACGATCCCGCAAAACTAAGTTCTGTGTTCGTAATTAATTCTATTTATGCAAACCAGCGCGTTCGTCTCTACACACACAGCACAGTTTCAAAACAACTTGTCATCTCATACGTACTTCGTCAAGAATCTAATTAAATTTCAACATTATGTTCGAAAATTATCGTTAAATTTAATTATGATAATATATATAATTTAAAAATTGAAGTTCGAAACTGCAAAAATTAAATTTTTACACTGTATCACTTGCAACTTTTCGGATGTTTAAATAGTTTTGTTTAAGAAAACAAATTTGATTAACGTAAACCAAAGGTGTGAAGCTTGTCTATCAGATCGAAAAAAAATTTGTAAGAACTGGTCAATCAAAATATTTAGAATGGCTCGATTGAACGAAGCAACGGCTAAAGAACTTTTTCAAATTGTGTATAGGTCCATGAACAGCAGGTGTGTTTATAGGTAACAAAGAGCGATATGTATTTAGGGCAGAGGGTTGGGTTTCATAGGGCCATAGATGCATTACATGCTCGAGATGATGTCTAAGAGAACCGAGACTGGTACGCGTATGCCGACGTGTTTGACCCTTAGTTCTGTTTCCGCAAACCATCGTCCTTTATCTGACGTATATTATGCTTGTTCCAAAATGTTTGTACCTTTGTGCGCGTTCGGCGTTTTGTCATGAATTTACACATCTAAATATTCTCAAGATTATTTGAAGGTTTCTTCTTTAGTTACTTTTATAATTAAAAATTAAAAAAATTTAGATTTGAATAATATCAAACTCACTCAAATAATATCTTATATCTTTAAAACGTGAATAATCGTTTAACTTCTAACTTCGTTATCGTCAGTTTGTCAGACGGTTTTTCTTTTTTCATCGCTTCAGCAACTACAAGCATCGAGCAAATTACAAGCGTAAAACGAGCGTTTGGAACGCTCGTAAGGAGTCTGCAAACTTTTCACGACTTCGTGGAAGTTCGGTGCAGCGTAGCTTAATCCGTTTTCGCGATGTCTAAAGCAGACTCGATCATAGATGCATCGACGAGCATCGAGAAGGCTATCAAAATAACGAACCTATCTCATTTCAAAGTGGCTTAATTGCGCTTGGCTGCATCTAAAACGACCCGGGATCCGTTCTATGCACGTGCAACCAGGCTTTTCACCTGAAACCCAAACGGCCCTTCCTTACATCTGCTCCATTGATGTCTCTTGGTTCGTCATTAGTTAGCGGTGAACCGCTAAAAATTCGAAGAACTTCGAATACCAGACATCGAACGTGTGCATGGCTTGATGCGTGATGCCAACGTGTGTGTACGTATATATGTCTTGATCTTCGAGAAGCTTTCTTCGACATCCTCCGTTACTCAGAATTCCCTGAAGACTTCCACCTGGTTACGCTCGAATACCGATCGACGAATCGATGATCGATTCACAAAGTGCACCCGTGGCCGATGTAAAAATAGAGGATGGTTGGTTGTTCGGTTGGCCGATATCATTCGTACCGAAATATCAAAGTGTTCGTATCGTAGTTCCGATTTTTCTTCGGTTAACTTTCCTCTTTGCTCGTACGACTCGCGAAGAAAAGTTGGATCGTTTCTATTGCCGCACCGGTACTGTCATTTCTTTCAAAGAGATTTTCGGGAAAGTTATCGATAATTCATTTTAAGTGGTACATTACAATTGGAAACTCCATAGGAAAGTTCCAACGGAAGACAAACTTCCAGAGGCGGTCGAAGTCTTCAACAAAGTGAAATACATAATGCATGCCTAGCTGGAACATAATTAAGCAAGGCGGGGGAAAGACGAAGTTTTAACCGATTTACTTCGTTCCCGGCGCGAGGTAGACAATTCAACCTGAGTTCTTGCAGAACTTCGTCTTAGAATATGCTACGATCGTTTTAATAACCATCTTTCATTGCGATATAGTCGATGTAACTTATCCATGCTTCGTGAGGATACATGCAATCATTTTTTGTTTCCGTTCCTTACGACAGTTTACGCCAGTCATTTACAGAAGGGTTATTCCGTGTAGTCGACTGGAATGTGTGACCGTACAAACAATCGGATATCCGGCTCCACGATGTTACCGTTTCTTGCACGGCTTTGATCGTTAGCCTGTAAATTTTCGTACCTCCATGTTAGCCGATCGAGGATTCAGTAACTCATGAGAGGTCTGGATATCGGGAAATGGATGGTAGGTGTAACGATCGGTTACTGCTACTAAACGTTTCGCTGTTCACCAGAATTGCTGAATGTAAACTGTCTATTACCGACGTTGGACCTGATCGTGCACGCTTCTGTTGAGTGCGCATTTATCAGCATTGTGCAGAGCATGGAGACCAGAGAACTGGAACGATATAGATTTTCTCCGATCCTTCCTGTCTGGATTTACGTTTGTTCAAGCAGATATAGCCGACGTTGTCGTTGATATCGGTTACGATGAATAGAAAGAAAGCCATTTCTACAGTTATCGGTGAAGTTTTATCGATCCTAGTCCCCTTGGTTATTTAAAAAAACCTCCTTTCCACTTTATAGATTTTAACGCGAACTTTGTGCGTTAAATGAAGTTTGTATAAGAGAAATACTTAAAATGTGTTCTAGTATGTATAGATACGATATTATATCAAGATAGCTCCTCTGTGGTCTATTAAAGCTGGCCAGTGACAAGCATCGTACTTGTGATCAAAGCTGCACCTATCTCTATATACAGTTTATTAATTACTTTGTCGTGTAAATACCGTTTCGCGAACGATTTTAATTGTTCGATCAATGAACGTCAAATTGCGAAAAATTATCTATTAGTCTTCAAAGCGATCGTTTCGTGCAAATTACATTGCTTTTGTAATTTTCCTCTTAAATTTACGACTTTTTATCGGATCATCTCCTGTAAAATTATTTAAATTCTAAATATGAATTTTATCTTTAATCTAGAAGGTAAAACTTTCACAACTCGCAAGTACATCAATATCTTTTTTTTCTTATTTTATGCTATAGCTCTATTTCAAAGTTTCTATTCACCTGTTCGAAACTTGGAAATACCTAATTCCTATTTGTCTTTCAGAATCTTCGAGTGTCACGTGTAATTAACACTTTATCCAACGGTGATGACCGCTGGAAAGGTCCAACCAAAAAGGAAAGTGTAATTCAATGTCGGACCCGTGGACATATACACGAGCGAGCAGAAGTAACCGCATGATAACGCAGCATTCCAGTTTGAGAGGATAGTAATTAAGACCTCAACTGGTCCCAAGGGACTTTGTACGCCGTCTCCCTATATCTTATCGCATGGCTCGCCCGACTGGATGTCCATGCTTTATATATATATATGGGTTTATTCACCCAAGAGGGCAGTTCTGTATCGAATGAGTCGTTGTACATGTAGCCAGAGTTCGATCTTTTGTTTTCCAATTATCGACGAAATTCTTTCGAACGATCAGGCATCGTTTCGTCACGAATTATCAGGTGTTTCGGTGAAACATGTGAGTTAAATTTGAGAAACGATCTATCTAGAGAATTTTTTTTAGTAGCATAGTAACGTATAGACTGTGAATGTCTATGTGTTTATGAGAACTTCCGAGGTTCAAAAACCTATAGAATCTACATAATATTCTAAGACGTAAATTCTAAGATGTAAAATATTCAAAGTAAAGTATTTTTGTAATGTTTAGTAGTCAAAACAAATTGCTATCCCATTTCTTTATTCGGATCCCATTTCCTTAGTTATATGTCTATAAAAGTATGAAATTGTATAAACGTTCTCGATATAGTAATGTGTTTCAATATTTAGAAGCATTAGAATTTAAATACTTTGTTACTCGTACTTTTCCTTCAGATTCCTTATTTAAGATCTAGGTCGATCATGGAGCTTTGTTTTTTGTTCGAGGAAATACAAATTGCCGTCGATGCAAGAATATAGTCGCGCCATAGCGTAAGAATAAAAGGCTGCAAACGAGATTATACCTTAATACGCAATATACGTTTTATTTCGTAGAGTCGAGCGACCATGGACAACATGATAAATGTCGTTCCCACTGCTCCGACATAGACGTTGAAATTAGTCGTAGAGTGGTTGTTGTCGTTCAATCGACCAACGAAACCATTAAATGTCAGGAAATCGAACCGGTTTAGAGAAGCTTAAAGTAAAATTCCACGTCGCGGCTCCGTGGGTATAAATACAGGAAAACTGGTCGTATGGCAATTACATCGGCACGACTTAACGTGAAACGATCATTTTTTCCGCCGTTGGTCATATGGGAAAATAGTTTAATATCAGTGAACCGGTTTGATGCTGCGTCGGCCGTTTCAAGTCTGACGCTCGGACACGCAGCTTGCATTATCCTTCGTGCATCAGAAATAAGAACAAAATAAAATGAGGATCATTAATGAACATACACCGCGAGAACTTAAGCAGACGTTGGAATACTGACTTCTTTTTAAGATACAAACATTATTCTGCACGCTTCGATTCAATACGCTATCGATGCATAACACAGACGCTTGTAAAATTTACATTTTCCAGATTCTTATTTTTATGATAAATACGATATCGCACGTCTCATTCTTGATTAATAGTTTGATGTGCTTAATTAATAATCGATGATCAACGCGTTATATGCGTATAAGATATGCAAAGTTTCTTAAGTTATAAAAATAACGTTCGTGCTCCAAAGATAAATAGAAGAACGCGAGATCACTACTCTTAATACGTTTATTAATTGCTAAATATTAAAGTGGCAAATGATCGATAGAAATCACAAAATTACAGAAGCTGGAAATAATTACGATGCAGAGTCAAGTAACGTAGGTATTTCTAAACGCGACGCGAGCCGACTCAATAACCGTGATCACAGATATCATCGTGACCAGTCGCTCTGAACTGACATGATTAATAGGAGCCGCCGAAATTGGTTCTTAATGACTCGATAAAGAAATGGGGCCTAACCATCATTAAATGCATTTTAGTTACGCGTTTCTAATTCCTAGTTGGGCTAATGAGCTTTTCATCAGATTCGAGTAATCTTCCGGTTTGAGAACGAGCCTTGCTTATTTTTTTCTTCTTCTTCGAGCTCGTGAACGGTCGGAATGATCAGATTAGAATATAAAGATAGAACCCTTTGTGCTTCAGCGCCGCTATAGCGATATCGGCAATACGAAGATTGTTTCTTGTATTATTTTCACCGATAAAGATCATAGAAGCAAAGAAGTAAAATATTTTTATTTCGGTACAAAGGCCTTCGTTTTGAAACCTTACATTGCAAAAGTGTGCTAAAGAATATGCATGGTCATCATAAAAGTCGGTCGTATCATAAAAATTGAAGCATTTGCAGTAATAAGAAGCCATCTCCGATATTTGAATTATATGCATCGCAGCAGAAGAAAAATAATAGGTTTCACATTAAAAAATGCAAAAATTTACTAGTACAAATATTAGTTGATTAATAGCCTGTAACACGTTCGAAAAAATGACTTGAATCTGATCGATTTTAAGTTGGTATTTATTGATCTACAAACATTATGGGAAAGTGGAGCTGCCTCCTTATTGCAGCAGCTCGTTCAAATTTCGGCATGCAAAATGTTAACAACTAATTTTGCGAGATATAACCTTCTTTTGCCAAAATACTCCACATTTGCATTCAATGTCGTTGTCGTTCCTTTGCTGGAAGCCTAGGAATTATTAGTCAACGGAGAATACGAGGCACGTGGATACACAGCGGGTAACGATTCTGCGCGGATGATGAATACCTAGAGAGCGCGCAAGCATTGCCATCGTGAGGGATGCCTCCGAGCGGCAGACTCATGTCATCGTGTCATCGATAATTGATGTATGCGCGAACTAATGGCTGTAATTACCTCAACCTAATATCCACCCTGGAATCTCGCGCTTCCCCGTCGCGCGTATGCGTCCGTCGTAGCGGCGGGAATGAAGCCAGGGCGGCGTGCGCGTTAAAATTTCCAGAAGAAATTAATGATTTCACATCGGTCGTGACAGTTAGGCGGTGATAATTAATCGTCACGAATCGCCCGAAGCTGAATACATTGACTAGGCCTCCTTGTCATATTTCTTTCCATTCTTCTAGCTCGTTCTTTCAACGGAATTATGCGAAACCACCGTTTATTAGCGTTCTAACGATTGTCCGCTGATATTCTATATCGCGCGGACAGTGATGGAATGCCCGTACGAAAAGAACAATTGATAGAACACCGACAATCGATATTATACGACGATTTCGTTATTCAGGGATTCTTTTAATGAAATGGTATTGTTCTGTGTCTAAATTTCGGAGCTTAGTAAGTTTCATATATTAACAAGAACCATTCGATATCTGTAGGTATACAGTTCTTGGCCATCGAATTAGTTTTATTAAAAAGTCGAAATATTTTTCATTTTTGTAGTGAACTTGTGAGACGCGAGTAAACTTCGGTAGGAAAGTTTATTAATTACTAAGACGTTATATATATGCTTTGCCACTTATGATACAATGTGATAATTAGAAAAGTGAAATTCTTGTGTATGGTTCTTATTTGATAATCAAAACCTAATATGGTGACAAATGACGCTTGATCTTGTGCTTCCAAGAAAATAAGAGATGAATTTAGCATATTCTTCCGTTAGAAAAACAGAGAGGAGCACCAGACGCAACACGTAGACCGCGACATCAGGGTCCGAACAAGAAATTTGTAAGTCTGGTGCGTTGGTATAGCAAAGTAAAGGAATATTCGAGTAGAAATTAGAAAGCAATGGCGCCTGAACGAGGCATCTTACACGAGGCGGTAATAAGATTACAAGAGGACGAGAGTGGTGTGACTAACGAGGCTATCGTCACTGCAAAAGCCAGATGTTCCCAAGTGTATAAGCCGCCCAGGACGAGTCTTTCTGGTGGTCTTGTGTCTGGCCATGTGTTTGCCTGCGTGTTGCCTGTCTAGTCGGGCTATTTATGAGATAAAAAAACCGGCGCGGATCAAAAGTACGCCGTTGAAGATACACGACGTGATTGTGCAATTTCTTGTTAGTGCCGAACGCGTCTCGTTTCCGCCGGCGACGCGCACCGCCAGTGTAAGATTAATGCTCGAAGACGATTTCCCACGCGGAGGATTAACGACAACGTTGTTGCCTCTAGCTTACTATAGTGCTTTTAATTAGAATCGTCGAAATTCGTAGAGAAGTGAAAGACGGAATACATACTGAATTCTCAATTCCAAAGATTCGTGCGCAGGACAAAAAGTGATTCGTGACGTATGTTTTAAGCGCATAATACAAATACATATATTGGTATGCTTTAAAGCAGCGGTGTACACAGGGTATACCGATGTAAGGTGTAATTCGACGAACTTTTATGCGAGTGATACACGAGCGAGGTTGCTGATACGATAAAATGCACCTACTCTATTCCCTTTTGCATCTGCAAGCTTGAGGCGCATTATGGCGAAAATTCAGGTTACCGACATTTCTTAGATTTATTGTACTCCACGAGAGCTGACAGTTTACTTACGTGTCGCCGGTGGATTGAGCCATATGCAATTGCCCCACTTCGTCAGATTCATATTTCACGATACACGTGCATATATGCGATTCCATGTATCTCGATATAGAGAGAGATACCTGTCTAGAACCGTGAAAAACGTAAGCTATTTTTATTCTATCGGACAGAAATGTCTGATTTTACACCCGTCCAAGCATTACTTATCGTCTCGCGTTGTCGCTCAAAGGGTTGAATGAATAGTTGAAAAGCTCGTTAACTCCTTTGGAGGCGAGCTTTGCGGGAACTTGGAAACTTCAAACGTCAACCGATAAGAATTTTCGCCTCTTACCTTCTCTTCTACGTTCGGTTCGCGATCCTCCGCCAACGCGATCGAACTTAACTTTGTAAGTGCCCGGTAAGCTCGTTTCGCGAGAAAAGCAAACCAACGAGACTAATATCGATGTCATGTCACGCGAAAGATCAAGAATTTCCCCTTTCGTAGGATGAATCGTCAGCCGGGAGACGTCACTAACTCGTTGCGCGCTGTCAAGTCGTGTTCCAGCTCGATTCTTAGTAGCGTGCAATTAGTCGGCCAGTATTAGCATCGAATCCATCTCGAGGGACGTAGAACTGTAAGAGGGAGCGAGCTTGGTAATTCAGCTCACGCGGGATACGAGTCGGTCACGGTGTTGGCTTCGCAAAGGGAAACACATACATACATGTACACGACATGTACCGATACATAGTGAAGCAGACGGGATAAAGGAGGCGTTGCTTACTAATGTAGTTATTGAATTATTTCGAGACTTAGTTTTACGTGCGAGGGATCAAACCGGGGCTTTAGTCCTTTGCAGATGGAGGAGGCGTGGTCCCTGCTCGATCCTAACTGCTGTCCCTTCGAGCCAAAGGTCCTACGGATCACGGTGAGTCCTGTGCATCCTTGACTAGATTAAGATGCGATTAGGATGCTCTTAGCTTCCTCTCGCCGGATATTCTAGGATACTCTCGGTTTCCCCCTCGTGTCAGGAAGCTGAGCCCGAGTGTGCATCGAAGCGACACGCCATGCCACGCGCTGCTCTCTCCACTGGGAGATTCGGATCAAGACGCGACAGGAAACGAAAGAAACCTCGAGCGATGGCACGCGAAGAAATACCGACTCGTTTGAATCGAACGAACATAGCCTATCGTTTATCGAACACGAAGAAATAATATCTATCTTGAAACGTTAGAGACATATCAGACGACTTTTCTTCTTCTATAAAACGACTTTTACATTTCAAGACGTGAACTAATCAGATTTATACAAAAAGCAATAATAATAATTTCAGACCAAGACGTTAAGATAATTATCTAGAATCCAGATCTAATGGTAACGGAAGAAACCCATCGATTTGTATGCTTATATATATGTATATCGTAGAAGTTTTGATAGCCGCATCGAGACAACGTGACTCGCGAAATGCCGAATGTACGACGTGCGTCAAGTGCAGCTGCATGCGTCACGCGCCAAGTATACCAGCACGCGTGGAACAAAAGAACAAGGATAAACTGTCGGTGGATATCGTAGCAAAAGTACGACGAATAGCGCTATAATTTAGAACAAAAATGCAGTAAGCAGCTGTTACATCGTGAAACGAGACGTTGGAATATAGGGAAAGGGTTGTAGGAAGGGTTAGGGGAAGAGCGCGTATAGCCAGAGGGGTGGTACATGTAGCTCGTTTCCTCGACTACGAAATTGATCGAAGTTTGAAGTTTGTTTCCACGACAGGTTACCATTAAGCTCGCGCCGTGTACACAGCTTCACGGTTGTTAACGGTCGCGTGATCCAACGTCACATTGCATCGAGCGCGTTGCAGGTGATACCGGGACCTATTAAACTGATGATATTATGTATATTGTATTAAGTAATTATGTAGCTACATTATCGGCGCTTTTAATACGTTATAAAATTCGGATGACCTGACGCGTACACCCGATCCATCGTGCTCCCTTTGGAAGGTATAATGGTGAATTGTGTTTCATAATAACGAGGCGGGTAGCGGTGATAATGTTTTCGACGATGTGGAAACTTTTCGCTGACGCGATACGCCCTTGCAAAGGATAAATCCATAACGATACTATTCGATATAGATATAGAACAACGGTTACAGGTTCCATGATATTTTCTTTGTCGTGATTAGTGCGGTCAAAAGATGAGACCATCGTTAACAGCGATGGTAGAACCTTGTGACGTGATCTTCGGTTACAGGGTATCTCAGTGAAATAACTATCGTGTAAGACAATCGGGAAGGGATAAAGGAAAATGTAATAGGACTGCAGTACGTAACATAATATGTACTATATAATTAATGATACTATGTGGTAAGAAGAAATTATCTTTTATTTGATTTTGTATTCTTTGGACTAAAGTGGAATTGTAAAATTACAAAGAATTTTTTTCTTCGATATCATGCGTGTGGATAAAAATAGTCCGCCGCTGATCCAAGTGATTCAGCAGTCGCGAACAGAGCTCGCAAGAGAAAGAAGCGAATCTTCGGATCTGTGAATGGAGACGGTCGCGTTCAAATGGAGAAATCGTGTTTCAATTACAGCGGAACGTCGACTCCACTTCCTGATAAATATTCACGTCTTAATGTCGAACGCCGAGATCGAAGAGGGACCGCCTTTTCTCTTTTAACTCACCCCTTTTACTTTGCAATTGTTCCATCACCGATATAACCATCCATATAAGAATATTTCACTTTAAGAAACAAAAAGGGAGAAAGAGAAAAGAGAGCAAACGACTAAGAAATATAATTAACGATCACGAGTCACCGCGAGCTTTGTAAGGTTTTATTCCGCAAAGCACGCGACATGTCTCACCGCGAATTATGCCCCAGGGTTACGAGGGTTAATACAGTGGGTACGGTGTAGCCAAACGCAATGTGAATTTTTATTACACCTCTATACGTGTCTCTCGGTCTGGCAAGCTTCAACCCCTCTCGGGGAATAGAGAGAAAGAGAACGGAGGGGTTTGTTCCGGGCCAGACAAAAATCTTTCGGTTGGACGATAATTCGAATTCGGTTGCGTACGGTTTTTTTTCTGGGGAGAATCGGAGACTATGGGGATTTGTATAGTATATATTACGTATAGCAGAATATATGAAACGACAGATAGAGGGTAAAGTTTTCCCTCTTTCAGACAGAAATACCCTCTCGGCAGCCTCTCGCGGCGTTCTCTCCCACGCGGCTCGCTGAATTGTGCCGTTCATCGCGTAAAACTGACGCCATCTGCGTTTAATGCTACTACTCTCTCCCTTTCCGCGGCACGCGACGATGGCGGTGCAGGGGATGCGATCTGGCTGTGGGGCAAAAGCCAGGACTGATCACCGTAAAAGCACACAGAAACGCGTTTCGCAAATATAGTCGAGCTTTTTCAGCGGCGCGTCGAATTGCATGCGACATTTCCTGACTGTTTTGCACGATGTTCCCATACCGGGACTCGGGCCCGGAAACACACAAAAAAAAGGGCAGCGTTACGTGCCCTGTTATTGGAAACTACGCCCGATGTTTATAGGAGGAAGCTCGCGCTCGAAGTACATCGTCGATGAACACCGTTATTAACGTCCGGACCGATGAAACGGGACAGTCATTTTTATTTTGTTTTTCTCCCCTCCATATACATATCCTTTCTTCTCGTTGCTTTCCCTCCTCCATTTTATTAGTCTCTTTGGTTCTATTTAATTCGTTTTACTACATACAACAGTTCTTTTGGTTCGATAGACAAAAATATACGTTACTCTATAAAAAATAATTGAAAAGCTGGAAAATACACGTAAAAACTTTAAAAAGTTTAAAAAATTTCCCATCTCCTATTTCCTGCATATTCTTCTGTCAAACGTTTTTTATTGTCATAAAAATTCTTTTACTTTATTTTATATTATTACGAAAATATTCATTTTCATTAATATCGTAATAATAATATTGTAATAAAAAAAGGAGTTAATCTGATTATGAGATATCGTATATAATAAAATTTATCATAGCTCCGGTTGATTCGATGAATCGGACGAAAGTCGAAATAGATCCCAGCGATCGTGAACGAAATGTACGAAGAAACAATTGAAACGGAGGTGTTTCTTTTTCGAGAAGTTTGTTGTAACGTACTCGTACGATCAATTCTCACGAACGACGCATTGTGTGTTACAGCTTCGTTTTATCGCGTATCACGTTTGAGGCTTATAGAGAGAAACGTTGAACATCGGATACAGTTTGGCCAGGAGTCGGTCCGGTTAGCGGCATGATTGCAACTGATGCGAACGGATTGTGAAAACACTGCTTTCGTTTCTCTCCCGGCGATCCGGACGTTAACGGCATTTCGAATGCAGTTACGAACTTCGAGGCAAAGCCGCGTAACGTCACAACGATATTTCCGATAAGATTCGAGTTTTCTAATGCGTTCCGAATACATAACGAGTTTACAAACGTCGTTTAGAACACGGCCTTCTCTCACGCTGGGCATGTTTAATAACAAACATTAGTACCAAAGCGATAAAGATTGGGGCGAATCCAATGAAATTCTCGTAGCTTTTCAAAGTTTCGCTTCTTCCGGGAACTTGGAAGTTTCTGGACCTGCGGTTAGGTATTGAATACCGAATTGGTATATCTCAATATATCCCTGTGGCTCTGATTAAACCAGCTGAAAATGCTGACGAAATACGGAAACTCGGTTCGAAGAAGGATACGTCTTACGGAATCCTCAAATAGTACAAACTACGTAAACTATCTTGAATTCCTCTTCTGTTTCCACGAACTGCAAATCCCTAAAGACAATTTTCCGTGAATACGGACGTATCAACTTCGAAGCCCATGCTCGCATTAAAATTCGCAAAGAAGTGTTAGTTTCAATTTATGACGGCGAAAGAGAAACACGCGGCTCGGTTCTTTTAAGCATCATAAGGAAAGTTGCAGCGATCCGTGAGCCTCGCGAAACTCTGCCGGTCTTATTGTTGTTCAGTATTTCACTGTTCTACGGGCTCGTGGATTGTCTCTCTCTGGGTTTTGAAAGAACGGGGGTATCTGGTTGCAGCAAATAAAGGGAAGCACCTAATGCGAGTCCGTGACGATGGCAGGCGACTGCCTTGGAAATTCTTGATTACATACACTTTCTTGTTAACGTTCCACGCTGCCTGACGTGAATTTTTATACGTTCGCTTCTTGTTATTCCACTCGCTCGTTCCCTCCTCGTAGAACGTATGAATTTGATGCTCTTATGTGTTACCGTCCTTCGAATTTTGATCAACCCTCCGACCGTTTCCTCTTTCAATTACTCTTCGATCATTTGCTGCACGGATGGTAGCTTCCTTGTGGAGAATGTATATTAGATATCGTACTTGATCAAATTCTAGTCTGCTTCGTATATAATTTTTCCTCTTCAATTTTCTATAATTCATAGCTGCGTTATTTCTCCGTTTCCTCTTTTTTCTTTTCTTGATTAATCTTAAAAGAAATAATTTTTGATTATGTAATCTTGAAAGACACGATATCGCTAATGATTTTCCGGTGTGTATAACAGGTTTTAACAGTAACGTCTGAAACTACAGAATTGTCCATTTTGTCTGATATCTAATTAAAATATGTAATACATAACACGATTCAATTTATCAAGCTCTATCTCTTTACTGATGAACCAAACTGCTAAAAATTAATGTTCTTCTCCTTCATCCTTCTGTTCTTCCTATATATTTCCTTTCATTTTGTATGTACTAAAGAAATAATACATTAGACAAGTACGGGAACGAATATCGCTGGAGAAGGAAAACGCAGAGTTCATATGGATCAGAATTCGAGATAAGGAGCGCAGTTTGTCAGTGAAACGATGTAACACCATTTGGATTTCTTCTACGGTGCACCTAACGTTGCGAACTGTTCTACCGCCCGCGGTTGAATTTAAATTCTATTCCTTCGGGATGCGCGTTATTACTCGAAGGGTACTAATAGAATGTGCTTCTGCAGACACGCGCAAGAAAACTATCCCGGGTACAAAGTAACAGCATCTTTTCTCGGAAACAAATTCCAGGAGTGAGATCGTGGTCATGGTATGCGCGAAAGTAGCGCCGGATTCGCGCGTAGCTTAGCAGAAAAGTTTCTATCGCGTTTCGTTTCTCGTTTCTTACGCGCCATCCTGTCGTACCGCATCGTAGAACCGACGTGCAGTCGCCCTGTTTACGAGAGAACATTTTTCCCAACTGTCTGAATCGCGATTCTTTATTAGCGTTGTTCGAAACTAGAACAGACAAATTCATTGTTTGCTTCTACGTGGCTATTAGGAGAAGAAAAATAATATCTTTTTTCACAATGAAGTCGGTCCATAAAGAACTCGAATACAATATTTTATATCTTAGTATATTAGTTAGTCGAGATATTCGCTTAAAATGACAGTGAATAACGAGAGATCGAAAACCAACCGAATCTTCATGCTATCGATAGTGAGTGAGTAATATTGTGAAAGAATATTGTGAGAACCATTGGAGAATTGAAGAAGTGTAAAATTCATTCGAAAATTGATAAGAGAAACTTTTAAGAAAGTTTATTTTGGAGGTCATTGTTATCATACTATTGTCAAATATAATTTTCATTATTTTATTTCATATTTAGTTGAACCAAAAACTTCTCTGTAGCTCAGCATCTTCCTGCAATATCCTTTCTTACGGTGAAATCATTCGACTAAGGATTCGATATTCGAGAATATTCAAGATATCCGATCAGAATAATACTGTGTTATCCACCAAAAGCGGTTAATCAGTAAATTGAACGCATTGTACGATTCACGACCACAAAATCTGCACGAGCAGCCCCGAATCTCGCGATTTGCCGTACATACCTACAACTTATTCGCAGACGTCTGCTAGGCTTCTGTGTCAGCGCGTTCAGCCTGAAACATCGGTAGAACGAGAGCCCTCGCTCTTCATCAACAAAACCGTAAACGAGGGAGCGCGGTCGCACCTCTTGGATCTCTGCGGTAAGGATCGCGAGTTCGAGGGTTGTATCAGCCCTCGCGGCAGAATTTGAGCCCAGTCTAGCGAAAAAGATTCCCTAATGGTGGGCGAGGTCTTCGAGAACACTGTCGTTGTGCACACGTATTCGTGTGCTTGTTACCAAATACATATATACGCGAGTTTCAACCATAATCCTTCCAGATAAACCGAAACCTAGGGAAACGCACTATGCCATCGTCTTTCGTCAGTGGCGACGAGAGACGAGGAAGAACGTAAAAATAACAGAGAATCGGTGCACAGAGAAGTTGAGAAATGGGGGAATGCGTGTAATGCAGCGTGGAGTGTAATTACAGGTTGGAGAACATGCGCATGTATATTCCGGCGCCAGTAAAGCGTACACGCGTTTCCAACGGTGCTTATTGCCTTCATTGGTCACTGTTCGTGCTGCGAACAAAGCAGATGGGAATCCTTAACAGTTATTGGCTGGGGCTGGCTGTTTCTACGTCGCTACTCCGATGGTAGAAAGGCATCGGTGAGGTATGAGCAATTTATCGGAGGTTACGTTCGAGGCTGGTGCTGGCTGGCCATCCTTTTCCGTGTTACGAGCGGAACCAAGGGGACGAAGGAGCCTAAAGGGAGGCGATGGATAGGTCAGGGGTTGAAGTGTTGGTACGAAGGGACGCGGGGAAACGTCGCCATCACTTTCAATTAGATAATTGAAACGGGGAGGGACAGAGACGCGACCGCTAACGCATTTTCCACACGTGTTTTCGCGGCTGGTCGAGGCCGCCGGAATTTTACAAAAGCGGCTTCGAAGTTTACCCTTCATCCGCCCACGAAACTGTAGCAGGGGTGAATGGAAGGAGGGAGACAGCCGACCGATTGCTTCTGTTGCGAGATTCGATTGTTCCTGACCCCTTGTCCACGTGCTCACGGCAACCGCGAACCGCCGTTCCCCGGCCATTGTTCGATCTTTCGCTTCTCGGTCGAATCGATGACCGACAGATTTAATCTCGTACCCTGGCAAGCAGCGATTCTTACGTTGGATCGGCGAATTTCCTTTGTGTCCTACGCTAAAGCGTGTTCCTCCCTTCTTCATGCTATGATATTTATCGTTATTAGAAAGACTCTTCCTTTATGTAATGTGCTAATTTCAGCTTCTCATGGTCAATGAAATTTTATTGGGAAAATCTATTATCTATTATTTTCTGTTAGATTTTATTGCCTTCTTTGTGGATAATACAATGGTACAATGATAAAAGTACACTAGGTGAAATGAAATGTGCAATACAAAATATATGACGCAAAGCTCCGCGACACATTAGCTTTTAAACATACCGTAAAAGACATAAACTTTATGCGAAAGAAAAAATAAAATTGGATTACTATCTTTATGTTGTACAGTTCCGTTAGGTTCGAGAAAATAGTTGCAGCAAGCACTGCAATATTCGCCAACGTTTGCCAACGTTTTCAGTGGATTGTATTCTAACAGCTTTCCTCAGCGATGTATCGGTGTACTTTGACGAGTTTTAATATCTTCGTGAAATCGAAAACATTCATATGGTTCTAGTAACGCGTTGCTCTTAAAACTTTCCGTTCCATGAACTTCCGTATTTAATTTCGACAGATAAAAATCATAATTACCTCAATACTTTATCTTACTCAACGGATTCTTCGAGATTGTCGCTGTTTATTTGCTTTGATCGAACGATATTGCGTGGAACGTTTCTTTGCTCGTCAAAGCTGACGAGGAAAGGAAGAAGAAAAAAGAAAGAAAGCTAAATAGAAGAAAATTCTGTTCAAGCGCCTCACCAGCAAATGAAATGACGTGGCCCAGATACGCGATCCTGGATTAAATCGCGAGAGATCGCTGATAATCCGCTCTTGAAATAACGCGGCGTGCATTCCGCTCGCGCTTTTCTTCGAATTCTCGGAGCTCCCGGCATGCCAAGATTTTTGCAGAAGTAGGTACTTGCAACCTGCACCCGGTCGAATTCGGTGATTGGAGCGGAAGGACGGAGTAGCGTAGGGAGCGAGAGGGACGACAGAGGATGTGCAAAGAGAGAGAGAGAGAGAGAGAGAGGGAGAGAGAATGGAACGTGTACGATTGCATGGAGCTTCGAATAGAGAAAAGTTCGATCGACTTCCGTTTCATCGGTCAGCAATTCCATCCTGTCGAATTGTTTCCGCGACATAGTATTTCCCTGTCATAGCGGATTCCTTTGGTCGGATTCTATCCCGTCGCATAAATTGATCGTTTAAATTTCGCGACCTCTCTTGACTGAAATGGAACGAAGAAAAGGACGATTTTCAAAGACAAAAAGAGAAAAAAGACTAGGGGAACAAATTATAACGTGACCGTGGTATCCAGAAAAAGGCTTAGTCAGAGAGCTTAGTCAGAAGTGGCGAAGAAAGATGTCAAACTTAAACCGTCGCGTCATTGTACCCAATGATGGTCCCGCTCCCCGCGACATTTCTTGCATGTAAGGTCCAATCTGTTTCACGATGCCTGAGCGAGCCGCGATGATTGCAAGAATCTGGAAACACGATGGGAGAAGGAGAGAAGAAGGAGGGAGTGCGTGATTACGCGGCGTAGCGAGACAGCAGCACGGAAAAGCGCGGTTCGATCGGTTCTCATTTGAGGAGCCGCCAGTTCCGTCGCGCGCGAGATTGTCCCATTGTTTTCCGAAGATCCACGATAGTGGGTCAAGGGTTAGGCATCGTACCGGCTGATAAAAGCCAAACACAGAGACGCGGGCGCAGCTGCTGATTTTCGTCATTTGCTCTCTTCGAACGAGAACAAACGCGCAATGATAGAGTCGTGAGATCGTACAGGGAGAAAGATGGATAGCTTCGTTAGAAGAGGGAACGATATCTTCCCTCTGGAACCCTTTCCACGTTTCTCCGTTCACTGTTCAGGATATTAAATATTAATCCTGGGAAATTACTAGCACACCAGCAATCTTTCGCTCTCGTAGCCGGTTCCTTTTTGTTGCTCGCAATCTCTAACTCGACGACCCACCTACACGAGCGGCGTACACGTACACGCGTACACACGTGCGCTCCACGCCAGTACTAAGCAATGAGGAGTAATCTAGGCGGTGGATTAACCCGAGGCTCAAGATATCAGTCGGGGATTTACCGTGGCTCGCCCCATCGTTACGACTCCACCGGTTTTCCCTGGACCGCCTACGTTTCCGTCTTTGTACTTAGTTGGGGCGCGTGCGTGATAACGCGCGACTGAACGAGTTGCTGTCCGTAGCGTCCTCTCGATCGTAAACCACCGCGGCTTGCCGAGAGAATTGCCGTGCCTTCGAATCGGGCGAGCTGAATTTATTAAATGGTTAGCCACGAAGGAACGCGACCTCCACCGACTACGAACTAACTAACGATAATTTCGTTTCGGCTAAAACGATTCGTCGATTTCCATTCGGAATTTAACGAACCAATTTGCTTGCTTTATGATGCTTAATACTCTCCTATACCTATTGAAACATTTATTTATATTTTTGTTTATTTGCTTACACCTCGGGGCTGTTTATTTACACGTATCAGCTCGTTCATTTGTATCTGTGACAAGAAATCGATCGTTATGCAATTTGTACTCGCTGCATTCGTGTCACAGCGTAGTATATTTGTATGTATGTAAATATTAATGCAGTTGTATTACTTTTTTTTCAAGCTGGATCTTTTAAAACATACATCGTATTATTTGAAACTATAATAACAGAAGATCACACACGCTGAACGTTTAAGTCAGCACAATTTTCGTGGACAATGAAACGGCTAAGGGGCGGATAAAGGTAAAGAGACAGGGCGGGCAAATGGAAGCATCTGTAACAGGACACGTCTCTGCTCCTTTCCTTGGTCTTCCCCGTAATTTAGATCAACGGTCTGGTACACTCCCGCTACTTTCAGGTTAATCCTTTCTTACGGTCTGCTCTGACGCTACGATGAAGTTCTTTAAATCCGTTCGTCAAATTGGATGTCTCACGATGTTCCAGATAACAAACATTTGGAAACATTTTGTCTTACGACACAAAAGGAAAGAAATGTAACACGAACACTACATTCGAACCTTCTGGCTATTGAATTGCTTCCAGAAAACTTACGTCCCGCCAACTTGAACCCATACGACGTTTGAGAAGAGATACTTTCAAGAGGTTCTTGCGTTTTGTCACGCACTTAAAGGACGTACGGTCTTCACAATACACTAGAGCTCTAGTTTGGACAACCACAACTTCAGAATACGTAGTCTTTGAAATGTTTCTTTGCCGGTGGCCCGCAATTGTGCCGCCTGGGCACTTCGACAACCTTTTTAATTCCGCAGCAAACGTTATTGTTGATCGCACCAATTCGAAACTCGTTTCCTTTCTTTTCGTACTTACCCTAGATTCCATAGGAAAGTCTCATTTCATTAGGATGCGTGGGACGACTCGAGGCAAAAGGAAACACGAACAAAATCCGTGTGGGTAGAACACGATCGATCCAGGACGAGGAAACGCGTACTCGTCGGTGTTACTGGCAATTTAGATCCTCAATGAATCGAGGAATATACTTGCACATCGTGACAAAGTCGCTCGCAAATCGAACAAGTTATTGCTATCGGTGGTGGTCTGGGTCTTAATCATGCGGTGGCAATGCTAGACCACCTGACTCACAAATAAGTTCAGCGATTCGAGTGCAACGAGAGTACGCGCTGGCTACGAAGGATTTCTTTTTCTCATTCTATCAAAGGCACTTTATCGCCACGCCCTATAATGAATCCGATTGTTTAATGCGTATCGGGTCTCTGTAGCAGGAATCGAAATACTAGGGAAGGGATTTGATTTCGTGTAATCGAGTTCAATGGGATTGAATGGCGAATAAGAGGTCGGCAAGCGTTTACTCAGACGTCTGTAATCAACAAATAGAGGTTGCATTAAATAATTCTAAAAGCTTTTTACAAAGTAAGAATTACACGAAGAATCAAGAAAGTCATAGCATTGTTACTGAGTGTTTGTGTACTTTAAAAGTTATTTTGAAAATATACCAAGATTATTCAGATCATTTCGATAATATAATTCAATAATATAATCGTGTAATCATTTCAAGGTTAGATGGATCACCGAAGCCCTGTCATGATATTCAGAGTAATTTGAAGATCACGAAGGCCATTGAGGTCATGATATTGGCATTTAATGTTGTTTGGACATCATCGAAGACAACGCTATTGTTATCTGATGTCACATAGGGGTCGTCGAAATTGTACCATTGGCAGCCAAGGTCATGACAGGTCACCGCAATTACGTCGCGGGTCACGGGAAACGTATATTTTGCGCTTAGATAGCTCAAGCTCGTTCGAAGTCCTTGTATCTATTCACGAAGCTGTAATATTTATGTACATATCTACTTCTGTATCCTGATGCAAACTTATGTTACATGTAATTGTGTTTATTTGTGCAAGAAATATCTTCTGTCGAAACGAACAATTTTAAAACCACAAGTAAAATTATAGCAGAAGTTCTAACTCCAATTCATTCTACCTGGTATTTGTCGAGTCGAGTATGGAAAGTGTAGAAGGTGAAATTAATCCCTTTAACGTGATATACGTTTATCTTTTCGGTATACTTCATATTTTTGCAAGAAAACAACATCGGATATACGTAACAATACGGAACGCGACTATTAAAATAAACAGTCTGCATACATGTTGCAAACGTAGGAGGTAAACGGTTCCTCGAATGTTTGTTTGTTCTCATTTTCTGGTTGTAAAAGAAATAGTCGCTTTCTGCCATTGCAAAACTAGCTTCATCCTATTTCTTTGCTAACTCGATCAATATTTACGCAACAAGAGCATACGAACCCACACCGCCGTCTCTCTTGGTTACAATCTCTAATTGATCCATTGTTAGTTCTCCTTTCAACTGTCGAAAAGTCTCGTATGACTTTATTATTTTTTTGTACAAGGTATTTCGTCTATATGATATCGTATTCTGGTTTTTCGTTGGAAATGAGGGAAAACAGTCAAGTTTATTACCAGTTATTCGAGTTGGATCTTGTATTTCATGGAAAATCGTTTGTATAAATTAACCGCTATTCGCTGGATATAAAAGCAGATTTGCTTGATTAAAGCAGCAGATGCAGTAGATATTCCTAGTCTATAAACGCAGCAACGATAATTTATACGATGCGTCATATGCAATTTGCGTTTTTTCCTATTAATCGATAACCATTAAACGATTTTTCCTACTTGTTTACCTAATGTATAGTTGAGTATTTGAAAATCTCTCACCATCGTAATAAAAATTTTATTAATTTATGTTTTATATTATGTTTTCTTATGTTAGTAAATCGTTTGGAAACAACGTAACCCGAACAGTTAGTGGATAATAACATTATACAGCAGATTATTCGTTGGACGCCAACGGAACAGAAATAGCAGCTCGGGGCGTCAGGTATTCGAGAAAATATTGTAATGTGGGTCTTTAGGAATGTCAGATAACAATTTCAATCTTTCGAAATCCAATAACTCGTTATCGGGCCGCTGTAAATGGAAGTAATTCCGCTGCTCTGAAATCCTCGCGAACATCCCATCGGTTGCTCTCTTTTCCTTCCCTTTCTCGCGTTCGCTGTTGCTCTCTTCCTTCTCCTTCTCCTTTTTTCTGTCGGCACGTTGGTTCTCGCGCAAAGAAAATCGAGTTTGGTGGAAAACGAATGCTTACAAATCCGGTTCTTAACGAACAAAAACTGTCAACGACAGTCTGCGTTGAAATTATTTTTGTACAGGATGGAGTTCGTTAATGGAGAGAGAAAAAAGAAGAGCGGACAAAGAGCAAGGCAGGAAGATAGAAACATGGCTCACGAAGAAAATAGTCATGGCTCTTGCGTGTATCCCAGTTTTAATTTCATTTTGCCACAGCGAAATGCTTTAATTGTTTTTCCTCGCCTGTATACACATCAGCGTACTGTGAAAGTTGTTTCTCTATCCTCCGACATTATGTAAAGGATCGGCCGAAATCGGCTCGAAAAATGCGAGAAAACTTGAAGGAAACGAGCACGGTGAGTTCCTCCTCTCATATCAATTTTATTTACATTTTTATGTGGAAGCACTTTGGCTTATACATTTTAAATCGCGGCGCGGACTGGTCGAAACTGATATCGTAAAAGGGAGTAAGAGAAAGAAGGAAGTTCGTTGCAACCCCCGACGTTTCTCTTTGCAGATCGTTAGCATATTTCCTTTCTTCGAAGGAATATTGAGGGTACAGGCCCACGACGGCAAGATAGCTTCCAGTAAATTGTGTTCTTACGGTAATTCAGTCGTGAATCTTCCGACCGAACGAGTCGCTGCCGTTTCCAATTACAGGATGGACTTTGATTCGTTGGGACCCGGCATCGGGCATCGACACATCGTTGAAAAGAGCGTCGGTCGCAGGGATCGATATCGAAATTCTTTTGAGACGCACTCCATCCTGAGGAAGCTTCCGCGCGAACCACCTCCTGGGGCTATAAGCCGAGGGATGGATCTTTTGCCAGTGGCGATTGCCGTCTCTCGCGGACGTGAATCAAGCTCAAAGCTTTAAAGGATGCCGGAAAAAATCGCCGCGACGGCTATTGGCGATCCTGATTAAGGTACGGTACGGACGAGCGATACGATTTAGTAGTGGAAACGCTTTATGGTTTGGTAGGTTTATATTTTTAATGATGCTGTGGCTTGTAATGAGAGGTAGGAATGAGAGAAAGATGGAAAAAGAAGTTCGAAATCGATTCATTAGTGAGGTTACCTAGCAGCCTTATGCCTTAGAATCCACTAGGATTTTGCTTGATTAATCCTTTTTGCTTCATTCCTTTCAGTAACTTTAGAATTATCATATTCGTCGATTGACAAAATTCAGATATTTTCTTTTTGTAATTATACCGCAAATATGAGAATATTTTTGTCAAAATTAGCGTTTATGCACGGTAACTGTAACTGTTTTCAAACAAACATAGTCGATCTAATTTTTTAAACATTTTTTAAGATTTTTTGTTAATTCCAGCAGCATCTTCTAACGCGTCAGAAACCATTTAATTTTTGTTACACAAATTTCTTTCTATTTGTAATCGTTCCCACGTAAGCTCTAAAGGGTCGAACTTTGGAGGGTGCTTTTATCCCTCAAACTTAAGCTAAAAAATATCTTCCTAATATCTCTGGCTGTCCTTCAAGCCTATAAAGTTTGATCCAAATCGGAATCAGGCCGTTCACGACCTTTCCTTCTAATGCATGTAGACGTCATCTATTTCTACGGAACGGTCAAGCTCACCCACGCTTTCCAAGCTTGATACCTGGTCGACCCAGCCGTACACGTCCACCAACAAATATCTTCTTGTTTGCGTCTGAAACGAAAATCAGCGGTAAACTTCTTGGGTTTCCCTCCTTGATGTTCTTGACGATATTCCTTCTTTCTTTCTTTTATTCGGCTGGAAGGTATGAAACGGTCAATGAGAAGTTTTACTACGTGGAAATTCACAAGTTTCCAGCTAGTCTAGAGAGGACGCGAGTGACCTCCAGTCCGTACTTTATGCTCGGAGGAAATCGATTTCGTTCGAGCGCGTTCGCGTATATCAAGCGGTAGTTGGTATTCCGGCACGAAGGGAGGAAGAAGTTTTCATGAGGCGGAACGGGCAAACGAAATTGGTGATTCTTTGTAAGCGATGTTGCGTTTCGGAAGGTAAGAGACTGCAAATTGAAACCGCTTCGGTATTCGCGCTGCGTTGTTCTTGGATACTTTTGCCCTTGTTCTTACTTGTTTCCGTCTGATTTCCGAATAAACGTATGCGCTTTTGAAACTTTCGCGCCCAGGTGAAAGTATCACTCTGTTTCGGCGAAACAGAGAGAAAGAGTGGGATAATCGGGGAGAATGTTATAATTGCCATGGAAATACGAGGATATATTTTTTTATATGGTGTATTCGTACATTTGTTGAACGTACGTAGGGTAGAACGAATAAATAACCGTTGTAATTCGTGGCCCAAAGGGAAACGTTGCCGACTGTTTTACGAAAAGAATTACAATCGGGGATAATTAACGTTATATCGACGGAGGGGCGTGTGAAAACATATAAACCTCTGATATAGCGTCGAGTGTAATGAAACTCCACTGTGCAGAGTTTCCCGGTTAATACCTTAAAAGCAGTCGAACGTGCATTAATATTTTGTAACGGTGACTAGGATTTAATTTATCAGCCAATTTTCAACGGAACGCTCTACGAGGCCGAAGCCGGAATGATTGGTACCCGTGAAGTTACATGAATTTAATTGAAAATGTGAAGTGCGAGTGGGAGCATCGTTGAATATGCAGATTCGCGAGAAACGTCAAACCTTTGGGATTTGCGAGCACTTTTATTTATGCAGAACAATGAGAAACGCTGTTAACGTTTATCACAGTTTATTTAACGAGATGCGATACGAGGCACCCGTTAATTTAACCGTCTGCTAATTTAATTACGCGGATCGAGGGTCATTTCACTCATGGTATCAAATTTTCTGTCTATAAAAAAAAGAGAGAATGGAAAAAAGGAGAGAACGAAACAGTGGTTGAAATTATTTGTAGCCGCACCTATTTAAAATGAGTGAATCGATATGGGAGAGAGAATATCGTACTTTGATAATCGAGAATCTACACCGATGCAAATAAAGATGCTATAGTTACTTGATAGGATTGTGACATTAACACTTTCGTAACTATTAGTTTTAATTCAAGAAAATATTGCTCATTAGACTAAGTATATTGAAACAGGTTAGTAGAAAGTTAAAAGGTTATAAGAAGTTCTACAATTTCTCACATCTTTCTGCAATCTTATAATATGACATAAAATTATTATACAGAGGCTACACAAAATTTGCACATACCAGTTAAATTTCGTATCATTTAGTATTGGAGTCTTTAGTAGTGGAGTCTTTCTTGATTATCCGAGTCCCGTCTAACCGAAGTTTCGTATTATCCAAGGTGCTTTGAATTTTACCATAATTTCATTTTTTTTTCTTTTTCGGAAGATTAACGTAAAGAGTACGAACAGTCCGGTATTGTTAAGACAGCTAATCAAACTTTCAGCCAATTAAATGGTTAATTAAATTTAAATACATGTACGGTATTAATTTATTAAAATGTTTTTTTCAATTTTATTGCACGTCTTATTAACAGGCGTAAACTTTTCCGCCGACTTTTCGATTATCCGAGATCCCGTCCACATCGTGTCGGATAATCGAGACTCTATTGTACGTATCTTTATGTGACTCCGAAAGTCTGATAAAAAGACGCTTCATTAGAAAATAGGATCATGAGCAAATACTTCTTGCCCACTACGTCAGAAATTATAAATGTTTGATCAATGTTTGAAAACGTATTATTGTTATGCATTAGTTACTTTATTCGGATTATAATGAACATTAATCACATAATTCTTTACTTGTCTGATGGATAACTATTTACAATAATTGTTCGAAACGATGAAGCTCTAATAGAGTTGCATACAAGTTGTTACATACAAGTTTTATCTTTTCAGACGGTAGACGATTATGAAGCGCACGGAAAAAAATCGGATCGCCCCTTCGACGCCTGGAACTATCTCGCACGACCGCTTTGATTTACGGGTCAGATCAGTGGCGCGTTTCGCTGGGTACGCGTCGATCCATAATTATTGCCGCATTGTAAAGCACTTAGCCTTTATGACTACACTGCAGTGCATAGCCATTCGAATTTTTAAAAGCCAGAAACACTCGTGTACAGCCGTTTGTTCTGGTAAATAATAGTGCATGTGGCAATAAATAAACGCGCGGGGGCGCTGCTGCTGTTGCTCACCGTAGTATATGCAATACAAGAGCTGCTCGCTATTGTACACAGCGAGCCGAGTTACGTGACGCCTAGTAAAAAAAGGAAATACACGCGTGGAATAGGAAATGGTAAATATGTACGGACGTACAAAAAAAGAACATGAACACGCGTGAGATACGTGGAATCATATGGAATCGAGCTCGTTAGAAATAACAGTGCCGCATTTGCACCATCGAAAAGTACTGTATGTCAACGTTAAATTCTACTTTCCCCGCCGTTCTATGTTTGCCGACAAGATAGAAGTCGAAAATTCCCAGATTGAAAATCAGGAACAAAATTTATGAGCGAATGAAGCAGCCAGTTAACACGGTAGATTCTCCTACTGCGATCGTATCGTTGGATTAGTATAATCTTTTTATTCCGAAATTGATTGAAACCAGATTTTCTCTTGACTTCGTACAGTGGTTGCAAATAGTATTTGCATACATCTTTATCTTTTAACGAAGTGTTTTTTATCGAGTTCTATATCTCACTATCATGGTATCAAAATTTTCTATATAATAAATACTATAAATAAATGTTGAAGTGGTCACTACTTCTAAGAAAACTTTACATCTGGTCTTTTTAGTTTTTTCAAGCACTGAAGACATCGACAGCGTGTAAACAAAAAACTGCGACGAAGACAGACCATAAACAATAGACAGGCGACGTTGGCTTCGGGGTTTTCAGTTATTGGGTAACACAGCTAGCGTGTGGATCTGGACCAGCTCAAATTGTATTCTTACTTATAATTACACTTCTATTTAAATATATTTTCTGCCTTACAATTTATCCACGAGTTTTCTCTGTTTACATATCGAATAACCTCAACAATAAAACATAATTATACATAAATAAAAGAATGTAAAATATTATATAATAAAATATATGCACCTGAACTTAAATAACTATTATGTACATGTTTATAATTGGTGCAGTGGTGTGTCAATAGTCAATAGTTTTATACCTTAGAACATAGGAACGAATTGTTTAGAAAATCGGTTTAATAGGTACACAATGGAAATCGTTACAATTAGCTAAAATTTTAGTGAGGATAATCAGAGTTAACGTTGTTTAAAGGTGCTTATGGATAAGAGCAAAGTGACAACTTCATCAACGATGTGAAATCGGAGGTTTCATATTGATAATCGATACTTCCTGAATACCTATAATCTTCAGGTAACTCGATGTGGTATTTACTAAAACCAAATAGAGCAGATGTCGATACCCGGCTCTGTATACCGAAACCGAGATTAACATTGCTGCTATGTTTGATAATTACGCGGTTAGTGATTTACTTGGGCGGCTGCCTTCATATCGTAAACTTATTAAAACCTCCCGAATTTCGATATCCGCGTTAAACGATCGGTGATCTATGAATATTTTTGCATCTTTGTTCTTACAGTGCGAAACAACGTTTTATTCCTTCTATTGAGATTGACATTTAAACATTCGTTATATTTATATAAAATTTAATAGCGGTAAATCTGTAAGCCGATTGAGTTCGATTTTGCGAATTCTTCGGATTTCGAATATTTCCGATTCGTAAACCGATAATTTATGGTACGAACAGGAGAACGTTAATTATTAACCGACGATGCAAGAGAAATATTGGAAATATTGATCGGCTCTTTGGACCAGAATGCTGTGGTCAAGTTCACTCGCCTGTGTTAATTATATCGATGCCATTGGGACCCGGCTATCGTGATCGCAATCTTATCGTTTTATAAATAATCGTCGTTCTGGTATATTCGCGATAAATTGTTCCGGGTATAATACATTCGCTAGATTAAATGGAGAAACTACGAACGTTTCCCCTGGCGATTTAAACATTCGATTTCTCCGTTAAATTAACTTTCTTTGCAATCAGTTTTTTCACTCTCTGATATATAATCTTACAAAGCTTACCTTTATCTCCTTTAGTTTTTTTATTAAGATAAATCACACGTAGTATCTTGTCTGCCAATTTCTGACAAAAAAAGTAATCCCTTGCCTTCTTCCTATTCTAATCTTTTTGCTCCAATATATCTTTCTCGAATGGCGAATCTGGTTTCCCTTCTGGAGGTTGCTATAAATTAAATCATTTCATTCCAGATCTATTAAGAGAACAGACATTTTTGACAATTTGCCTTAAAACGCTACGGCTTGAAACGACGTGCTAACCGTTGCGTTACAAAGAAAAAGAAGAATTCGAGTCCCCGTACATTCGTAGTTTTGACCGCGGTTGTACTATTTCATCCACGGACAAAGCGCTCACTGTATCTCGCGAGGTTCGCACGGTAAAATGTTGTGTCTGCCGTTTTACATTCGACTGCCGTAACAATAAATGCATTAAAATACTCTTTCTGTTGACTCCACCTGTCATCACTGCAGCCCATGCACATTTTTTCTCTGATTTTTGATTTAACAATTTTTCATACCGGACAGGTATATGTTTTTCTTGTCTCTGATAATTAAATCGTGTATGTTTGTAAACACAATACATCTAATATAAATAAAAATAAATAGATAAAAGTATGTAACATTTGATAGATGAAATAAATCTTTATTTTTGTTTACACTCTTCCAATTGTAAAACAAAAAAGAATATCAAATAAATAAATAACAAAAGTGTCTTTCTTCTTATCTAACGTCTACAGTCTACTAACGATAGTAGGATGAACAGAAAATTTTTTGCGGATCGTTAAAAATGTTTCATATCAAAATCGAAACGCTCGTCGAAATCGTCGAATAGAATATACGGGTTTTCGGTTGGATTTAGTTGTTTCACGTCTCGAAAGATGAGCGCAATAAATTTCGAACAAAACGGAAAGCGAAGGGAGTAGAGGGCCGGCACGAGTGGCAAGGGAACGTAGGGAGGGTTAGCTACGATCCAACAGAGAAAGGGTGGATCCCGTGAAGAACCATAAATCTGTTGATTTACCCGAAATGCCGGCGGTGAATTGCACTGACAGAAGAGTCACGAAAATAATGAACAATGTCATATTGCCTTTATGATCGTGGTTTGTTCGAGATGATTATCGGACAAATGATGCTTTTAATTGTTATCAAGCTGCTGGTGTTTACATATTTTTATGGGAACTTTAAATGTACAAAAATGCATAGAACGTACATAATATGTTAAATCGTATACAAATATCTAAAATATTCGTTATCATATCTATAGGCTGAAGTTTCTGTTTATGTTTCACTTCTTTAATTAAAAAAATTATTCTTATTAGTTATTTTAGTAAAAGTTTGAAATTAACATAATTAACTTTGAATACAATACTACTTATATTATTAGTATATATTTTAATTTGAATGAAGTTTAGTATGCCCAGCGCATTATTCGACATAGACAACAATGTCCTGTATGGAAGAATAGAATGTAGAGTCCTCACGAGTAGATCTCGCTGGCGCGTTAACAGCGATCCCCACTCGTCTGCTCCGCGGGAAAGTAGTACGAGCGGATTCGCGAAAATCCGACATAGTAGTGTCGCGTGGAAGCATGACGGCCGCGTGGCTGAGTCTCAGGGAAATCCTGAAAATCATTTCCCCTCTCAATACGTGCGGCCGCGTACAGAGGGAAGAAGAGTAACCGGATTATCGTCGGCGTAAGAGGTGTATCAGGAGAACCGGCATGGATATCGAAACGGTCTCGCGTTCTTGTGAAGTCGGAAAAGCCCATTTCGATGTCCCTTGTGCCATCAGGCAATCCTATTTGAGATTAGACGCAGGCGTGAATTGTGTTACCTCCGAGTTTGAGCGGATCAAAGGCAAATTCCCGGTTGGGATGCATACGTACGTAATTGATATGCCTGATGGGGGTTTCCAAGTCGGATAGTCAATTACCATAATCTCGTTGCGGGGAGAGGCCAGTCTCTGGCCATGTCGATTCCATACAGCACGCTTGTATACATTGTGGGGAGGTATATCAATTCGATTTCGCGACACGAAAGAAACCGCGGGGGCCCGTGTGTGTATCCTTCCTGACCGCCTGTTATTAGATTTCGTTGAAAGTGTATCTCGTTCTTGCCGTTCGTTTGCCGCTGGTGCGCGCCTTTCCCTTTCAATTAGCGGCCACACGATACATTGGCGTGCTATTAATCCTTCTTCGTGATTGCACGCCCCGCGTGTGTGCGACCACCGTCGCTATTAAACGAGCAAGCACGATATCCCGTCTCCATGATTTTCCGGCTTCACCACAAATGCTTTAATTCGCCTCTAAACCATCGGATTTGTTGCAGTCACCGTTGCTGTGAGCCGAGTTACCGTTTGTATCGTCGTCGGTTGTAGTCGTAACCGATTCTACGACCACGCGACGCGAGAACGAGCACGCGTCGAGATTGAAATGCTCCGCAACTCGGAATGCATCTAGCTAGCTCGAGAGCTCGTGGTGCTTCGATCTTTACCGGCTGTTAACGAGTAGACACGGTCCGATGAACGACTACGATCGATTCTACCTACTGGTAACGCGTATTTCAGACCGCTTGTTTAAGATCGATCTAGTCACGCGCACCGGAGATCGATAGAACGTATTTTCCCTTGAATAATCGTGGAAATCGCGGGTTATTCAGAGAAACGTTTGGTCGAGTAATTTTCGATAATCGCGCACGTAGGTTCGCGGGAGACTCTAGAACGATCGTGGATATTCTCGATCACGATTTTCTTCTTACTGCTGGTATATAAATATTATCGCGGAGCGTCTGCAGCTTACGCTACGAAGAAGGACTTTCCTCGAGTAATCGCGATAAGTTAGCAAACATCAGCCGTATTTTCTTCGTTGCGACGTTTATCGTGTTTCGAATACCTCGGCGAGTTGTAATCTCGACTATTGTGCGAAAGCATCGCTCGGTGTACATGTCTAGGCAAAGATGATTAACTGCTCAGGACTCAACGAGACGCTTTTAAAAAGGACCACCTACTTAAATACATATCTGTGCATTCCTTACTTTGTACGCGTTTTACCAGTGTAGCTCGATTAGTCATATATAAATACAGCCGGTCATTTATCAGAAGGTATGGTATAATAGAGACGTTACTTTCACGCCATCTGCCATCTGCGTACAATAAGCAGGCGCATGGTTAAATGGCCATACCGCGCAATATGTCCCGAAACGCAACAAATAGCGAGGAAAACGGTTTGCGGAATACACAGTTTATATTTACAATGGGACAATGCACTTTTGTCGAGGTGGGAGGGGTGAGCTTGCCAGTTGTGGTCGAAGTCGAGAAAGGACACGCTTTGGCGTTGATGGTCCTATTCGGGATGAATTTCGACTCCTCCCTAGAACCTTAATGATCCGTGAAGCTGAATCTCGTGACCGGTCAGCCGGGTCGAGATTATACTCGTAACTTGTGTTTGAAGCACCTTAAAAAATATCAGGGATCTAACATCTGGGCTGATCGTACTATGTTATCGAAACTTTTATTACATTCTCTCTCTGGAAGAGTGAAAAAATAGGGCTTATAAGACACGAAAACAGAACCACAAATCGTATGCAACATTTAAAAAATGTATAATATATATGATATAGTTTATTTTAATATATTTCTCATCACCAGATTACCGATGTTTATGTATACATGGGAAATCTAAAAATGTGGAAACATGCAGAAATGTATAAGATATCCAAAGTAAAGTGATCGCGATGTAATATTTAGTAAGCGAAACAAGTCTCTATATAAATCCTGCTTCGTTAATTATTATTTTGATCAAATTTGTACAAATTTGTATAAAGTGATATCCAGAATGTACTCGTCACTTTTATCCGTCACGTATTCGATACCAATCTGGTAAGTTCCTTTTTCCGCAGTACAAAGATTGTACCCAACTGTTACGAAACTGTTAACAATTTGTAGATGTACACGCGTGATGCATGAAGAGCAGACATTTCCTCGAACGAGATTTCGACGAGAAACGAAACTCGTTAGCGATAAGACGTAAGCGAGTACGCTTGATAGGAGGTCTTCGTTAAATCCATTTTCTTTCGGTTGTTACGCAGCCCGGGGGTTGTTGTTTATCGTAAGTATAATTTTAGTTCGCCGTTAAGGGAAGAGGATGTATAATTGGGCTGATACAACGGAAACGCTTGTGCAGTCGGAATTTTAAGCGCAATCGCGCACAGATAACACGAACCCGGAAATAGGAGTCGAACGCAGCGCGGGTTAAGGGGTTAATACGAAAGTGCCCCGTATTTCGAGCTTGTTCGTGAATTACTAGCATCGCGATTCTACATTCTATTTGCGTCCACTAAGTGAAAAACGTCGTAGTCTCACAATCGCGATGGTTACTGCCCGCTCCAGAAACTGTTTTCGATTCCAGCGCGATGCTTATGCTGCCATATTTTGTGTAATTCTGTACTGGGTTATAGAGTAACAAGGCCACGTGCCCTCTGTGATAATTAAGGAAGATATCGAGGATTGAAGATCATAAAATAATCCTGGTAAACGCATGTAACAAAGATAATCTTTTTGATTAATAATAACTGAAATTGTTGATCTTGGCTAATAAGGAACTTAGTCGCAGTATTTGAAGCCATTTGATACGATTCTCTAATCTTCTTATTACCAACAATTCCTTGTGTTGTTAGCGTTGTTAGATGGGGTAAAACAGGATACGATAAAAGGAGTATACCTACGAGTGCGAAATAATCGCAAGGCATGCGATAATCAACGTTAAATACTATCAATAATTAACGTTGCTAATCTTGGATAGTAAGTAACGTAATCTTTTTATTCCAAACAATTCGTTATCTTTTTAGTGCTTTTAGATGCAGTAAGACAGGATACGGTAAAAAGAATATACGAGTGCAAAGTAATCACGAGGCGTTTGTCGGTCGGTGCTCACAGCAGGAGCGTTAATTCTAATCCCACTAGACGTCCGGCCGCCCTATCATGCATAGGTCTTCGCTAATTTGCACAATAATGGTGTAATTCCAGCGTTAGGAAGATAGCGGCCACTACCGTGTCGCCTTCGTGCCGGCGATACACGGACGCCGTACGTTCGATAAACACGCCCTCGCAACACCATGTATAAACACTTTGCGTGAACGTGTTTGCGGGGTAGAGGGAAAGGGTTGTTCGTAAGAGGGAGAGCCAAACGCCAGGGTAAAGGATAGCGGCAGAACCAATTAGCAGCTAGAGGGTTGAAGTGGATAAAGGACGGGGAAGATGGTGGAATTAGAGAAAACGGTTAAATGAAAATGCGAAGGGACGGACGAGGAAGGAAAATAGGCAAAATTGAGCAAGAGGGTTAAGGGGTAACGAGTGGTGGGGAAAAGATACAGAACGACTAACCAAAAGAGAACCAGATAGAGTACAGGAATAATTAAACAGAGTAGGAAAAGAAGGAACGAGATTAGGGGGGCTGAAAAAAGTAGTATGAATAAATAAAAAGGTGAAACGAAACTGAAAAAGAAACGAGTCCTAGAAACAGTAGAGATGTACGAACGACTCGACAGTGGAAAAGGAAGCATGAAAAGTAGGAAAATGGAGGACAATGGGTAAAGGTTGTACAGTAGTGCGAACGGCAAACGGTGATACGTATTTGGAAATGAACGCGTATCACGTAAAGCAGGAACGACTGCTCGATCGCGATTTAAAGCAACATCGCTAGTGTACACCGGTGTGCAAGCTCGTGTTATCGACCGTGCGTAATTCGGCTGGGCCGTGTTTATCGTACAACGAACAGCAGGCGCCGTCGATAGTCGCTTAAATGTTACGTAAGGCACTGTCGCGATTAACGCAACTTCTATTCCGATCGTCGTTCAGGACATTTGATAAAATTCGGTGAGATTTTATCATCGACTCCCGATATTTTCACCGATTATTCGTACAGGTTGAGCAGTATTCGCGTTCTTGCGCGTGGATCACGAAATATTTTACAAAATACGTCACGGAGTAATGGTTCGTGTAGAACGGATCGTGTATCCATCGGTTTTGGATTATTTGGAATTTAAATGCGAAATTAGATGCATGGACAACAAAAATCAGTAGGTTAGATACAACGTTTTTGTAAACAAATCGGAAAATAGCATGCTTTTAAAAAATGCTTCCTTTATCGTAGGTATTTATAAAAGCTGTAAAAAAATATAAAAAATAACTTATCAACGTTCTATTATCCGGATCGTAATTTATACTTGCCCGGTTTTTTAATACCTCCGATGGTTATTCCCATCCGCATAGTCGGCGATTTAGTAACTTGTTTCATCAACGAGTCATCTCGCGTTAATTAAACGTGTTATCAAATTAACGCGACGGTAACGACAACGCGAGGCTTTAATTAAATCATTTATAACAGTGCTGGCGCGATACGTTAATCATATGAAACACCGAAATAAATCGATATTACTTTTAATTAAGCAACGAGTGTTTTCCTATGTTATCACGGAAAATTGTCGTAAATTATAATCGATGGGAAATTATCAATCATCGCATCGTGCACCGGGCGCGATTGAAAACCGCCACTGTCGCGCCTGATTTAGTTACGATCTCATGATGTTTGCGTTCGTTACTAACTCTGACAATGCTCAAAAACGTGTTTCCACTGTGTATTGTCCTATCGATGTATTATCTTTCGCTAATACACGTCGATAAATATATTTTCCTGATGAGATTAACGTGAAGCTAAATAATCCCCATCGTGAGAGGTAAGTTGCTGAAAAATTGTTTACTCTCAGTCTACTGTAACTGCCTTACGAGCACTATCGTTAAAATATATTTTGGAATATATTTTGGAATATACTATTTATGTTTCGTGCTTGATCATATCGATCAATAAATTTTACATTTCTACAAAAACACTCGTAAAGTCGTTCAGTCGTCGTATTCTGTAAGAACAAGACACAATTACAACTTAACTCGAACAATGTCCAGGATAGACAAAATATTTTTCGCAAATTTTTATACCATAGCAAAAACATCATATACTAATTATGTTCCCTCTAACGAATTCCCTCTTACAAAATCCAAAAGCTCACAAAACAATTTCTTGCAACTAGGCGATAAGTATAATTTTCATAATTACCAATCTTTGATGGTGAAAAAGATATCGACATATTGAAAGTCCCCCAATGCTATTCACACCGGATGAAATCAGTTTTCAAGCTGGGTATTCAACGAGATAAAGAAACGTGGCGATGCTCGAGTGGATCGTTTTTCGAGTGCGTCGGCAGATTATTTAAGATTATCAACGATGCAACGGACAGCAGGGTCGAAACGAAATTCTCCGGTTTGGATAATGGACGTGAAAACGGGGACGGCGTCGCAAGCACTTTAGATACCTATATAAATTAATTGTACGATTGCGGAGTGCGTGTTGCGATCTCAAGTGGGTTCGCGAGATTAGAGGGCTGGTTTTTGTTGGATTTGCACAACAATGGCCGGATCACCGCGGCATGTGCGAACCCTACGCTCGGTGAACCGCGTGCTCCCGCTTCGAGGGATCCTTAATCCCAGCGCTCTCCAATTTGATACAATTTCCTGTCCTCTTTTTGTCGCGCCGATAGGGAACACCGTCACCGAGCACGTGGTCCGAACTAACCGTCGGTTTAACGCGCCTTTCGACGGAACTGCTTTTTCATTTGCTCCTCATTTACGGTCACGTCCGCTTCCCTGCTGTACACCAGGCACACGTCGTCGGCTCCGATTCTTTCAATCGTCCACACGATGTTAGCCAGTTTAGGGGACGATTGGAAAGTCTTTCAACTGCTCAATTTAGTCCGTTTATTTTTATCGGCCATTATATTCGTCTTATTTATTTTATATTAAAAGAAGGATTGATATGTCTATCATACTTCCAAAAGAATGATTGCGAAAGGAATAATCGCTAATTTTATTTTCCTGCTTTTTTTAGCATTGGTCTCACTGTCCAATACCCTTTCGAAAGAATGGAGTCATTTAAAAGAATGTGTCAACAACAGTGAAGATTGGATGAATAGAACTTTGAAAAATATCACGAAAATATTCTTTCGGTGTGTCTGACGAATGAAATACTGCTTTTTTCTTATTATATGGAGAATATGATTTTTTAAATGGTTTTTCAAAGGATCATACATGAAATTTGTTGGACAAATCCTGTCTAGATATTCGCATAAAGGTTAAAGGTTTATTACTGAGCTATTTTCCAATCTGCACAATGCGTGGAATTGGAATGAAGGAAAATTGTTGTTTCGCAGATGTCTTTTTTCTGACCAGGGGTTAGTCAGCCAGTGGTAAAGTAAATACATATGGATCGTATGTGTATCGTTTATAAATCAAGGTGAACAGATCGAGCAAAACACGCAGCGAAATTGCATTCCGGTGTTTCCGTGTCATTCATTTTCTTTCCCCTCGGAGTATCGTGTTAGATCTTCTATCGATGATTCTGAAAAGTACAGTACAGTGGTTGCCACTGAACACATGGGAGTGAGCAAAAAATTTACTACACCCATGCGTTATATGCAGTTTCTCTGATAGAAAAAAGCAGGGACAAAAATTGACGTATACATATCCAAATTTGTCAAAGTCACACGCTGGGGTATTGCGATTTATGTAATTCGATAACAATAGCAGAAATAACAACAATAATAAAAATAGGTTAATAACGTGACGAAGAATAATAATAATAGTAATAACATACTTGTTACAACTTTTATCGTTCATAAGAATGATTTTATTGTTTCTATTGAAAAGAAGTAAAAAATTCATAAAAAGTTATTACGAATATTTGTAAGGCTAGAGAACTATGTTACGACCAGTTTTATGGAGAATTGTATAAAAAGTCAGAGTTATTCGCATACACGTGAGCGTGCATACTGATAGCTCCGAGGTAAAGCTAGTTTCATCCTGTCCTCCAACATTTATATCTTAAGAAGACGACGCGTGTCTTCAGTCAGCCTTTGAATAATTTCATCGCGGATACTTTTGGCGAAGAATAGGCAAAGTACTCGTGGAAGTATCTACATGACAAGTACGTCTGTCCCGTGTTGGGAACGTCGCGCCGCCGCTGTAACTTGCGGAAATAAGATGGAAGGAAGCATGGACCTACGCGTCATTGTGAATACTCAACCGGGGAAACTTTCAGACGTGAAATAAACTTTCTTTCGTGGTATATTGTAAGTCGCCTAACATTATGGCGCATCCAGAAAGAAGCGCTCCAAAATATATGGTTCGGAGAAATATCCTCTAATCTATTAAATTAATTTATTAAATATCCTTAATCTATTAAATTTGTGGATTTAATTTATTACAGATGATCCGTTTCGAAATCGAAGATGTATTTGTTAAATAAAATTTATAATTTTTTGAGAACTTAGTGCTTTATTCAATTTAAAATAGAAACATAAATAACGTAATTTAAGGCCCCTACATTTTTCCGTACGAGGCTTTGTGAAAGATAGAGTCTAGAGATGAGATGAAAGACATTTCATCATTGCCATAAAGCGAATATTTTTAAAAAAAGTTTGGAGGGCCATTCAGAAGAAATTACTACTATTTCAAATATAATTTTCTGTTTCTATCTTACATCGACATGAATAAAGTGACAATTTTCTAAAACATACATTAAAGGAACAGATCTTTCGTTTCAAAATAGGATATCTATTAGTTACAACGAAACGTGAATGAAGATAAAGTCGCTGACTCTGAGCTCGAGGATGATCCGAGTTAAGAGGTTGATTCATCAGCAAAAAGTGGCAAAAACCGTCAGAAAATTCTGAAGGCTGGCCGTGGGAATCCCTCGGGAAGCACCGCTGTCAATTTCCATTTTTATTGCGTCTACGTTTGCGGAAGCCGGTTGCCCGTGTCTCTAAGAATTCTACGCGCTAATTTGCAAACAGATAACCTGGAGTTACCAGCCTGAACTTGAACGATAAGGGCGAGGACGAAAAGTTGTTCGACCCCATTTCCTTGGGGCGAGTCGCACGAACCGAGACACAAAAAACACGCACGAGGAGATCCGCGATGACGGGTCCTGGTCTTGTGGCTAAATCAAATTTAAAAGAATGACTCGTACACTTGTTTCACGAGAGGAACAATAGCCTTTTGAACGGCTGTTCCCCTCGAGAACCTTTCAAGGCGTTTGCTGACATTACGTTGCGCCGAGTCGAGAGAGCACAATGGAGAACTGTGCCGTTACAGAAGCAGCGCGTTTTCTCTTCTGTTCGGAAGTATCGGGGAATTGAAATAGCTTGGAAGACAACTGTTGCTCTTTACCCAGCCGAGAAAAGCTCGGATAATTTATTCCAGAACGAAATTTGCAGGAATCACCGAACCGATTCATTATTTTTAATTTTGCTCGAATTGGAGCAAAATGAAATTTATATTTGTGTTCTGTAGAACGACAATCAGAATTTTAGTTTTGTTGAATAAAATTAATAACTAAATAATTTTCTGCCTTGTGAATCGTTTCATCTGTAAGTTATAATTGTTTCTATTCGTTTGACTGAATATTATCGAATACAAGTATATACGCCCGCGTGTATTTTGCGCATTTCACCATTGGAAATAAATGACATACACATGACGGTGGAAGAAAGTGGGCTTCAAACTGTTTCATTTTACAACAGCTGTATCTCGTTTAAAAGAATCGGAACTGATTTATTTCGCTCCGTAAGCTTACTTTTTATTACCTTTTCCGCGTATTTCATTCCACCGAGCAGTTTTTACGAGACGAACTACTTTTATATAGGCTATCGATATTTTTATATATACGTCGCCCGTAAAATGATCCAGCTCTTTTAAAATTCCAATCTTTCGAACTTACATATCTTTTCTTTTGGCTACAATAATTTCTTCGTGTTACGATCTTCGACTTCGATGTAGTGCGCTTCTTCTTGCGCTCTTTCATCGCGTTACGTTCGAAGAATCAACGACGACAAAATCTGAGTCCCAAATATTACGAAGAACGAAGGAATCGTGAAATGCTTTTGATATTCTCATAAACTTCGATAAATTTCGTGCGCACCTGTAATTTATCTGAGTTCTGCTTCAACGTGATCGATAACGATTAGAAAGAGCAGGGCAGATCGTTCGAAAAAAATATCGTATCGGCTTAAATCACTGGTCGCCATTCCTGCGTTTGCCACGAACGTTTCGGTACTATAGCATTCCGGTCATTATTTTAATTGTTACGAAGGGCAACGGCGTTCCACGGGGGCCTTAATTACAGTCCTCCAGTCGGGAGAGAAGTAAAGCGATTCTACTTGCCTGCTGGCGTCCTCGCTTACGAGAATATCCTCTCACCTTCGTCCGGTCATTCGGTACCGCCAAGGTGAGAATCAATAGGGTCGAATTAGCGAATCCGATAATTAAGGTACCGTTACGAGCACGAGAAGTTATCGACTATCAATTCATTGGTTACTTGTCGGCCGGTAAATCGCAAGAGGACGTTCCGTCGCAAAGAATCCGCTTTAATAACTTCAAGTCTTTATACAGTGAAGGATCGTAAGCGAGCAAAAGTATAATAGATTGCGTTGAGGATTGAGAATTATTCTTCGATCAATATATTCGAACGACGGTGATCTTTGACATTGGTAGCGCTCTGAGTGGGTAATTACTTTAATACTAGAACTATTATATCAGGTTAGTTAAAATGAACAGTTTGTAATTTTTGTTTAGAAGTTTTATAGATTTAGTATGATTTTAGTGGTACGTTTTTAGGAATTTAAATGACTTCTTCGAAAATACCTGTATAGAATATTTTCTCCTTGCCTTATACATCAGATCTTCATACATGTATCTATCTTTTATCTGTATTTCTTCGGCATAAAAGTTATTTATGCCAAGTTTAGTGATCGATAGTTCTGGCTTTAAAGATTATCTGCACGATTTCTTATACGACGAGTTGAATCCAAGACGATCCTTTCTCCTTAAATTATTGCTGTTATTGAAATTGAATATTTGCATAAGTAATACCTGTATGTATATAGTACAACGGCCCAGTTTTCCAAGATGTAAGAATCATCGATTTCTATGTACAATATAAATTCATATTTATGCCATGCAAAGCGCGGCTGTTTCAGAATATTGCGTTCCGAGAGGAAGAATCTGGCTTGGTTGATTCGATTGGATCGAATAGCCGCCCTGTCATATTGAAAACATAGACCTCGTAGACTACGATACAGATATTTGTGGGTAGTTTAAGGCGGCTCACGTTGTATAAAAGGTACTATGATTTCATTTCGTTGCGTTATCTTATACATAGTACCGTAACTATTCGTATATCGATAAACTTGATTTATATTTACACGGACCATCACCTCCACAATTTTTTCCATTTCGAAAAAAAAAATAAATAAAAAAATATTCTGTAACCTAAATTACAGCTACCGCTGATAGAATGAGAATCAAACGATAGCGTATATAGGATAGAATAAAATTTAATTTTAAATATTAATATTAAGAAATAAATATCTTTCCGAATATTAAAAAATAAATATCTACTCACAAAAGATGGTTTCATGGTATCTAAGGGTGAAATAACACAATTGTAGAAAAATTAAAACAAAAATAAAAACAATCCAACTTTCTGATAATAAACTTAAATAATTCCTAATGCCTTAATCATACAAGGTTTAACATCGTAAAATATTTTCCATCGGTGGAATCTCGGTCGAATTCCAATTTTCGGTGATTCGTGTCCCTTGTCATTCATTGCCGGTTGCGTTAATTTGGCCGGAGGCTACCTTTTCGCTCAGCCGTTCTCGCCTGCATATTCCGTCATTGTGCATCAGCTTCGACACGGCAATTCATTTACCAGTGTACTCTGCTCGTTTCGCCCTCGACACGCGTCGATGAAACGGTGCACTAGGTGAAGTAGAGTATCACGACGCCGTATCGTTTTCGTGCGTCATTACTTTTGTTTTTTTCCAAGAGGAACGCGATATGGAGACTAGAACGTTGTTTGCGATCAGAATCCGTTGTTATTTGCAACAGAACAGTGAATTTGTGCATGTTAATCTTTTTAACGCGTGCAGACGCGAATTTTTTAGCAGATAGTTGAAATTTTTTCGCATATCGTCGAATTTCGATCGAATCGTTGAGAGTTTCTTTCTTGATAGATGTAAATGTATAGGTGTAGGTAATTATTCTGCAAGAATTGTATCATGGTGCAAGTCGAAATAGCGGTAATTATCGGTGATTAGAGGCTGTAAAAGAAATTTCGACACTGCAACTTTTCTTGTTCGCCACGTTTTAGGTTTCTTCGATCGCCGCTCAAGGTACAACCCTTCGTGGTTAAAGAAACGAGCAGATTGTACGAGAGTCTGAAGTCTAAGGCGCAATTGCGGGTACAGTTAGCGGTGATTAGAGTCCACAGGATTCCTTTTACTCTTGTACTTTCTCGTATTTCTACTCCGTTTCAATTGCAACAAGAAACTTGCATCCTTTACGCTTCAAAAAATAAATTGCCGTACTTTTAACTGCTCGAACGTGGTTTTCTCACGACGGAGGAAACGAATTGTTCGCACCATTAAACAATGGAATCTACTGATAACCTTACAAAAGCGTACAATAATATAGAATATATCTGTAACGAAGGGAAGTTGCACAGAAGCATCGGGTCAAATGATGCATGAAGATAATTGGTAGTTCTAAATGATTCAGACTGACGGAAGCTACTACCGAAGGAATTTTGATCTCGCCGTTCGCGTTCGCGTTCGCGAAACTCATTGCTTCGTTAGATGTAGCAAAACGGCGCGACAACACTTCTGTAAATGCAAATGACGCTGTACTAATGATAAAAAAGAGACAGAACTGCCAGAGAGGTGATGGTGTGTGTTACGTCAAAGGCAGATCGCGGAACGCTCCGCCTGTTGAGCAAACGAGGAAAAGACGCGTGCCAACACTGCCGACCCTTGGCTGCTAACCTGTCAACGTTTTCCATCCAAGTATCCGTAATTATAGAGGGTGCCACATCAACGACGTCGTGACCGCTTTTATAATCAGCCGCTGGCCACGCAAACACCTACGAAATTTCCGGCGTGGCGACGTCGAGCGTCGATCGCTCTGCTTCGACGTAATTGGAGCAGAAAAACGGGTATCGCGCGTGACGGGGGAATAAAATTCAATTTGTTCGATATCCTTTTTGATTAACGAATGACTAAACGTAGACCGGGGCAAGTGGATGATGGCCGATTACCGCGTTATTGAAAGATAGCTTTTGTAGAAGTAAATAGGCTAGGTATCGGGGTTAATTGGCGGGACGGTCGAACATTTACGGTGCTTGATTCGTAAGCTGGAACGCCGTGTCGTTTCGTGAACAACTGGTCGTGCCTGTTTTACGATGATAGATTCTGTTGTTTAGATTACAATGTTTGGTTTAAGGAGGATGATTAGCTATCGCTGGTAGTAATTGTGTTGGAAATTTTTGTTAAGTATTCTTGCGTTAATAACAGGGTCAATATTTTCCTTTAAATCGTTCGTTAGAAGGCATGATTTCTAAGGAACCCTAAGTATTATTCGTCAATAATACTGTCAATATTCCAAGGTTCTCGACATTATTGTTTAATATTGACAATATTGTGTTGACACTATATATTGATCCTTTTAGGTGAGAATTTTCAAATATTGACAATATCGTATATCGATGGTGTGAGGTCATCCTAAGAATAGATTTTAGAAACAAATAACGACATGATTGCGAGTTGTATTAATGCTGCGTCTACGCTACCGTTCATGAGCATAGAAGACTCTTGGGTCAGGAGACGATATATTGAGGGGCCTGTTGTAGACCAGAATTTTTATAACTATTTATATTCTGCTTGTGAGCAGCATGTAAACAACCTACGAACTGGTACCGGGCACTTCATACAATTAACTTAAATACTTCATATAATTAACCTAATCGCTGCCAAGTTTAGACTACTGATCATAAGAAATCGTTACGATAAAAATCCACATAGGCTCAGGGAATCTCATAAACCATAACGATTTCATTTCTGAATATTGTAGATCAATGCTGACACATCAACCCGAAGTGCCAGTTAACCTTTATTATTAGACGATCTCTGAATTGGCAATAATTATGATTATTGAATACGCCCGTTCGTTATTTTGCTGACATAAGTCAGACTGGGGTCTATCGATCTGGAACGATGCCACCGTTGGAACGCTCCAATTGCCCTTATTTCGTCTTTACGTTACTACGAATTCCACGTCTTTCACTGCAAAGAACATTTATTGTAGCTGTTTAGCGTACTCGAAACTCGTGATGAAACAAAAGGATCGTCGCTGTCAAACAAAGCTTTCGTTATTGTGCTCCTAACGAGAACAATAGGCGGTCGTTGGCTCTGAAATTTTCGGAACACTAGAATCGTGTCGGCGTTTCGCGAACGGGGCGATATTGCGGTTCGAAGGCGCGCGTTCGAGACACCGAATTAATTACGGATTTCCGTGTTTCGTTTCCATCAGGAAGCACACGGCATTCCCGCGTGGAGCCCGATGTTTCAATAAAGCAGCATCAGGCGCAGGAGGAGAGCTACGCGCCGTCGAATATATGACTGTCATTTTTACGAGCCCCGCAACCTTTCATTTGCATGGTACGCGTCGCAGTATCGTCGAATAGGGGCCGTCATCGTAATCGAGCGATCCACGGGGCGCAAATATTAGTCGCATTATTCAAAACGCTTCGCGAGCATATGGTACTTCTGCGTGAGCTCCTCGTCCTTCTCGTTGCGTTGCTATCTCGTTGGTACGAACACGCTCCTACGAACAATATAAACGCGTGCGAGTTTACGTGAGTAATAGGCCGACTTTCATAACCCGGCCTATTTTTTTAAATAGCGAGATACCAAAAACGAGCGCAGATTACAAATCCTCGTCCCACGTTGAACGTGGAATATTAAAATGTGCACGACAGCCAAATTTTTTTTTCTGTAACAGTCGTTTCAAGTATCGAAGTCGCTAAGCTGAGATCTATCGTCGACTCAACAATCTGGAAATACAGTCACTGAATTTTGCGAATGTAAAATATCTGATTATGATATTTTGATAAGGTTGTAAAATAGGTCAAGAATTAAGGAAGAATTTCTTATATTTTGAGTAGCGGAATAAGTAATTAAAAAACTATACGCTGTTAACCACAAATTGCTTCTTTCTGTCTTTCCTAATTAGCTTTCTTGATTAATTTTTTGTGGATGCCACCAGATAATCTACGAACTTACTATATCAATTCCATCGACTATGCTAAGATTCAAATAACGATAAACAAGGGACACCATCGCTTTGCCCATAATTCGCACTTTGGTCATAAGCTTTCGTCTTCAAGATCAAAGCGTTTGATATGGAGTATTCAACGAGCAATCTTGGCACGCTAGGCAGTCGATGCAGATGGTGAAATTCCAAGGCAACGAGGTATCAATCATCGAGATCATTGGATCCCATGGCGCGCGAGAGAAACAGGCCACCGACATTCCCTCCAGACGCAAAGACGAAAGGGGGAGTCGCGTGAGGCGGCGCGTGCACGCCGCTCGTTTCTCCGCCGGGAAATTCCGTATCGTCGGGGCTCTCTAGACTCTAGGCTACTGACGCGGGTCCGACATCTCGTGTAATTCGCACAGCCATATTTCACCAGGCTGGATCCTTCGTGTACGTAGTGGCATGCCTCTTAGACCCTCGACGATTTCAATAAATTATCAAAACAACGTCCGGCCGCCGTGTATTAGCGTGAGAAGGGATAGATAGAAGCAACGTACGAGCCAAAGGCGAACGAACGAGTTTAAAGCGGCAATTTGCTCCATCTTCGTACCATCTGTCAAAAGATTACGATGTGTTATCGGCCCCACTCGGCCAATTACGCCCAGGGCCTAGCGATCAAACCCGAAATCCAGGCATTCGCTTTTTCGATCCAAACTTTCTCCTCTAATTGTTCGACAAAGATTATACCGACCTTCCATCGCCAAGGCTAACCTTCCTCTTGGATAGATCGACCCTGTTGCCACTCGAACAGGTTGCGCCTCGTTCGATGATTCCTGTTGGATCCGTCGCTTCCTCTGTGAATCGCGAACCGGGACCGTCGTCTCACAGCTGTTGCAACATTTGACGCATCGACGTGGAAATCTCTCGAACGTGCCTGGTTATCGACAAAATTGCTCGCTATTGAGAAGAATGACGCAAATCGCTCGGTTTTCCAGATTAAAGCGGGTACTTTTTCGGTAAAATTACGGAACGTTACGAAATTTAATGGTAAAATGTGGCGCTACGTTAAAATACAAATTTTTCATCTGTGTCACCAAGATGAAACGACAGTCTATGTTATTTAAATGTAGCATCTGAAGGTTGGTGGTGATGATTAAGTTCAACCGGAACGTTATACCTTATATTCCTTATTGCAACGTTAGACACTTTCGACGAAGAAAATTCAATTCCATTAAAAGGTAAAAGAAAACGCTGGGGAAAACACGATGCTCGTAAATTATGCAACCGCGACAGAAGCCGCCGCGGGTGTTCTATTCCGGGTTAGCACTCGTCCATTACGGCAACTAAAAGCGAACACCAGGCTTTGTCCTAGTACGACGAATATATTTATCCGGGCCCGCGGATAGAGGTCAAACTTGAATTCACCTGAATCCAAGGGTTGTAATTCAAACGTCCGCAGGCGCCTTCATCTCCAAGCCGCCGCCTTTTCAAAGTTTCCTGGAGATCGTGGTGCAGAAGCGGAGTTCTGCTTGGGCTGGCTAACCACGGCGAGCATTCAGAAACAAATTCTACGCCGCGTGTGCCTTTGCATTTGCGTTGCCACGCCGTCGTGGTCGTGTTTAACCGCGAAACTCGTTTCGAATCTAGAGAATGAAATTTTTAACGACTTCTAGAGCAGCTGACATTCACGTTGGCATAATCGCTCCCTTTAAATTGTAACGAACTGCTTTTAACGATGTGCGAGCTGAACGGTACCCTGCATGATTCAACAAACGTTTCGTATATTTTTAACGTTCGTTTGTTCATCTCTTTTTTTCTTATTACTTTTATATCCGCGTAAAGAGACGTGAAGAAACAAAAAAGTAAAAGTAGCATAATTTCACTTATACGTGGGTTTATTAAATTGTTGCCGCTTGTCTTTTACAACTTAGCCCGTTTATATTTTGATATTTTGGTGCGTTCACAAAATTTGACGTGCTTTTACAAAATTATAGTTACAAACTATTCAATACGAAAGCCACATAACCTTGCCCCGAATAGCTGTACAGACATTGAAGAATTTCAATTGGACAACGGGCAAGACATTCGTATATATAGTATCACATCTTTTACTTTACTTAGAATTCGTTTATTTCTACCACACCGTCGTATCAACATTTTCCTTTTATCATAGCATTCTACTTAAAAAAGTTTATGATTATTTTCAAGTAATTCCGTTTTCCATTCTACAGAGAGTATAACGAGTTTCTCGACTGTTTCGTCGTTTGGTTGAAATTTAAGGAGATACGCCGAATGAAACGTGCATAAGAAGTACAAGAGCGTTACAAAAGAGAACAAAAATGATCAGACACAACCAAAGGAGTTAATGAGCAGTCCGAGTGGTCTTTCTATAATGACTCTTTCGGGTCGCTGCGATGAGCGATCTAAACAAGGACAAAGAGCCGCAGGAGGTAGAACGTCGCTCAACGGGGGGCCTCTGATCGTTTCGAATCCGCTGCCTTCCAATAGAAATATATTTCACAGTCATCGATGGTTAACCGTCTTTAGCCGGCTGTCGAACCATCCTCCGTCATCTCACAGCGATTCTCCTCATAATTAAGACGGTGAGCCGCAAAAAGGTTTTAATTATTCTTGGGTAATAGATTCGATCTTCAAGCCGAGTCTAGTTGGTGGATTTCGATTTGCTATGAATTATCCAGTAACCCTTTGGCTACTGATGAATAGTTTAGCCAAGACAAAATTAACGATGATTGCGATCGAATTGTCGTTAGTCTACACTATGTAGTTCTAAGGTTATAAAATTTTCTAGAACAACGATTTTACCTTAAATTTTTCTCTAGAATTTTCTGTTTCACTTCTGTATTAAGATTTTTTTTTAAATTAATCTCAAATACAAGGTCCGACCAAATAACATGTAAAAGCAGGCACAAAGTAATTTCTTATAGAAATTATTGCCAATTACCGATTGGATTTGAGCAAACAAACGATAGAATGTTATTCTAGATGTGAAAATTAGCAAAGAATGTAAAATACAACTTTTCCAGACTTTATTAACGAGAAAGTAGAATTTGAACGCGTATGATAAATTTTCAAATCCAAATATGCACTGTCTTGTGAAAAAATGTTATTCTACATTTTCTACTTATTTTCACACGTAGAGTGACTTTCTATCGACTATGTAGTCCTGTCCAGTCCGGAATTAGTCACGTTTAACTATGCTTGATATATTTTCAAACTACAGTTTTAAAAAATAAAAAAATAAAATATTATTTTATATTACTTTTTTATTTTTCCACAATTACATCGTGCACGCTTTTACATGTTATTAAGTCAAACTTTATATAGGTAAAATCTCTAGGAATCTTTTTGAAACTTGAAATTATAGAAGATTTTTGCAACGTTTTGAATATTACGACAATAGCTAATTACGTTTTGAATTAAAAATTAATTTCCGAATGACTTCTATGTGAATGACACGTTAACTTCGTTCATCCTCTTTGCTTTCGCTTCGGTCGAAACCATGTCCATATCTGTGCGAATGTAGTAATAAGTCTAAAAGGCCCTGATGTGTTATATCTATAGATATAGTATTTCAATATCTGGTCCGTTTCGTAAATGAATGTCGAGTTATTAAATTGGTCGGAAGTGCATTGGCGAGAAATGAAATTTTCCGAAAGAATTCATGGCAATAGTCGAGTGGTCGATTATTACTAAAGAAAAAAGCACATGGGGAAAAAAGAGAAGTACCTGACGATCGCGGATAAAGATATTCGTGCCGATATAAATCGTTCTTTGGCTGCTGAAAATTTTCGATGGAATTAAGAATTTCTTGAGTGGCTTGCGAACTCGGTTGAAAACTTACGAAACGTTTCGAGGATACGGAACTTTCCAAGCTTCCAAATATCTCAATCTGTTCAACCTCGAAACGATCGTCGAAGCAATTCGAAATTTCACAAAGTGCCAGGAAGAGCCGCGAAATATCCTGTTAAGCGTTTATGAATGCCTAAGATTCCCGATACTTTACCACGAAAGTTTTCCATCAATTTTGATCAACTTGAAGCAAGAGGTCTAAAATATCCAAGAAGTTGAAAAACCTTATAATTTCCTTGCTTCCTTCTCTTTCCTCTCAATCCGCCTTCTTTGATACTATACCGGATATTACAGGAAAAGTATCTAAACCTCTGTGAAAGAAGACGCATTGAATATCTTTAAAAATCTGAAAATGGATCTAGGATCGCATTTTTAATTGCTTTTGATGAATATTATAAACTCATGGATTTAGGATCTTTTTTTGTAACATTTTGTACAGTCTTTCACGATAGACTTTTAAGTTATATTGGTTAATTTAAAAATTGGAATTTTTATGTCTGAATCTTACTTTTGTTTCAACAACGATTCTTTTATATCTTCCTCGAATATAAGAAATTTTATATAAACAAGAAAAGCACGATAGAATTAAGGATGGAATTAATCTCTCCGAGAAAATCAGATTCTTAAGAATTTCTTCAAATTTTATCTCTAATTTCATCCTTACGGGATTAAGGATGATACAATGTACGTGTAATTAAAATTTAAGGAAGCGGTCGAGGTGGAAGAGCACCGAAGTCGAGATATTGAGCCTTAAACTTTCCATATTTAACATCTATTTCCTATATCAAGCCATCGACCAAACGACACTTCCAACACTTCATTACAACTAAAATTTTCCCAGGAATATTTCAAAAACCTAATATATGATATGCAACTATGTTAGAACTCTTATAATGAATGAAAAATAGGGAGGCATAGTTATACCGTTTTGAGATAAAGAAGTACAAATTATGTAATTCGAAGTTCTCGATGAATATAAAGCATACCTATGCACCGATATAGGCGTAAAGGGTTTGTTTTTCCAAAAAGTTCTTTCCTCTCTCAGATGTGTAGACGTGGACTCCCTCACGCTGTCGCGTGTTATGTTTTTGCGAGGGATTGTATTTGGGGAAATAACTTAAAAATGAAGTAAGACTGGGTATATTTTGCACGAACGTCTTCATTGGGTTCTCTTGGTGGCTCGCGTGCCTGTTCCCAAATGGAACGAGCATCGTGGTGCTCGAGGGTATTGGTCGATCTCATTTCAACAGCTTTAAATGAATCACGACGTTTTAACGAGGTCTCGATCGTATCGGAAGCCGCGTTTAACGCATCCTCGTGGGCGAGCTTATTTTTAAGCAGGAACTTTATTCATAAACCGGAACCTATAATCGCGAAAGTTAAAAGACCGTTAGCATTTTTAATGCGAGAAATATTTGCAAGTTCGATGGTCCCTAGCACGCATAGCGGTTCGTGGATGCATAAAAGCGAAAAGAAACGAGACACAGTGCCGACGAGACTATTCTAATTATTACTTATTGCCGACCGAAGTAATTACATGGCGAAACGAACACATAAAAGTGAAATAAAAGGGGAAGTACTTTACAGCTCTTTCGAAAATACCATCAACTCGGACACGAACGTTTAGTCGCTTTTTACGAGGAATTACTGGCGAACTGTAAGTTTTTATCTTTGTCCGTTATGCAATCTTTATCTAGTTTTCACATGAAACCTTCACAAGATTAACTTGGATGAAAATGCTTAAGACACTTTGATTACTCTTACATGCTGCTTTCATACAGCAGATTTCATAAGCAGAATAGTATTCCGATAGCTGGTAATTTATCGAGATCATCTATTCAATCTATCTATTCGAGAATGATATACATCTAAAAAATCTTTGTGTTGAGTACAAGTGAGATACTTGAATAACTGATACATTTGCATATTTTATTTGAAATTAGTTCCAAGAATTGTTAAGAATAATGGAATAAAATTCTAATTTATTAACGTTGCACTATTGTATACATTACGGTAAACAGATTTCAAACATTCTGTATTAGTTTTACCGCTTTCAACAGTTGAAAAGTTCAATGAAATTTGCAGTACGAAGGAGCGAGATTTGAATTACGCGGCTTGTACAGCACCGACGGAAATCCCCCGTTTCTATTGCTTTTTCATTCGCCAGAGGGAAATTAGTAACTCATATGGTTCACAGCGGCCGTTTAATAATTCCTCGGGTTCATGCAAGTTTCATGATGTTTATAGAATTTTTAATACGTCGCGTTGCCAAATATCCTGTGAACTACGAAAATCCAAATAACCAACCGGCATGTAATAACACGACCGTATTTTTCACCGCGCAACAATCCTGTAATTAACGACTGTAGACCCGAAATAATATGAAGCTAAATTAATATGGAACTGATGAATCTGGATATCAGCGATACGGAAACTTTTTATCTGTTTCAACGTCCAACTACTTTCATCAGCGAAATGTTGCTCATTAGTCGCGTATCGATGATTCCAAAGAAATGAAAAATAATATTCACTCTTCAAAATTCGAATTAGAGTTTTTACAGTAAAATTAAAGTCTACCTTGAGAAAAAGTAATTGTAATAAAAACAACCATCGACCACTCATAAATTTCCAAACTTCTTATCCAGCAACATAATCAAAATTAATCCAATAACTTCCACATCTTCCACGTAATGACATTAAAAAATCCAATTCGACGGATATTGCAGAGTCAAAGTGTGTATGTACCGTGATTATAACAATTTAACGAAACAACGCGACGGTATGCGGCTCGTTGAATTCGATTTCATTTCGAAATGGCCGCAAGAGGGATCCGTTGATATCCGTGGAAATGAACGGGGTAGAAAAAATACGCGCCAAACCGCATTAGACACCGTGTTCTGCGATTAATAATGGAGTGTGGAGACTGGCGGCGGGACCCGTCGTTTCTCATTAGCAATAACCCCATCTGACTAGCGAGAAGCATAATGATAACGATTTGACGGCTATACCATTAATAGAATATTTGATCACGCGCGTACACACCATCGTCTCTCTTCCTGTCTTTCTCTCTTCCTCTCTTTCTTTCTCTCTCTCTCTCTCTCTCCCTCTCTCACGCGAGTTCTTCCTCTCATCCTCACGCACAGACTGGCAGAAATAGAGGTGAATTTACTGCCGCTTGTTAGAGACACCCGTTAGAGGGGAGAGATTAATGCGAGCAATTGCAGGCTTGTGTTAATTGATACAGCCTAATCACCATCAGACGCAGCAGCGATAGTCATGCGAACTATAGCGGACTATAATAATACGGAGGCTGCTTGATAATGCTTCGTTCGCTAGTGACTCGATGTTCAATTATTCGTTTACCATCGGATTAGCAGATTTCGTGAACGCTGTTGCATGAGTAAGCCGAGCTTATTGAAGCTTTCACGCATATCCTACCGATGTACATGTTGCAAGTACTACGCTGCAAATGGCCGTTGCTCGTTGAAGTTTAGGATATTATTTTAACGAGATACCCATGTACATATTTGGTCCTATTCTTTTGAATGGGAAAACAACATTTGGAACGATTCTCTATGCAGATTATCAACCAAAATTGTTAAACCGTATACCAAATTGTTTGTGGTCACCCATTAATTGAGCTTCTAACAACAATTAGTCCTTAAACTGTAAGGCAAAATAAAGAAAAACAGAAAAAGGTACTCACGTTTACAGTTTGAGGGTTAAATATCAAGATTTCTAATAAATGCTAAAGCAAAATCGAATTGCAAAAGTTGCAGAATTTAATAGCAGCAAGAAATTCCGGTACTTTTGTACTTTTGCTGCAATAAACTTTGATTTGCCTTTCTTCCATGCCACGGAAGATACATCATGAAGTAACCCGAAAAACGTCGCTTTCAAGGAAAGAGAAAGGTCGAAGAGCTAACCTGCGGGACGCACGCATTAAGATGCAGGATATAAGGTACGGAAACGTAACGAGATTCGAATCTACCTGTTTCTATCCATAGAAATCGCATACGCGATATATATCATAGTGTCGAGCGAAATGGCGCCCACATTCCTTTTGTGTGGTCGCGAGACTCTAATCTCGATTAATATACAGATAAAGCACAATTTGTCTGTCAGTGTGCCTTTAAACCGGTGCTACATTAACAAAGGACCAGGTAATCAAAGTTCCTTTTGGTCTGTTACCGTTCCTGGGGCCCAGGACCTGAGCAGAGAACTTATCGCTTTGAACACGCTCATTGTCGAACGGTGACTGGCCATAATCGAGGAGAAAGTCAGCGGGTGATCGACGCGATTCAATGTGTCCACTGTGCAAGAGCACACGTACATTTACGTATCTTTTCATTAATCTCCGCCAACATTGTTGCCGAAGAGAGGTCAATAGTGATGTTTTGAGCGGAATGTCTAATTGTTACCGCACAACCTTTCGTTACCCTGTCGTTTTTTCTTTCTGACCATTCGAATCGGTACATCCCATTCGATTACTGTTATTATACCCGATGATTCGATTCTGAAAAAGGTACCAGTTATTGCCTAAAAGGGGCTCGAGCGACGAATGTTTTTTTTAAGCTTTAAATTGCCGAGATCGACGTCATCTTGATGAAAAGGTGGCAAAATGGTGTGCTAATTTATTGTTCTCTAAAGTTGTTTCGTAAAGAAATATGCACGCAAGAACTGAATTAACGATGTGGGCTCATTATAAAATTGTAGATAGCATCGTTAATGTTGTAATCTTTTATGGCGCTCTCCTTAGTTAAAATATTTTATCTCGCATTCTTCCATTTTTCAAGATTCGTTGAAATGGTTTTTATTTTGTAAGCAAGGTTATATTATACGGATTGTTATGAAGAAATCACTGAATATTGTAAATTAAATGAAAAAGGACAAAGATTATATAGAAATAATAAAATTTCAGTTTCTTTCGATTTCGAAGTTATATAACATATATTTTAACTAGGGGAGGCAATAATACCGCAAATTCAGCCGCAATGATTAATCAAGGCATTGTATACCGAATTGTTGATCGAGAATTAAGCTTATACATTTATTTCCCTCTCACATGCATCAAACCTCAACGAAAGTGTTCAATGTGTGTTAAAGACATTCGTTTCCATGACAGCGCCATTTGAGCGTAGAATTTGCTAGTTCACGAATCTATCGCAATAAACACGTACAATTAACGATGGTTACGTTTCGGAAGCACATATCAATTCCAGGAGTTTTGGGATCAAATATTGTCGCAGTGCAATGTACGTCATCGGCAAATGCAGTTTTTAATAACGCGCGACATCGTAACATTACGTTCCAACCATTGCGTAATCGAAAGTGTACATTGTACGATACACAGTGGGCCGTAACACGCTTTTAAACAACGTTTTCTTAAACGGGCGTGCAAGAGATTCGTGATTTCAAGCCTTACAATCCCTTTAGGAACAAATTTCATTATTACAGCCAGAATATAATAAAAACATGTTTATGAAGATTGAAGGATACACATAATATTTTTAGAATATATTTTGAAATATCTGAAAGAAGTTCTCATATTTTTGAGAATCATAAAGCGAAATTTTGAAATATCTGAAAGAAGTTCTTGTATTTTTAAGAATCATAAAGCGAAATTAAACGTGCAACGAAAAGAAAGAGACAGATGTAAATTATTTAATATGTTGTTTCACAGTTTATCGCGTGAGTAATAAAAAATCATGTAAAACGCGTCTGTCTTTTGTCCCCCCATTCCGTGATCACGGATATGACGGTGAACGAGAAATGGGATATACTTGGAGCAACTAATTTCAACGAATATAAAGTGGTTCTTTCGCCAAGTAGCTTATGCTGTTATAAAGAATAAAATATGAAGACGAAGTGAAACGCGCAGATGGTGGATGAGAAACTTTTTTAATGATAGGAACCGTGCCGCAGGTCTGGTCTTTCAATTATGAAAGAGTTAAAAATTAAAAACAGCGGCAGGCCACATTGGTTTCCTTAATATAATAAACGCCATCGAACTTTCAAGTATACTTTATAGAAACATCGGACCCTTTACCATAGGAAAGGACTGCTCGAACCGCGTTTTTCCAGTCGATTCAAGGAAAAATTGAATTCCTTTCTAACGAAATGAATTCTTTTCTAACGAAATTTTTTACAACGTGGTTTTCGAAAAACTTATTGTTTTCGAAGATTACATCCCAAAGAAATCAACGGGATGTCGACTGCAGTATAAATAAACGATCTGTGAACAAACAAAATGGTTTGGTTTGGAAATAAAAAGAAAAAAAAATTAGGATCAATAATGAACAGGATTAAATAACGGTTCCGCGTTACCGAAGAAATTCGTGTCTGCGACCCTACGACCGGTAATGAGTCTCAAATAAATAATTAACGGTGGCGTTTGCGCATTATAGATACGCGAGAGGATACGCGTATCGGGACATCGACGTTTTAATTTTTAATTTGCATTCTCGCTCCTCATTACCGGAAAATTGACACTGACGATGTCCTTAATTATCCTTCGACCTTTTAATTACCAACTCATCTGCGAAATGGTGAAGATTTCGATCCAGCGACCAAGCTCGCACTTCGTAGCAAACATTTCCAACTCCCATCCGTAACGATTCATTTTCGGTTAATAATTTACTAGTTCCAACGGTACCCGAATAAAATAGGATTATCGATGAGACAGATTGACGTTGATTGAAAAGTATTTTCTTCGTACTCAACTCTAAACATGTGATTTTTCGAACCCGAAAGAGAGAGAGAGAGAGAGAGAAAGAGGGAAAGATAGAGTCGTTTAATTTTAGATAATATCGATCAAAATAGGATTACTGTGAACGGTACGATATTCCAATTTCTAAACTTGGTATAACATTCGACGGTGTTTAGTAATTGATCAGATATTGGAGCATTTCCTATGATCGATAGCGAGTGATGGTAATGGGAAATGGGCTCGAAATTCATGACTGATGACACTTGAATTTACAATCAATCGATAGCCGATAGAATGCATACGATAATAGACGATGAAAACGTACGGATGATGTAATGAATACGTAAAAAATGATCTTATAAGACGCGCCGATATATCGAATTGACTTTAAAAATGTTAATATAGGGTGTGTCTAGGAACGTGGCTAATTAACTCTACAAAATATTAGCAATAACTTTTCCGAACGTGTCTTTTAATTACCGCAGATACAAGTTACAGAGAGATATTGCGTATTTCGATCGCGTAATCTTTTCTCGTCAAAGAAATACAGAAGAAACAAAGGAGAGATACGAAAGGAAGGAGAGAAAATGAGAAGAAAGATACCCACAACAGGTGCAGACGCATCGAAATCGACATAGGCAGGTGACGATGTATCGGAGTCCGATGTAATCGGCAATCGATGACAGAAATGGGAGAGGCTGTCGGAGGGACGCGATGTCAGGGCGTAAAATCGTAGAGGCTGGGTGGAAGGGTGCGTCGAGTGGAGAGCTGAGATTACAAGGCAATAGCGCGACGTGCAATCACGAGGACACACGTGAAGGATCGACATCGTGCCACGCAGCCGGTTCTCCTTCATTCGCCTCTCTCTATAATAATTAGACGCTGTCTGGCTGAATCGCCTGTCCGCCTAGCTAGGCTCTGACATGTCTCTAGCGTCCTTTGCCCTCAAACAATATGTATATATGCGCGGCCGTTACAAGCTCCTGAGCCCTCTCTTCGTAGATCATATGGACGCGACGATCGGCCCGCGATTTTCTCGAACAACGTTATAATCACTGGAGACTGCGGGAAAGGATTGGTAGGTACGAGTAGACGGACGACGATTCGCAACGATTCTTTGAGTAGCGTAGGTGAGCTTTGGTAGTCTGACGACGTTTTCCCCTCACTTGCCCTGATATTAAATCTCCTTTAGGGATCGATTTTGTTTTGACAAAGGTCTCGCAACAAAGAGGATGGTCGAACGATTTTTCTCTTAACGAATTTTTCTTGAACGTAAACGCTGCTCCTATTATCATTACAAAGAGCATGAGTTTCCTTACATACAAGGAAAAGATAAATACAGTATATACATACTTGTGCTATGTAAAGAGAAGATGTTGGTATTGTGGACAAAATAAATACTTGTCACGTCAGTTTAGATTTCGTAGTCGAAACGCTGGATTAATTTATTATTTTCTCAACTTATGATATTACTAACAAGACAGAGTCAGTTGTAGCAGTTTATCTGGTTGTTCGATCTTATCGACATCGAAATGTCATAATTCATTATACTTGGTACATTGGATTTTATTCCAGGTCAGTTTGATTGAAGACTAATGGCCACTCGACGCGACCGGACAAGAATATAGATAACCACTTTGTCATCTTCGAAATAGGCTAAGCTGTCACGGGCAACGTGCCGGCGCGAAATCTGTATACATACTGCGATTCCAACCGATGGGATGGTGTGTCCATGTGAACGCGTACGATATTTCATCGAATGACAGTACACGTTGAACTTTATCGTGTATATAATTCTTCGATCGTGAGAGCGCCGCCTGTCACCGAGTTCTCTACACGGTTTTCCTCTGTCATCCGTCTCCGGGATGAAATAATTATAAGGAAGAAGGCAAGAAATTATTCAAGGGATTTCAGTGTCTCGCGCGCAACTTTCCGATATTGCTGTCTCCAATCTAATTATTAGGGGATCTAATTTGTTCTCCATGGTAATCTTGATACGTAATTGGTTCTTCCGCCAGAGAGAACTTTTCGTCAAACTCTCGAACGTTTTTGCGAAATTAAACAAATTCCAGGGAAACCGGTTGATTTAATAAAGTACAACGGCTGAGCATGATGGGAAGGAATCTCTCGAGTTTGTTTCGCTAAGTCGGTGTATCGAGTAGTTGCTTTCGTAGAAAGTTGAAACCGGCGGGCAAGGACGGACAACAATGGAAATTTCAGGATCGTCCTCGTATCCAAGAATTATAAAGGAGGGCTGGAAGTAAAACACTTTACTGTTGGACGGTGAAAGTGAAAGTTTTAAATGCAATATGCTCTAGAATGGGAGCTGCAAGAATAGTAGCTTCCTAGTAAATGAATATTAGACTCTTATATCACTATGTTCAGAAAATACATACTTTATGAAACGTTTTCCTGTTCGTACAAAAGATAATTAAGACGAGTCTTAATAACCACCACGTACAGCCAGAATGCGTTCAACAATGCACGTGTTACACAATACATACACATCGTGAAACAAATATGATAGAGAAAGAAATAACAGCTGTTCAACCGGCAAGATAGAAAATAAAAAAATAAGATAGAAACGTAGCAGGGAAATTCAGCTCGATCATTTAGTCGTTTTGGTTGGCCATCAATTTTTCTTTTACTCCTCCTTCATTGATAGTTTAAGCCCGTCGGTTAGCCGTTTCGTAAGCGATAGAATTCGTGAACTCCGTTAGACATAAATTATCTCTGCAGCATCGGATGTAACAATAAAAGAAGACGATGCGATAATCACTCGACTTGCCAAAGTTCTAATCTCATAACTAAATCCTGGACGAAGGTGCGGCTTAGGCGGCGCTAGATTGCGTGCCGCTCGCAGAATCCATTTGGGTAGTTCCAAATTTATCGGTTTGACCGGAGACGCTTTAGGCGAATCTCCACGAGAATCGTCTATTCCCAGGTCAAATCGTACACGAACACGAATGTGCGAATGTTCGTCGAATTCCTGGCGAAAAAATATGCTTCAGATTTGCCACGATGGACTGAAGAACTGAAATTCTTCATTCGATACCGTGATCCTCGTATACGTTTACGACCGTGCGTTTTGCCATAGAGTTCACGATATTGTAACTTCCAACTCCAACTTCCAGCCTCCACAGATTAAGTAGACGAATCTTATTACAAATATCCAGCAGTTACGATTGAACAAGCAATAAAATTTACAATCTCTTCGATCCGCAATCACGACAAAACACGAAATAAAAAGATACGAAACAACTTTTGTTTCCGAAGAAACGAACCTTGAGTAAATACGAGGCTCCAACTTCAAAGTTTCTCAATCGAACTTCTGCGTTTAACCTTTCTCCTCGTATAACTGCTCCTTCTTTTCTATTAATTAAACTAGTCGTGTAGGGCGAATGAGAGGGATTATCGAGCGATTATACCGCCGCGGTTTGTAAAGAAAGATTGCAATAGCCGTCACTGTAAAACAAGATAACAAAGCGCGATAGTAGAGCTACAGAATACGTTATCTACGCGTAGCTGATCAAAAAACGTTTAACGAGAGCGTTGTCGTTGATCGCGGTCGAGCGTGGTTCACCTGAGCGAACGATGGCGTGGCAATTATCTTTAATCACGAGCAATTTCGCGACGAAAGGAAGTAGCGGGGAGCTTTCATGCCAGGGCATCGTTTAAGCGACGCATAACGCTTTCGGAGTGTAGCGAATCGGGACGGGAAGAAAAGCAGCCGATTGCTCCGAAAAGACTCGCTTCCAACCGAATTTCCAATAAAGCCAATAACTCGGCTTTATATAATCCGCGTAGCCCCTGGCGGTTTAATTGCGCTTTGATGGAGCATTCTTTGGCGGTGCGGTGAACCGGTCTTCTCCCGATGGAATCTCCTTAGGCCGACGCTTATTTATTGCGATTCGCCTCGCATGCTTTTCGTCAGCGTTCGATCACGGGATAAACGTTGCTCCCTTCTAATGTAGCTAGAAATCATGGGGAGATTGAAATACAATCGATGTTAACCTGATAAATGAAACAGAAATAATTTGATTGTTGGTTTAACCCTATTTCACGCTGTGCAGGAATAAAAGCAATTTTAGCAATGCTTTAACTTTTCGAAAACCTCGTATCTTTAAAACTCGATTCAAATTGTATGAAAAGAAAAATGAAAATCTGTTTCTTTCACAGTTTTCCTATATACCATGAATGAAAAAGAAGAAAGAGAGGAAGAGAGAAAGAAAGACAGAGAGAGAAAGAGAGAACGATTCACACCGATATCGCTAATATTCTGTATTTTCTTTTCGTTTCTTTTTTCGTTCCCTCACAAGCATAAGCGTATTCATTGGTGAAATTTACGTTACACATTTTCCGAGCTGGGAATCGTTAATTCTGGATAGAGAACAAAATACTGGCCCGGTAGGAGGTTTTAGGAAGGTTTGTGGAAGACTACGGCGCCGGGGAAACTCGTATAATCTCAGAACTAACCACCCTTCCGATTCTTGACGTTACTCCAGCCCCCGTTTCCTGCTTTCATTACGATCCTCTGCAGCTTTGGATCCTAATCGAACCCTCTCCTGTCCCTTATCCCATCCTTTCGCTACCCTTACTCCTCCACTCCATCAGGAGTTTCCGAATGGCGGGCTAGATCAAAACGTTCCAACGTCGTGATTCGGAGGTCGACCGACTCCTGGCCCGGAATCTGGAAGGACGCGCACGACAGTGAATTAGTGCGGCGAAATTCTCCGGTGATTCGATCAAATGGTTGATTAAAAGCGGAATTTGTTCAGCGTTTAACGCTGAAGCTCGAATCGACCAATTGTATGTAAATCCTGGCGTAAAAGCGGCGGCAAACGCGGCAGCGTGGCGCGCCAGTCAGCTCTACCGTTCTCGTTATTTTCGTTTCGTGCCCTTCTCCACCTCTCCAAACTCATCCCTTACCCGCCTAACTCGTTGCTCGTGGCCCTTGAATATTTTATTCTCTCGGTCGAATTTCGCGAGGCTCGCGAAAAACATCGACGATCATTACCGTCGATAGCGCGTTCACTGAAAATTTCGCGCCACACAGAATTTTATTGCATTCCACCACCGCTATCGTTCACTACTACCACAGATAGAGTACTTCCTCCTCCCTGTGTGTAACGTGATTATAGCTTTAAACAACGATCAAAGATAACCCTGTCCGATCGATAAAACTCATACATAAAATGCAGCTTTTGTAGCACGGTGAAAAGAGCTGTGCGGGGTGAAAGGAGGGAAAAAGAGTGGGGGGGGTAATCCCATCGCGATCCTCTTCGCTTTATTAAAATAGAGGCTACATATTGCCGGTGGAAAAAGTCCGAAATAAAAACCCTGGTTGTAGGTACACGTAAACGTAATGGAGCTGACCGAAAAGCAGTCCGCCGAGCTGCTTCGTTGATTCTGTTTTCCCAATTTACCGATCAAATGGACCGTGTTAATCAAGCATCGAGACGCGACGATACGACGGAGCATCTTGGATTAAGCTCAGCCGATTTTAGGGTTAGCCATTGTTTCGTCAGCCGATCCTCGTCAACTCTCGTCTGAAACCTTCTCCTCCTCCTCTGGATTGCCGATCCGTCGAACCGTCAGAGGTACGACATACCCAACGACGATCGCGATTCCGTCGTGTTTACCCCAATTTATATGCTAACCGTAAGCCGACTTGAATACCACGCAAAAACATCCCCTCGTTGTTCGCTTGTTAGGAAAGTCCTTTTCTTTGTTCGGCGGATCGATGTGTCCACGCCCACCCGATTAAGGGATTATTCGATCGATCGTGATAATTAAACCCCTATGTCAATCGTGTCTCTTCCATTTACTTCTTTTTTGTTTTGCGCTTTCGATAGCAATACTTTATTCCGATATGGCGAGAATCGATTGCGAAAATGTGTTACTGACGCGCAGAATTTAGGACGAACACTTCTCTTTGTTAAGTTATTTAACGAATAACCGAACGTGTTTTCCAAAATCGTAACGACTTTTGCTATAAATTTTCCTCTTGTATACCCGTTATGAACGTTAGCGTAAATCGTAGCAAGATAAAATCAACGCTCGATATATAAATTCTCGCTTCCTCCTTTAATAATATTTACGATTTTATGCAATCGTCTGCGTCACTTTAACGACGTCGCGTCAAAGCAATTGCAGATCCAGGATTGCGCGATGGCGATTGACGCAGCAGACGCGTTAAGAATGCTCCGCAATTGGCGCAGAAATTGTTGGACGTCAGTCGCGGGAAGGATTTCCTTAGCGCGGCTTGGTAATTTCCCTAAGGCATCGACTGATCAAATACACGGTTCGATATTTCTGCGAAAGTCTGCGCGGATGTTGCATTGAAGGGAACAGAAACGATCTTTACGTCGAGCGCAGTACTTACAGATTTCATTGGTACGATTGCGCGTGTTGGGTTTCGATTTTCAACGTGGAACTACATCGAGTTGTTCCAACAAAAGTTTATGTTCTTATTAAATTCTCTAATTTTTAAATCTGAATGCTCGAACTTTTAAATTTGTTTATTACGTCGCTACACATTTTTCAATTTCTACGTTACGTACGTCATAGATAGAAGTGAAAAATACTATCGAGATATAATAACTGTGAAAATAGCATATGTATTAAGTATAAACAGGTATACGTAGCACATAGACGGCGGAATGAATTTCGTACTGGATCTCGCAGCTACACTTTCACTCTAAACGAACACGACTTCAGGCGCAGCACTAAATCTCTTTGGCAATCACTGAAAGTGGAAAGAGAAAAATTGCGGCTGGCTTGGATTTCTGAGGTTAAGGTGGCGAGGTAATTGATTTCCCGTACTTTTACGTTCGAACAGCCGGTTTATTAACCACCCGTGAACATCCTACTCTCGCGTATGTGCGATAATACGAAGATTACAAAACTTTTATCGTTTTTCAATGAATTTATCGTGTTTTCTTACAAGAAGAATTCTCTAGGGAAATCGCCACTGTACGAGATGAGAAATCTTTCTTCTACCTGTAACCTCGCTCAATAAAAACCAGCGAAAGTTAATTTCAACTAAAAAGTAACACGATTTATAACAATTACTTTATAACAACCACTCATCGAAACAACGTTCAGCAACGATGTAAGCGAATATTCCATCAGTTTTCGTAGAATCGGCGTTTCCATTTGTCCAATCATCTCGATCACAACCTGGCACCGACTCAGACGGCTTTAACCAGATTCCCAATTGAGAAAAGCTAGATGTAGGTGATCCTGTCAACCTCTGCACCGTCTCTGCTTCATGTTTGCCCAGTGGTTTGACTTATCAAAGGCTGACGGTGGATTTAGTTTATGCCAACGTAGAACGAGACGCGATCGCGTAAACGAATTGTCGCCGGATAGCTTGAACGCCACGATACAATTTGTCGGATATCTAATGCACAATGGACCGCTGAAAAATGTAGCGTGCCGACTGATCGATCGAGAAAGCGTGTCTCGAATGCAGAACAGACGACCGGGGATTCCGCCTCTTTAATTTTTCATTCACCTCGCACCGTTCCGCAGTTCCATTATTTCCCTCCCGGTATGTTTATATTCTTTAAGACAGCAGGTTAATAAAAATATACGACATTTCTGCTAACCAAAATAGCGATCGTCGTTGTCAGTCAGGGGAAAAGGGGAACTTTGTAAATTAGCTTAATAGCAAGTATTAGGATTGTTGGACTTGAAGTTGAAGAAGATGCGCGAGTAGACATAATGAAGACTGGTACAAGTTGGACTTTAATATTTGAAGATACGTTTCCGCATTACTTTGACGTCTTCTTCCGCGTGTTACTATTTCTTCTCCCTAACTCGGTTTTATGAAAACTTTCCTGACAGGTCACAACTTATAATTATATTTTGTCCGCATTGAGTCATCCGATTTTCAACATTTTCTCATTAACTTAACTCTCCTGGCCGCATTTTCTCGCAAATTGCCAGTCAGAATTGCTTTAGTTCGCTTAAGAAAATAACATACTACAAAAGAACAATGAAAATTTCGTGCATTAAAGCTTGCCGATTTTTCGCGTGACATTCGCCACAAAAGGAAACTCCAGTGGTCGTGTAAAATGGTTCACTGTGAATGAAACGATTCGGGAAACAACCGGTCGGTTGACCGAACAAGAAGCGTAGCGCGATCAAGTTATTACTTAACTGGTAGCGGGCGTCCGCGAAACAGTTGATAAGCCGCGCGGTGCACATACCGGCGAGCGATCGTTAATTTTTCATTGTACGCATCGCTACGGTTTCGTTTCGAGCGGGTCGCTCTTCTTCTGTCACCCGTTTGATTAAAGTCTTCATATTTCACGAACCTGTTCCGGCCGCGAGCATGTATACGACACTCGAGCGTACAGGCAAAGGGTGGGGCTCGCGCCCATTGCGCTCCACGTTCCATCGTTCAACGGAACGCAGGCTTCGCCCACGACCTAACAAATGGAGAAGAAGGGGTCCGAAACGACGAAAAAGGAGAGAAAGAAAGGCAGGGTTGAAGCTCGTCGGTATCAATGGTAATGGTTGTCCGAGCAGACTTATTTAGGAGTGCATACGAAATTATGCACGAGCCCAGAGAAAAGGGAGGAGAGAATGGAAGAAAGAGAGAAGAAGGTAGGGAAAAGGTTGATCCGACAGAGAAAAAGGAACAATAGAGGACGCTGCCGTGGCGGGCCACGATTTGACAGATGTCAAGACAAAGTGAGCCGAGAGCTTGGTTAGCCTCCAGCCAGGAAAGGGGTGCCCGATATCAGACCGTGTGTTACATTTAAATGATTGATGAACGCGCTCAATGAGAATCACAGCTGGGTCACACACATATCTTCCCGCGGTCGAGTGCCAGGACCACCGAGTCTAATCCATGGCCAGGCCTCGAAACGCGACATGATGTAGATGTCTCGCTACACGCGCCTTACTGATTATGCGCCATGTTTCGGTGGAATTCGGTCGACTGAAACCTCGATACGTTTCGAATGGATAGGTCTTTATTTCGAAATGCGAATCATTTTTGGAAAAAGCGTAAATAAAGGGAAAAATGTTACGTTTTCATAGCAGGTTGCGTTAATAGGAAATCGTTTGCGAATGTTTCAAAACGGCACTTTCGTTCTTCGAATCAAGAATAAAAGTTCGAAATATATAAAACTACGAGGAACGTAATAAAAAACGAAATGACTGGGGCAAAACGATAACAACGACAACTAGTTGATGGTTGCCAGGCCCGAATCAGAACGGCCGCGAGATCATAGAGCAATTTGGTGTACTGTCGTGATGCATGATCGATCTGCAAGGACGATAAACATTGCTGAACCACGCAGCGAAATGACGTATACTCGCGTATTAATATCCGTGATGGAGGAAGGTGGCCAGCTGTGCAACCATGGGTGGTTCGTTCACGTAAATGACGCGACGCTCATTTGTCTTTGAGGATGGATTCACGATTCAAATAGAGACAACGCTTCTAATCAATCTCTTGGTAAAACGCGTGCGTGCCTATCTGGGATCGGGCGCGCGTAGGACGATGCACCCATCGTGTGTATCCTCGCATACTGACTCGTCCTCTTTCAGCCCCCTTCTTCCCGCTATGACCTGACACCTTTCGCCACGATTCTACAATGGCCATTAAAACTAACCTGGAACGCGAATTCAGTTCTCCATTATACCTTTCTAACGGAATTTCATCGATTTTCGTATTAACTTGTTCGTCTGCGAATCGTTGAAACAGACCTTCCCAAAGAATAGCTTTCAACGAGATTATACCAACAGAAAAAATCAATTTTAAATTTGACGCTATTTTATTTTCTTTCACTCTTGAAGGAACGCCGCGTATATTCAACGTTATCGATATTATTTATTCAACGCATCTCCGATCATTATTAGGTGTTATTTGGCGTGTGCACTCGTTGCATCACGATCGAGACAATGATCATACCAACGGATGATTCGATCAGAATGCGCATCGGCAGCCGAAGCCTCATTGGCCACCGGCAGTAATAATTTGCATTCGTACGTGGCGAGGGACAAGAAGCCACATTATTAGGCAGGTAGGATGGAATTGGCATCGAAATCGCGGAGACCGATCCACAGAACGTGAGAAAAACAAACGGGAGAAACAAGAAGACGAGATGGTATAAGAAAGAAATTTTGGTGCGGTTTCTTTGCTCGGGATGATTCCCTAATTAACTTTTTGTTGGTAGAGCCCTTTCTGTGTCTTCTCCTCTGTTCATTTCTACAGTCAGAAAGTTTGTTTACTCGTGTATGTCCACTAGACAAAGATGTAAACTTACCGTGGGCCTCGATCGCGAGAAGAATAAGAGATTTTCAATGTTCTTCTTTCTGGAAGACACCCACCCCGTGCATTCTCGTAGCCCCGTTCCATGGTTCCTCTTGTTCGTTTGGTTCTTCCACCTTGCAGAATTAAACTTCTGACAAGTCGAGTGAAAAGTCTCATCGACGTGTTCATTGAGAAACGGCTCAGGATTCTCTCAGGAAGAGAAAGGCCGACGATGCGAACCGTCCGCCAATATCTTTGATAGAGTTTCAATGCGTAGAGCGCGCGAGCAAGATGGCGTCCATTAGGCCGCGGGAGCTTAATATAGATGTTCATTTGGATAATTGAAATCATTCCGTCTGAATTTCATGGGCTAGTGCCCACCTCGTTCCAGGTTGATCATAGTAATCGGTATCGCGTTCTCTGGACCAAGATTGCGTCGTTTGGGGAACAATTGACTGTTGGATGGCCAAATGTGCATCACCGTCACGAATGTCGTTATCGTTATCGATAACGACTGATTTGCGGCGACACTGAAACAGCAACGGCACAGCCGCTGTCGCGTCTCGTCGTGCGGGCCTCTTTCGAATCGTCGAGGCATGACAATCCGATTGTGTTATACGTAATGTCGCTTTGACTCTGCCAGCCTATAATAGAGCTTTGTGTTTTCGCATAACGAGCTCGACGTTTAAGAGTTCGCTTTTCCCTCTGGAGTGAACTCCACTCGGTTTTGTCTCGCAAATCCCGATGCCACGTCGACTCTCCGAATTAGAATCTATTAAGCGATTCCACGACAGCTTTTCGATTAGCTACTTTGATTATTTTATCATACGATAAAACTTTTTCTTATATGTAAATAGCAATCATGAGTTAACACGTATATAAAATTTTCTTAACGCTACATCGTAAACCAACTATACTTGAGATGATTTGTAATTTGTCAAATCTATTTGTTAAATTTAGCTTTTGTTACTAGCCTTTTCACTGTTACGAAAGAGGATGTATTAATATTGGTAACTTGTAAAATTCCATTAAAGATATTAGTATCATAATACAAGAAGACCCAGAAAACGAATAACAAACAACAACTGAAACAAAAATAATGAAAAATGCAATATCTCGCAATAATATTCCAATCTCGGATTAACGAAATTAAAAGTCAATACAATGATTGAATACGAACTGCTTAATCGACTATCTTTCATAATCGCAAGTACCATTGTTGCCATCAAATTGGTATACCGCTATGACGGCAATTATGTTGCGTCACGTGGGTCTCCTCTGGTGAATTTAGGAAAATGAGATTATACTCCTGTTTGGGAATGACGTATTGACAAGAGGATACATTCATCGATCGGCACCTGGCCACTAGAACATAGTTCTCAACGAGCCAGCAACGACTATTTGACTGAAAAAATTCGAATTAAACAACAGTGTTCCTTCGATGGAGTAAATTCTTCCAATTCGTATCGCGTATCATCTTATTTTTATTGGTGTTTCTAAATAACGTTATATCTCTGTATCTCTACCGTGCTTTGTGTTCCCTTTTCTTGGAATGAACAAATTTAAACTTTCAGCCAGCGTGCGATTCTTCGCGTTAAGTTTCCGATTGTCCCTAGAGAGACACGGTATATGGACGCACGGTCGCGCACACAACCGACCCCGACACAAAAAACGTTTTGCTTGAAACCTGGAAACTTATATTTGTCATCAAATATTTGCCTTATACTTTTGAATCATTAAAGCAAAGAAAGAAAACAAAACAGATAATAAAAAAAAAAAAAAATAAAAATAATGTAAGTTAACAGAAAAGTGATTTGTTTAAGCATTTGATTTGTTTAAGGCAGAAAATCAGTGAGAGGAGCGTGTCGATATAAAGCACGTGTTAAGATGAAAATCAAGTTTCGGTCGTGCGGATCGGCTTATCACGGAGATTATTTCCTCGTTGTGGGGGAGGGTGCTGTTTATTTCGGCTGACACAATGAACGGTTGCACGGCGAATGAGGTGAGCTACGTTGCATAACGTGTGCTTACCGTCGTCCCCCCGGTCGAATAGATTCGCCAGTCCCCGCGGGATCAGTTTCTAGAACGGGATTACGTCACAGTGTTTGCAAAACGATTGTTCGCTGCTGCATGACTCCGCTACATCATCGGTAACATCGTTATCGTTATCGGATTAATCGTTCTACCAAAGTTCTACCGTTCCGCGGCTAACTGTCTCAATGGTAAATTAGAAGAAAACCGAGTTCTTGATCGCGATGACAGCTGAGACCTGATTTCATTTATTTGTGACTAGTTACGCGACTTAAATTCCACGACCCCGTTTCAATCAGATTATCTCGACATTCGTTGACCCGTCCCCGTACTTTGGTCTCTATATTTTTGACTGCGTTCCCTCGAATGTATAAAACAAAGCTTCCTCATATTCAATTACGTCTTGTTAGACATGGAACTGAAATTGAATTTCCGAGTTGTGGAAGGCGATGGAAATCCCCGTTGACCTGTTGGATTTGGTGTCAACGACTTTGGAGTTCGTAGCCACATACGTGTTTATCTGTGTCTATAATTATTAATAAATCTATCAGGAATTGAAACTGGTGCGTATCGGCTAAATGCTATATTAAGCGTGAATCATTAGAATCGATAGGCATCTCAGTTTGTCGGACTTCATGAATCTAGTGTTACTATTATCTAGCTAGGTCATATGGATCCGTAGTCGTCTGAACAGTGTTCCAGACTCCTAGAGACTGAGTATACAGGAATTCATGAGTCGGGACCCTGCTTGTATCGAGTTCTATGAAACTCAAATTCGGGCAATTCGTGATTGTTGATGTCGGATTTCTCAATTTTCGGACTGCATTCATCGAATCTCAGAAACACGAAGCTCTATCGACTCCTATTCCATTTGGTTATAAATTTTATAGAAATGTTTTGTTCCAACAGTTGCAGCGAATCGAAAAAGCATCGATGTTTGTAGCGTATATGAAACAAGCTCATCAGAAATAGATCGAACCGCATTCATTCGGCGTTCCAAATAAATTCCATCTTTTTCGATTACCATTCGAAAAACTCAGAAATTAGAAAAACATCAACTCGTTCAAACAATCATGTCATGCGAACCGAGCACAACGTACTTCATTAATTAATACAGTGGCGAACTTTGATATTGAAAATCGAAACTTCCGGATTGGTTGATGAAATTAGTGTTCGGTGAATGAGCTGTAAATTTCAATGGGTATATACTTGAATCGCTAATAAATATTTTAAACGCGTTAAATAGGCTATATGTATGTAGCCATTCCGTGCATGTACATTCTCCTTTATTTTTACACGAAATTAAAATAAGCATTGATTTCACGGATAATCATTATAACGTAAATGAAATGGAGCACAATATGTTAGCGATACAATAACGAATATTAAATATCCAACGATTTAATTAAAAGTACTTTTAACATTTTGTTGTAGAAATAAGCAAAAGTAATCTGCTTCCAGTCGCTGCTATGTATATTACGAAATAAAAGAGTAGTTTCGTTTCTCATTGCAACTTCGAATAAAAAGCGAAATTTTGGAGAGAAAACGTAATATTATTTAGAAACAAAAGGAAATATATCCAAAACAAATTATTCCCTCGTTAAGAAATTCAATTATCGAACGAATTATACTCATCTGTAGCTCTAAAGCGAAGACTCGCTGACTGGTACAATAGCTGTTCGCTGGCAAATAGAACACTATTTCCACCTTTGGTGAAACTTTGAATCATACATAAACCAGTTGTCCCACTGCGACCGTGTATAGCTACGAATTAATTGAACTCTTCCGCGAAGGAAGCGCAGAAGCTACTATATTTGACTACTGTATTACGTATCACGAGATTCTCTTTTAGGTGCCTTCCGGTGCAGTTTCTATAATGAAGCTGATTTATATCGCGTATTCACCAGAGTAGCCCGACGAATCATGCTTAAACTTCAGGCTTTGTCTGACGCTTAAAGGGGATGGAGGGAGCTTTAATTCATCCCCACAGCGGCACTCGAGTACCTAGCGCGATACGATAATTCAAGAACAGCCGGTTGCTATTAATTTCATCGAATTCCCTCGATGCTCCCGAACCAGAATCTTTAATGGCATGACTTTCCAACGATTTCTTTCGCGGACAATAGTTCGGCCATTTTTTTCTCCCGTCCCTTTCCTTTTCCAACGGATCATGGGATAAAACGGTGCCTAAGGTAACCCGCAAATTTCAAGCATGAAGAAACCATGGTGCGTTCAGTTTTATGATAGAAAAGCGAGCGAGACAACAAACGTTGCATCGTATTAATAGTAACGTCGCATGAACATCATGGGGGTAGCGTTGTGGTTCACATTCACTCGGGTAACCCCTAACCATTACGCGTGACGTAACCTAACATCCTATTATTGTTATACGTATAGATGCATAGAGTAGTACATAATTATGCATAAAACCGTACAGGATCTGCGCTATCGACGGACAATTACTGTTTATCATTTACCAAGCCTAAATACTTAATTATAATAGTTTCGTTGTAATTCATATCGTTTAAGCTTTATTCTTCTAGAGAAGGGATTTTTTACCAATTAATGCATAAAAATTGTCCTTGTTTTTCGATCTGCAGAAGATTACAGGTACGTTAAAACAACAGAGACACCTCGACGAGAAAGAACGTTTAGCCACATACAATAGACGCGAAAGTCCTGCGACTCGGGAACGTACATAGAAAAGGAAGCACTACGTTCGCGTTGAAGATTCGACACCACGAGCGGAAAGGTGAACAGAAACAGAAGTACGGCGGAGATAGGTGGTTCATATCAATAGTAACGTCGAGTGGACGCTGCGGGGCGGCATTGCGGTTTACATTCACTCGCGCAACCCCTTCCCACCGCGTGTAACGTAACGTAACGTAACGTTCTGTTCTGTATGTTCAACGAGCTGGAAGATCCATATCTCACTTGAGGGTTAGCTCTTAGAGAGACACATATACGTACAGGCGCGAGTGCATGCTCGCGACTAACGCTTAGTGCCTCTCTGTGTTCGTGTGCACGCGCACGCGCTGCCACTCCTGTGCCATCCTACGTGTGGCTCGTGCTTTCCTGCCGTGCATGTGCACGCAGATGCACGCGCACGTTGCTGCTCGTGTAACCCGAATGTCGCGTAATGCGTAACCTCGTCCCGTCCTTTTCGACTTCTTTTCACCCTTCTTCATTCTTGCCTCCCTCCTTTGCTTTTGTCATCCTCCTTTCCTCTCTCGACTTTTTATCCTCTTTCCTCCCTTTTCCACTTCTATTTCGCGCTGCTCTCGTCCCTTCCTTTTGTCGTTTCCCCTGTGGCGAAGTTGTTCTCTCGGCGGGGATGGTGAAGATTACGCTATTTCTTTATAATGCACACATTCACCGAAGCTATTGCAATCTCGTTCGGTCTCGTTTCCGTGTTATCGGCGGGGAAAAGTATTTCCACCGTTGCGGAACACCGAGACCCGAAGGAAAAAGAAAGAAAGATAGAAAGAGAGAGTGGTTGGTCTCGCGGAAATCTTTCCGGGCGAAAATCACGCGCCGCTATAAATTCACCGTTAAAACGAAATCGTTCTGGCACGTTTTAGTTCCTCCTTTGTCTCTGCTGGATGTTTACAGGTGCCGCTCTCAGTCGAGATAAAACGGGGCCCCGAGTGAAATAAGATTGAGCTTATGGGGTGACATGTTTTCCCAATTTGCCGCCCGAGCCCCCTATGCCTAGTGGATTTTCCTGTCGTCGCGACGCCGCCAAAGTTCCTCCGACACCATCGTTCGCGACGCCATCTTTCTTTGCCGCTACTGTTGCTTTTCATATATGTTCTTCTCTTAGTTGTTTGAGATAAAAATCGTAGCATTTATAAGTCATGAAACGTAAGAGAAAATATATCAGTAAAAATAACGATATTCGTTTCTACTTTCGTGCAAAAATGAAAAGAAAGGAAGAAAGAGAAGTCATTAGAGATGGTAGTATCTTTACTTTTGTCCCTAATGGAGTTCTCACAGGAATGAGTTTGCGTAGAATTTTTATATGATTATATTATGCAGAACCATGGTAACGTTATTATAAATGTGTTTTGGCATAAATCAATCGAGACCCTGAATTATAAACAACCTGTACGTCGAACAGAAATTAATATCAACGTATATAATATATATCTATGTATATTTCTGTGAATATTTATACATTTTTCAGATGAACAAATATTATGTATAATATTATAGATATTTTACACATTCATCAATTCAATATTTTGATTAATTTATTCAGTTAGTCATTGCTTGTTCAATTATTTTTGTATCTTATTTAACAAGTCATTTTTCATATCCCTTTTATAATAACTTAATTTTAAAAACCCGGGATGTGGGTTAATTTGGCTTTCAAGTACACATTTTTCATATAAAAAAAGCAACCGTTGTCTAGCACATCACATGCACGATTACATTTAATAGTTACGAGAAACAACATCATTTTTCCACTTCGCACCATGTTCGCGATATGAACATGACAAACGAAACGATCTCGATTGTGTTAGCAGATTCGATCGAGTGTCGCCATCTCATTGGACGAAGCACAAAGGCCGATAATTCAAAAAGTCTCACCTATGAATTAGGCGCACGCGATTCCGTTACTATCTTTGCCAGACAAGAATTATTAATCATGCACACGGTAGAGCAAGTCCAGGTGGTTGACTCTCAGTCAGCAGGTGCTACCACCATCTGATCAGATCGGATCAGAAGCAGCGGGAGGACCTTGATGTATTCGTTGAGAAACGTTCAGGATTTTTTCGACGAATTGATCGATCTCGAAAGTCATCGTCGTGTCATCAAGAAACAGCGAGTACATTAAGTACATCGAAGAGGACGACTATGCTCGCGTTCAACTATTTCTTAGCGAACGCAGCGTTTCGTAGCAAGAAGGATATTTTCGACGACTTGACCGTCGTCGTCAAACCCTTTCTTCGGACGAAACGAAACCGCGCTGGTCCGCCGGTGCTAGCGAGCATCCACAGATCTCGACAACACAATGGAATCGTATTTCAATGGCACCCTTTCAAGTTTCGTTCGAAACGAGTCAATGTACTTTTTCAAAAGTGAATGGACGGCCATTCGAGCGGGCAGGCCTGATTCTTTTTCCCCTTTTCAGTCATCCCCGAGTTTGTCGATACGAGCAACTTGTTCGTAGCCGAGTAATGAAGCCACTAGAATTGTTCCTTGAAGCATTTTTAACGATGAATCCGCTGTCACTTATATAAAGCCGTTATCGTTGCTGCGGCGTACAATAACTTACGAGAGAACGGAGCGATACTGCTACCTGTTCGAACGATCGCGTAATACTTGAAAGCATTTTAATACTTTTAATAGGGCACAAAGCCGCTCGGTCTGTTTCGTTTTGTTAGGAAAGTTGATTAACCCCGGTTATCGTGATTTCCCATTACCGTTATAATGAATTCTGCTTTCTGAATAAAAGTGGTCGTATTATGATTTTCCCTCCTCCTACAGAAAAATCGTGTTAATAGCGAATGAAAATGACATTATTGGGTCGAACAATTCTAGAAACATTCAACAACCGCGGTACGATTTCTATACCGTTTATAATCCATTTTCCGAGCTATTTTTGTCAAACGATTTCATTCTAAAGAAAAATTATAACGCCCGTTACCTACTTTTGAAATTCCTTCGCTAAAGAAAGAGACGATAAAAAAAAATAAAACAACGAAGAAAGTGTCGAAAGTATTCATCCGTTCGTTCAGAAGAATTCTACGCGGTGATTAAAATGATATACAGTGATCTGGAGAATGGAACATCTTGAAGACACGTGCACGTCGCTCTCTAACGATCGCGGTTATGCCCTCGAGGCGCCAGAGGGTGCACACGCCCTCATCGGCGAATTTTTAAGCGTCATCAGTCCGGCCTGAGTCCCTGCCTTTAATTGATGCTCTCCATTTTTTCCTGCTTTTGTCTAGGCCGAAGATTTATGGACAGCTGGCCAGACGCGAGCGAAAGGGGCCAGCAAGGCCGACGTCGGTTTCTTTGAGCGCAATTCTCAGCAGGGGACCTTCTTTCTGACACCAACAAAACCACCGACGACTAACAGCATCTTTTTCATCCCCGTGTCCTGATCTCTGTCGGTCTTGTCTCGCCGCATCCTTGCCCTTGCTGTGTCTTTGATAATGCGCGATTTCAAATGCCATATGCTTTCATGACGTGGCAACCAAAGAAACGGAGTCAATGGCTAACGATGGCAGCTGGACATCGGTTTCTTTCGCCCGTATGATTGATTTTCCATTCTTACAATTTCGATGTCACGTTAATGACTTATAACAGAGTTTTAATCTTCAATCTTCAATTTTTACTTATCTATAATAAGTATTAACTTATTATAAATAATTAGCCATGTTACTGCGCCACGCCAGAAAAATTACTGAAAATTCTCAACGCGAGAATTAATTGTAATTTTAATAAATATTAAAAATAAAAAAAATAAAATCTTCGATTTTTAATGTTTAGTCCTTAGTTGTTAACTCTTGGCTTTGGTACAAAAATTTAGATCAATTCGTTTGATTCAAACTAAAATTCTAGTATGGAAAAAGAAATTTCCAGCGTGAATATTTGATTGAAGAACTGTTCTAACATCTCCCTGATTATGTTAACTGTATGTCAACTGTGAAGTCCCTCGAGCCCCATTTGTCGTGGCAATTTCTTGCACCGTCGCGCAGATAGAACCCGAAGAAGTTTAACGACCGGTGTAAACTCGATGCAATTAAGCGTGACACCTTTCTGGTAGCGAGTGGAAATACACAAGGAAACATGTGTCGAAGATAATTTCGAAAGGTAGCACGATCCTTGGTACGTGATTGTCGAATTTATGTACGCGATCGACATTTACAATAAGAAAACATTTATGTTCCCTTATTTTCATATATTATATTATTAGTTGAAGGCTATGCGTCCTACTACTGAGAATTCGCGGTCAGTTAGCAACATAAGGCTTAGTGGTCAGCGAGCCAAGAGGCGTCGAAGGGATAATAATGGTTGTCAGTTGACGAAACAGCTCGAGAATATTTATAGAGATTCATTAAAACGCGGATGAAATTATTTTATTTCATTAATAATTTAAAGGCTTCGGGTTCACGATTGCTCGTCGGACGATTGCAAGTTGATATAGGGAGCAATGACTCTTTATGTGTTGCGATAAAATCCATTAGACCGTTTGATTATTTACAAATGTAGGGGCGACACGTTTCTGTGACTGATTTTTCGGGCTGGCCGTAAAATTTAATAATATTCACGAGAGGAATGTTTAATGCTCTATTCGTTAAAACCAAGCGTTCGCTTTATGGCACCATTTGGCCGGCACTCCTTTTTTATCCTCTGACAGCAGAGGAGTCGCGTTACTTAACGATCGCGCTATAATTAATGACGAACTCGCGAGGTCTGGCTAGTAATAATTAAACCGAATTTCGCGCACGGAGATTCAACCGTTTCGAACGAAGCAATCTAAAGTAAGTAATTTGTTCTGAGAAAGAAATGAGAACGGACTGTTAATAAGAATATTGTCTTGGTTTTAAGACGTACTCCCCACTGGTACCTATATTACCTTAGACATTTACAATTCTTGTCAAAGGAGGTAAACGTACTCGGAAAGTATCGACAACCTATCATTGCTCTTTGACTTCAAAATATCAATGTAAGAAGATTACAAGAGCCATCTACTAAATAGTGAGGCAATCGATAAGAAACACGTCTACGAATCTTGTCATTATATTTGGTTAGACGACAGCGCATAATTTAACGCGGTCGATGAATGCAAGACGTTATCTTCGAAGACAGTCCGGTATCGTTCAACAAGCAAATTTTTATTATGTACTTTACAATTCGCGCCATCAGTGTTGATAATGTACGAAAAGATGACGATCGTGTGTTTTCGTTAAAAATTCGACGCCTCGAGTTTCCAGTTTTTATTTTTACGATATACGTTATCTCGATTGCCTCGATCGTAGGCCTTCATTTTTTCAAAACTCGTTTTTATGATCACCTTTTCGTTCGAATGAGTTTTGCATCTCTTTCGCGTGTCTTGTCACTTGTCACTTGTCTGACGCAAATGACGTCGTAGAGTCTCGAACGATACTGCTAAAAGCAATTTAGCAACGCGAGCATCGCTTTATACAACGTCGCGAAAAAGCGATGGATCTCAAAAAAGCCGAAAAATACCAGCGAGGCGTTTAACAATTCCGTCGAAGTAAAATCCGCACGCGATGTTCTTAAACGATCTTGGAGACTGCAGGCTTAAAAGGAATTTCCTGCGATCCATTATAAATTTATCACGTTCGACATGGAAAGTTGGTCCGCAGCCTTTGATAACGTTCACGCAATCTCCATTAATCTGAAAAGCGAAAAACACTCACTTTGTCGATTTTTCTGCTTTCAAAGCAGCGTTCATTTCGCGAAGGATGTTCTTGACCTCAAAGATCGTCGAGTAAAGATTACCCTACTAATTTGTGCTTCGAAAACAATGACTTATTGAGGATCGCGAGTAAATTTACTAAGGTCGAATCTGGGCAACTTTAAAATAACGATCGATGTAAAATGCGCAAATAATACGTGCACGAGCTTAAGTGCAAGCGAAAATAATTTATCATTCTCAAATTAGTTGTAATCAAACGAGTCCTGATCGAATTCGCGTTGATGAAAATATTTATCAGACATTTCGCCTTAACCGCTAAAATCTAATTTCTTTGTAGAATTTTTATTTTACATAGCCGATATTTTCGGAAACAAGTATTCCATTTTTAAATGATTAAAATAAATTAAATTTAAACGATAATAGATACGATAATTCAGAGTTCTTCGATAAATCAATTATGACACGTTTAACCTCCAAGGAAAATGACTTTTACATCGCTTAAAAGGACCATCAACTATTAATACACAAATAAAGGACGAAAAATAATTGGCGAAGTGATACTCAGAATGTTACCAGTTCGCATGATTATCCGCAGCACAAAGAGCAAACCTGTGTAACAAGGTGGACGAATAATGCATCGCGAGATACTGATCAATTCCGCGTGCTAAACGCGGCCGCGGTTTCCACTCGTGGAGTTTTTCAATTTGACCACGAACCAAATCGGCTTTATCTATCAGCAGTTAACCGATGTAAATTTACCAACGTTCACGTGGAAACAAAAGGACCCTTTCCTCGTTGACCTAATCGCTTTAGTTCGTCGCGTTCCACCGATCGTCGACTAAACGAATTGTGTCGAATCGAAGAATGGCAGGTGTGCATGCGCGGGCGCGCGAGAACGGACGATCACGCGAAACAATTGGCTCTCGCGCGATCGTTCCCTCGAGGTGGTTGCTGGAAACGCTTGAATTATCCCTTTCGCGAGTACCGTGCATGCCACAGCCTGACTGCAACCACTATTCTATTTAACCGCAATGTTTTCGTCTCCTGTGATGTATGCGACAGATTTGTACAATCGGATTTGTCCTCGATCCGATCTCCCAACATTTTTCCTATTTTCTTCTTTCGACCTGTGCCTCGTTTTCATCATTCTCCGTTATAGCTTCGATGGCGCAGTTAACATTTTCCAAGTTACGAAAATTCTGAAGCTTCCCGATGTGTTTTCGAATGAGAGCACTGCGAGTTCAATAATCGTTGTAAAAAAGAAATTTCCTTGGAGAACATTCAAGTTGCCGATTTTAGGTATTGGTAATTTGTATATATTCTTATTTTCATTATAGCGATTTCCGAGCTTTTCAATATTAGTTAATGAGAAAATTCAAAAGAATGTACTTGGTATATCTTTGTAATCGTGTTCCAAGTCGATCGAAGATTCGACTTATTAAGAACATCCGGTCGCCACGCTGTTGCCCTCGAACAGTCGAAGGCAATGTTCGCTATTTGTGCGATTACCTGGCTGGCTGGGTTCGACTCCGTCGAGTTTTCTTACGCCAGCCAATTTTAGGAGACAGTCGATCGTCTTTGTTACTAGATGCGACGCCAGCTTGACGCTCCACTTTACTCACAGTGATATAACAGAGGGAACGGTTAAGTTAGGAGGGGTCGAAAGTCGTCGGAGAGAGGACGCGACCATCGACGATCGAGAAATTAGACCGCTCAAAGTTCCTCCCCTTGTCCCGGGACGATGGTTCCGTTTTCCTCTGGTTGTAGTAAGATGTAATGCTTCCAGGAGGCCGCTGGGACATGGGAAGTCGTGTCGCTAGCCGAAGCAGATTTATTTGTGGGATGGAAAAAAGCGAGAAGAGAAGAGAGAAAAAAGAGAAAGAACGAAAAGTGAGTCCTCAGGGATGTGTGAAAAGAAAGCGTGCAAGAAAGGAAGGAACTTTCAAATGAAAATGTCGAAATTCAACGTGGTCTGCTACTGTATACGCCAAGTAAAATGTTATCGCGTCTTATGTAAATGCCACTGACGTCAGGCGTCGAATTATTCGAAGAGCCGTCGGAAATTCACAAGTAATAACGAACGATGGAAATTCGAGAGGATAAACCAGCTGGCTCGAGATTCGTTGATTAACGATGAACTCGGGAAATAGGGTGATCTGTCGCGAATCGAATCTCGTCTGATTTCTTCGCAGACTAATAATTAAAGCTTCTAATTTTAATAAACGTTTGATTTCGCCTCTATTATTTCGCGTCTATTATTAAGAGGCTAGTAAGATGGATAAAAACTTTAACTTCTTTAATATTATTCAACGTCGTTCGGAATCGATACGATAAAACAATCTAGAATTTCAATTTGAAGAGGTATCAATCGAAGCCAGAGAAACGACGTCTTGAGAATACCGTCGGAGGTAACAGTGTCGCAACAGTTTCATTTATATTTATACATATTCATACGTGCAAAAAGCTCGCGTATATATGCACGATACCCCGTCCCTTCTACGTCTGTGTCTCGATGGTTAATCAGCATAAAGTAAGCCTTTTAACGATCGGCGTAAGAACACGGAAAGAGTCATCTCTCCGATTCAACGCTGTGTTTATCTTCCTCTCATAAAAGTACGTAAATGAGGACCGAGCAGGGCACTAAATTACGACTTAATTTGAAGCGGCACGCTCATTCCCAGTCGAATCGTTGACCGTTTATGGGCCGGTCAATGGATCCCTTTGAAGGCTCACGCCATGCCCGGTATCGCAATGTTAACGTGCTAACATAAGTGTCCAACTCGAGTTGTACGTTATCGGCTAAGCCTTCGTTTCACTCGTGAGTTAAAAGCCACTGGATATATGCATATCGTTAGTTTGTTAAAAGGAGTGATACGCCTAAAAAATTGTCGATCCTGAGATATGCGCAAAAATTACTTAATAGCACGGGAGTGTAATAATTATACAATAAAATTATACTAACCTGACAGGAAGAATGTTGGAATTTCTAAAAATTGTTTCATAACTTCCCTTTTAATAATAAGGAATGCACATGAATCATACTTTATCAGACACTATCAAAATTTAAAGAACATCAAATAAATTGCAAAAGAAATTTGATTTTTTCATTACTAAGTTTTCTATTTTATACCGATTTCTTGAAAAATTCACATTTTCTAGTTGTTCTTTTTTTTCTTTTTTAGCAGAATTACGATATGTATAAAATATGTGAGTTCTTGAAATTATCAGAAACTGCGAGTGAACAATGATTCTCATAAATCAATAGGATACAAAAAATATATGGGGATATCTTGCTCAGAATCGAGAAATTTCATCGTAGGTCAGAGTTTGCACGCGATCGTTCGACCGATTTCCACAAAAACTCTCCGCTATTCTCTGATCTTCCTGCAAAGACTAAAAATTCGGGGATCTTCATGAATGATTCACCGTGGCGTGGAATTCGTGAATCCGCGTGAATTATTATCGGGCAACGATAGAGGAACTCTCGTTTGGGATAGGTTGGTTCAAGGGGGAAGGGGCATGCGAAAGGGATCAAAAGTGATAAATTTTAACCGGCAGGTCAGATGAAAGATGACCGTTCGAAAGAAAGCGATCATAGGCTGTCGCGACCGACCAGATGCGCGCCGCTGAAAACTGGCCCTGATGAATAACCATCGAACGGTCGATCAATTTTTAATCGCTCGCTCGGGAAGCCATGCAGGTATGCAAGTTACCATGATTATACTGGAAACGCTTTTTGGAACTTCGCGTTTCCGCACTAAAACGCAGAAATTCGATGTGGAATAATCAGAAAAAATTGTGCTACATGTTCTTGATTTATTCTATTTTTAATTAATGATGTGCTGTCGATGAAAAAGGTTAGAAGTTGGATACAAAATCGGTCACGTGTTGAAGTCTTTCATGCTTCAAGAGGCAAAATAATAATTTCGGACATATAGAAGGAGACAAGGAGCACAAAACCTTGCTCAGAAACGTATGGTGTTAATTCAGAATTGTTTCTCCTTTTTTTTTTATTATTTAATTTGTACTTTACAATTTATCCAGCTGGACATTTGGTAAATTTTTCTAACATAATTGCTAAATACCATGTGGATGGCTACCCCCAGCGGGATACCATCTCTGAGTTTCTTCTTTTGTAACATATTTAGAAAGATCGTATATAACAATTAAAACATAACATCGTATAACAATTAAAACATAACAATTAAAAATACGATCCTTGCAAAAAATAAAGCCGCGTTTCACTCAAAAACTTTTAATTTCTCTATGGTACCGATACAAAATGTTTATAACATACAATTTGTTATTTTTTATACAATGTGCACACATTATAAAAAAGTATATTGATTCATATATATATAAAGAAATCAATTAACTAATTTTTGCAGCATCTAATTCAATCTACTCTTATAAGCTGCGTAGTACTGTGGATGCACCTGCATCAATCGGTGTCATCGATTAATTTAATTTATGACTTCACTACATCTCTTCCGCCAAGTATACAACGTTCTGACTAACGGACTACAACTGGCGGTACGTAGATTGACAGTCTGTGGTCACAATGCAATTAGGATTCCCTGGAGGGATGTAATTAGGAAGGGAAGATAGAGGTTTTCAGGATTTAGGAAAGAGGAGTGAGGATGATAGGATAGAGAAAGATTTAGGAAGGATGACGCTATAATCTATGCCTAAGGGTGGCCTGTTACGGATGACGTATGGTTGTAAAGTGACAAAGTGCAATAGATACTTTGTGTCAACAGGTGAGAATACGTTACAGTTGTATTTCGACAACTCTGCCACCTCATATATAGCTTTTTGTCCGTATCATGCTTGAACATTCGGTATTTTGGCGATGTAATGTTATGTCATTTGTCACAACTTCGAACGGCACGAGATTTTCTTGACTTTCGCGTCGCGATGGCGTTACGAAGGCTTCGAGCCGCGTCTCATTCCAGAAACGTCAATTTCTTCGCCGGTAGCAAACGAACGTTAATACTGGAAATTTCCTGTCATTTCAACATGTCGTGCCCGTGTCAACGAATATTTCAATAACCTGCTACAGTGTCGGTTTCCAAGTGCTTCTCACATCTTTTTTTTCTTTCTTCGTTCGGTTATAGTATCATCGACACGCTTTCTATTCAAACGAACGCGGATTTCGTTATGAGTACATTAATTCCACTCGGTCCATACTCGTATTATTTTACTCCGTGTATTACTTGTGCGAGACCGATGGGAACGGGATACGTGATAAAACGCGGTTTTTCCCCCGATCGACGTTGTCAAGATAAAGCCTGAAAGTAATGAAGTTGGAGTTAATGGCGTTCAAAGATTCGACGAGGAAAAGAGTTGGATTCTTAGGGAACAAGACATCTGTTCCTTTTTAGAAAATATCTTCCATTAAGGACGAGCACGTAGAAGAAAAAATCGAAAACTTTTAAATAAATTTCAATGCTTCAGTTGCTTAATTCTGAAAAAAGGAATATTATAATTTCACAACCTCATTCTTGTAAACAAGATACAATTTTTATTCATATATGTATTCCCCTTTCTAATCTACAAATATAATTTTCCAATATAAATAACTTTTTGGTCTCCCTTGAAATCATTTTGTCTATGCATCGAAAAAAAGCAAATACTAAGTTACGGGTAAACGAAGAATGGAAGAATGATAAAGAGTTGAGATGCGTAATTTATCGAAACCCTCGCCCGACGGGAATCCATTTGAATAATTAATGCAAAACGCCTTCTAAATAAACCCCGACGGTGAACGTTCGCCGCAGCTGTGGGCAGAGCGGCACGCGGAGCCAGACTCTCGCTGCCCCCATGGAAATGCCCCAGAATGGAATGGCCGCGATTCGGTCAATTCCGTTTAAGTAGCAGGCTGTAGGAAGTTTATTGAATTTGCGGCCGCGCATTGCGGCTCGTTCGGCTGTGCTAGTGTCGAAGAAAAAGGATGCAATGAAAATTCGCTTCACATCGGCCGAGGCTTGGTCAGGTGCGCGAACCTCGGAATAGTTTGTAAATAGAATGCCTAGGCTGGAACGGTGGAAATTGGATTTATGTCGTTCGGGGCGTAGCTAGCGGCCGGGACGTTTCGAGATTGATGGCTGCACGGAGATAGTGCGTTTCGAGGATTGACAAGTGTGAAAGAGAAATTCGAAAGACCTCTCGGTACATTTTTTTTCTCCGGCCACTTTTTTACTCTCTTACTTTTCTTTTTATTTACATATGCGCATCTGCGTCGTTAAACGAGACCAATGGTGAATATCTAAATAACGTAAACTTTGAAAGCTTTCTGAGTTCTTTTTTGTTTCCTACGGGCGTGAACTTTCCTCCATTTGAGATAAAGTAGCTGTTTGTCTATCTTGGTATTACAACAGCGCTGTTTTTCCTCGTCCGTTCGTAATCCAGGAACAGACAAATCGCAATGTAATTATACAACTAATTATCCCACGGTACAACTCCGGTCCCCTCCTGTAATTCTATTTCGTAATACCCGTATTAAGACGTCTGGTAATTTAATTTCCTTTAACTCGGGACTCTATCGTCGCCGCTCTTTTCCCAGCAGATACCGCGCTTTACAGATTTCATTGCGAGCGCACACGTCAACGGTAGCACAATTCATTTAATGTATTTTCCGATAATGAATAAGTAATTGCAGTAGAGCTGTGTCGACTGCTGCGGTAATTGTATTAAAGGACATTATTGGTGAACCGGGCTGTGTAGGAAACGACTAAAGGTAGTCGATTGGGGGGTGAAAGAAAAAATGAAGCGACGTTAAGAGGCCCACCCTTTCTTTCCTGTTCTTATTTCTCACAGGTCCGCGCGATAATGGGCTTTTACTGCATGAATAGAAGTAGGAAGATGGACTCTTTCGGCCTCTCCGCTTCACCCTCTTGGTGTCCCTGCTGTAGGTGTCAGACGTGAAATTAGTCCGCATTTATATTCTTATTTGCATACAATGGAATCAGATAGCGTAATAATTGTTCTTTTATTCAACGTTTTATCGCAGGCCGATCAGCTCCCGCGAGAATGGCGCCGCCTCTGATCTCGATTCAGTACAAACTCGATGGCTCTCTAATTGCATCTGCTTCCATTAATTGCACACTTCAACCAAAAACAGCACATGGGGTGGGAGTAATCCGTATTAAATTTTATTACAACGACATTATGGATATAATCTATGTACATATATGTATGTATTTCGATATCGCAATCGAACTTCGATTCAGTCGATATGGCTGAAGGAGTATATGTCTTTTCGTTGAAAAATTGAATTGTAGTTTGTAATGTGTCGAAGCTCGGTTTACGCGAATTTTTCAACGGTCGTAAATAAATTCTCAATCTTTTCACGTGGTTTCGATGAACTCTTTGAAAATCCATATACCGCGGCAATTCACATTTTATATAGAGAGTCGCTCGTACGAGAGGTCGAGGACGAAAAAACGTTCCCCCTTTTTTTAAACGAAAGCTAATTCCTCGTTTAAGCGGACATAAGAAACCCGTCGGAGATCGGAACACGTCTTGGCTGCGGCTGGAGAATCGATCAAACTCGGAGCTCGACAAGCGGGTGCCGCCCCTGTGCTCCCCTTTTCACTTTTTCTCTTCCTCTTTCTCTCTGGTTCGCTCGATCCTTAATTTCTTGCGTGGCACGACACTCGAGAAAGCATAAACACGTGTTCCGCGTGACGTGTCCGCGCGACAGTACCGAGGAGGTAGCAACTGTTCCGACAGGATGGCAGCAGTTTCACAGATCGTGAACGTAAACTTCTCATGCGCTCCATTTCAACTGCAGACACGCGTACGCTGCGGGGACGACGACGGATTCATAGCGAACCGTTTTTTGACCACTTACGCACGGCTTGGCCAGGATATAGGCTAAATTTACACGGGAAATATTCTTCTCAGCGACAGCGGGTGTGCTCGCAACTATACGATGCATCCTCGGAGAAAATAAACGCGCTAAGAAACAACGAACACACATTAATTCACGCCCGTAACACTATCTCTCTATTCCTTTCTTTTTTTCATTTCCATCCTATCCGAAAGATTATACTTTTGTTACTAGCCATTATAAAAAAGCACGCAAAAAAGTATTACAATATTATTTTTATGAAAAATATTATTTTTATCGTTGAGTATAGGAAGTTCTTTGAGACGAGAGATAGGTGAAGCGACACTGTCGTTTGTTTTATCGTACGTTCATCGTATTGCTAGACTTCTTGCCGTAATCAATCGCTGATAACCTTTCGTACAGGCTATTAATCTACTGACGATTGGTCGCCCTCCCGTTTTATGGCAACCCAAAGGAACGGAACTCTATTCCTCTAATACGGTCGAAATAGCCAAAGGAACGCGGTGCGCTTACTCTCATTGTCGCTTTTGCTTGGAAGGTAATTTATCGTTACCTCTGTTTCGTTACTGTGTTTACGAGAAACAGAAAATACGATCTGATCTTGCCATTAAACTTTTACGTATTTGCCGTAAATATATATATATGTATTCGTAGCGTTGATGTTTTTAGCGATCGATTGAAGTAGATAGCAATCAACCAGGGCTCTGTTGACATCAAGTTTGATAACATCAATCCTGTTCTAATTTGATGTTTACTTTTTTTGAAGTATTTTTTAACATACCTTTATCCAGCAATCCATTTCTCTCGTTCTCTCCGTTTCATTTCTAAAGATATTCTTTACAATCTCACAGTTTGACGTAAACGTGCGACGCTTTTCATCTCGTTTTCATAGTTGCAGCTCCAATGATGCGTTTACGCGCGCGTAAAATGCGCGTGTTTCTTTTGAATACCCGCGTTTCGAGCTGCATGCTGTCGTTTTAACATTTATCGTTCATCAACAGGGAATTTACATAGGTCGCCTGTAATAAATTTGAGCTGCGTTTTGCGAGCTTTTCAGCCATCAACTCCAGAAACAACGGGATTTCTTCTCGAATTCCACGGCTCTAAACTTCAAAAATATTGAACCCATCCTCGCTCTAACTTCCCTTTTCTTGTTTTGCTAAATTTCGCCACTATTCCTCGGCCACCTGCTTTACGTCACTTTGACAGAGTTACGGTGTATTTTCACTCGTTTGTAAGGCTTACTATTACCTCTACCGGCTAGAGTGACACACTAAACTGCCAAGAAAATTACCTTCCTGGTCATCCGTTAATTACGCTTCCATTTTTCCGGACAGTCATTAATTACATCCAAATACGGCAACGTTCTCTTCTTTTTACAATCACCTTTATTCCGTGATGGTTAAAAAAATATTCGAAGCAATTTTAAAGAACGATGTCTCTCGTTTTCCAATTCGCTAATAGTTTCTTGCCATTTATGGCACAAATTTTTCTTCTGCAATAAAAACAAGTTAACTTTCAAATACTATCTAAGATAATTTTATCGAATTCTCTATGGTTGCTCATTTTGCTTCCCAAGAACGCAATTATGCACTTTAATCTCTAAATATTATACCACCAACGGTATGCAGACGGTGCCAATAGCAAAGGTAACAACAAAAGCCTTTGATGCCTTCACTGATGCAAAGTTTTAAAGGTCAGCTCGAAGCGAAGCGGATTCTTGTTGACCACAGTACAGTGGTCGAAACAAACGTGTAGCTTTTCGTGTCTGCTTTGTGCTGGTTGAACGCGTGCTACGTTTGGCATTAGTTGCTACTCGTTACAACTAATGCAGAAATACTCTTGTGACCGAATACCAATTACAAATGTACTTACGTGTAATAACGCGATCGGAGCAGCCGCCACGTTATCGACTACTCTCGTTCTCGTATGCTGCACATAGTATTATATGTATATAATCGAACTACAAACGGGTATATATCAATGAAAGAAAATGATAATAGCGAATCATAAGTCGAAGATTTCGTTATACTGCTTTGAACCTTTAAGTTACTTTCTTCCCGATATCCCAGTACCGAGACTAAACCTTTAAATTATATCTCCATTGTTCTTTTGGATTTTTACAAAATTATAAAATAACATAAAACGCGGTATAAAATATGAAACGAATAAAATTATAGTAGTTCATCAGTAAGACCCTTATCACGAAAGATTAAATCATAGGAAATGGAATTTAGCAACAAAGACGGTGCTGGTAAATCCCCATACATCTGGAAGGGAGTTTCATTTATTCGGTGCTTCCTCGTAATACGATTCCGGAGGAAGATCCTCGACGGAGATCGAGGCCGCGGTGTTATTTGCCCGATACAGGAAAACCGAGGTAATTTTGATGATTTCATTAGTCCGCGTCTGTAACTTAATCATTCGCCGTTGTTACCGGTAGCGTCTCTCGTGGCCAGAAGTAGAGAGCCTCCGCTTCTTATCTCGCGCGCATTAATCATGTTACCACGGCCTATCAGCCGTTTGGAATTCTTTTTCAGGCAGTTAGATACCTGTCGGCACGTCAGCCGTGGAGGGATATAAACGCACGTATCCCTGATACCAGCCAAGCATTTCCGTGTAATTGAATGAAATAAGAACGGTTGCAATCCTTCTCGGGAGTAAAACTGGCTACATAGAAGATATGCAGAGTAACGAGGAACTGGAATCTCGTGTGAAAAGCCTGGTATACAATCGTTCATTGATATTTTAATTAGCATTTTGTCGCTGATGAATGGCGTGACGAAGAAAAGGACCAGATGTTCAAGAAAAGAACAAAATTTCACGGGAAAAGGGTATTGGATGGTCTTATAAAAATTTCTTGAAGAATAATGGCCGATCTTTCGTCAACTCCCTGCTGAATAGGCCTTAACCTTCTGTATCTTATTGACTGGGGATTTCATCAAGTCCACGGGTATAAAAGGGACGTCGGAGATTGGCGAATGTGCCATTCGTATTCCATTCGCGTCTTCGGTTGATTTCGGTGTAGACTCATCATCCGTACTTGCTATTGGTCGCTCGAAATCAATTGATTTCTCCAAGTTATGGACCTCCATTCTAGTGGTATTTAGTGGTACTTGTTATAACATAGTAGATGTAAACTCGTAGTTATAGCGTTACTTGCTTCGTTGTAATAGATACGATACCAGAGACAATTTTACTCGTTCGTTAGAATTAATACGTACTAATAAGTAAAACGAATAACTCTTGGATGGTGGTGGTATTCATAGTTATCGATTTGACTACACTGAAACGAAGGAACTTCCGCTGAGAGTTCGGAATTATTATCTGCTTGCCACGCGTTACACAGTAGCTTGCTCGTTAACTAGTGTTTACATCGAAGCTTGCTCGCGAGAGCTAGAGAGTTCGAGAGCAAAGTCGAGAGAACGTTACGTCGGGTTATTAAAGCGTTTCAACGGGCGGGGGTTGAAAGGGTGGGATGGGAATTACCGTACGACACGTACGATTTTGAATACATTACCGTGCAAAACATCGACGTTAGTCGACTGCTGAAATATTCGCGCACCCATTCAGGCGCTTCAATTATGCCAGACACGTTTCAGTCTTTAGGAGAGAGAAGTCCTTAAACGGCAGTGCGACAGTAGCTCCTCTCGTCGTGCATGAATAGAGAACGGCCGTGAAAGCAGCATTGAAATTACGACCGGTAATTTCTAACTCAAATAGTTAAAGACTCTAACTAGTTACAATCAGCGAACGACTGTGATGTTTGCTGGCTAATGGAATTTCTTAATGATAATTAAATATCGGTCAGGCACTTTTCTACTCGCTACGACTACCGAATCGACACCTGCGTACGGTTCTACGATCGTTTCGAACGTACCAACTGCTTGCACGTTCAAACCTGCTGTTTTATCGGCTGTAACCTATTTCGGAGGTAATCTGTTCTTCAATTTTCGGTTCAAGAGCAGCAATTCATAAACTCTCGAAGCATCGTGTAAACATCCTTCGCGTCAACTAAATCTACTTTCCGAACTACGTCGCAAACTGAGACATTCCACTCGCAACATCGTGCAATGATTGTTGAGATTCTCTTTTTCAGTAACGAAACAACGGCTCGAAAAAGTTGAGAAAATTCTATAGCGTAAACACATCTACGTGCATGTACGATACATAGCGATAAAGGATAGCAAGGTGAACGAGTGGGTGTTGGTTCGACCTCTTTCAAATCGATGCCTGGTGATGTGTTGGAGGTGGTGCAGAAGGATGAAGGGGCAAAGGAAGAAAGGAAGGCCGTAGGAGGGACCGTCTATTAGTTAACCGGCAAATGTGCAGCGATGTAGGTACACGTTAAGGTGTGCAATGTCGGTAAAGGAGAATGGAGAAGGAGTAGGATGGGTAGGCATCTTTGAACCGGGGAAGAGCTGGTTCTGTGGCTCACATACGAGGAAGCCAAGGAACCGGTGAAAAGCAGCCCATCTCCTGGGTCCGACGTATCCTATCTATGCAAGCGTACAACTATATATGTATATGTACGGTGCGCATGTTACAGGGGGCCCGCCCTGTTGGCTCGGTTCCTCTACGTGCAAAGAGAAGTCGAGGGCAACTTGGCTTCAGCGTTAGGCGTTAAGATGATATATGTTATTCGCTTAATTAAGCGCTTGTCCGCACGGCGAACGTCCGAGCTTCACCAGGTTAAGCAAACTTTTGCCATAGAGAGAACGAAAGAGGAGGATCCGTGGATAACAGTTCCCAACCTCGTAATATCGCGTACGAACTATTCGCTGGTCGTCCTCGAAGCCGTTAGGAAACGTGGCCAGATTAGACGCGTTAATTACGATCAATGTTTTTCGGCTTATCTGTCCTCGAAACATCCAATTGCTTCACGAAATTACTGAACCAAAGACGAGACGCGTCCTACGCTCGACTAACCGACGTTTAGCCGGTCGAGACTACGTTTCACGAGGTTCACCGGAACGTAAAACGTATAAGTATAGTTGGAACACTTATGCTTTAATTAAAAAGGAGAGAAGGATGGAATTCAATTAGCGTCGCGCCCTGCATCGTCTTATAGGCAATTGCTCGCCTTCAACGAGTCGAGTATGAAATGAAAATTCAACGAGGATAATGGAGGGTTTCTGTGTTACAAATCACGGAGAGTGGGTGGTTTTAACTGCGATGTGTGCCTATTGGCTGAAGCTGAGCCCGACATTCGCTAGAGAAAATGGAGGAAAAAATGTTGGGACGAAGGACGAGACCGGTCTTTATTGAGTTTATCCCACCAGCAAATATTCGCGCGAATGTTGAGAGATGAAAACGACGAGATCCGAAAATCCGATGTTTCAGTTACGACCGCGTCGGTTAATCCGTTCTTTCCTTAGCTCGTTAAGGAAATTCAGTGCAACTGTTATATGCAAATGCGGTGGATGTTAATTGTTTCATTAAGCAGGTACTTGACCCGAATGTCCAGACCTGGGAAGTAAACTTAGTCGCATACAGTCTTCGGAGAGTTGTTTCCTTAAACACGAGATGTTGTTGTGTCGCGTTAAGTCCGTGATAGTTTGCGGAGCGCCTCTACGTCGACGATACATCCGGATGAAGGGAAAGTCAATGAGAAAAGGAGGGCGGAATAGGTCGGCTCGATTCGATTCTGTGATGAAATTATACGCTGAAAAACCCGGACGCGAACAAAACCAGTAATTGCTAAAGAGATCATTAAGAGGATTCTCTTTCTGCTAAAGAGGAATTCAATAACCATTTTAGGTAGAGATGAATTTTTAAAGGATAGGCAACGATAAATTGCGCGAACAGTTTCTCGGTAAAAGATGATTAGTTTGGTAGCAGGGCTTTTGAGAAGCCGAAAACAAGGAGAAAATAAATGCGGCATTAGCTGTTAGTCTTGGTATACCGCTATTTGTCTAATTAAAGGCTCACTTAAAGAAAAGCTTCCATTCACCGAAGTGGTTTATTTTGTGCTTCCGTTATAAGAGTCACCATTTTCTTAGAGAGGCCTCGTGAGAATCTGACGGATAATAATTTCTCTCGCAAGTCATCGCGAACTGCTCCGTCGGCTTAAAAGATGAGCTTGCATTCGTTTAATTAATCAAAGCACACGAATTTCAATGGAGGACAATGAGAAATACAAACTTTGCGAAGGAGAGACGAAGGAGAATAAAAAAAGAAACGAGCTATTCTTCGTTTTCTCCTTATTCTTTATTTCATCCTAATGACCTCGCTTGTTGGAAAGAAGCAGAAAATCGTTAGCCAAGAACGGGATGTCGCGCATCTACAATTTAATTAAGCGCATGTTCGTCCTTAAAGCGCGAGATTAAACGACGACAACTTTATTGGTGCAGCCAGATCCTATCGGGCGATATTTCTTCGCGCGAAAGCTCGAATACATACGATTGTGCTATACGATAACCGTCTATTCTGGTTTTATTATCGAATGCTCTTTGCAAAGTAAATTGAGGCCAGATGATGAGACGAAAGCACGAAGTAATGACTGGCTGACTACGTGGAGGGTTTCTGCACGACGTCAGATGAAATTGAGAACACCGGCCGCATTAATTAAGAAATATGCGCTCTCGTGAATTCCACTAGCTGGTATGTCGACGAATTTCATCGCGTGCTTAATACAGAAAGGCAAGGATGAGAGTTTGTTTCTTGCTGGAACGTTGTTTGACTGGAAGCTTTTTGAAAGTATAGGCTTTTTCGGTATTGCGGTGGGAGACTTAATCTTTTGGGCGGACTTCGATTCTTCGTCGAGCTACTCTACAATGGCTTTTTATTCGAATAAAAATTAATAATGTATTAATAATGGACACGAATTTATTAAACACAGAATTATAATAGAAGCGAATTATTAATTTGACTTTTTTCGAATCTGTTTAATTTTTCACGCGTCGATATTGGATCGTTCGCGGGGATAACTGAAAAAGACTTACCTATTGGCCTAATTCCACGAACCTTAATCGACCATAATGTAGCTTACAAAGCATAATTTCAGCATTAGACCAACAAACTATCCGTTTGATGGATAACCATACACTGAGGTTGACCCAAGATGACGACCCATGTGCAAATTATTCGATTAATTAAGGACTTATCTCTGTGGTCTGTGCTCGGTTAGAAACGCCCTGTGACGAGAACGCGAGCAGCTAAGCATGCTTGAAATGCACCTTGCAAACATTCTCTATACGATTGTTTATTCACAAAGAAGGGATATCGTTGTTTCTCACGACACACCGTTGATATCGAATTTTGAAACCATGAAATTGCTGGTATAGTGTCACGTGAACCAGAAAGATGCCATTATTGGATGCTCAACTTGAAAGTTCGTCACATCTGAGAATAGTTATTCGGTACGTTCAGAAATACGACAGTTGTTAAATTTAATACACTGTATATCGTTATTTACCATCGATAACGTTCTCCGCTACAAAGGTTTGTGATATTTTTTAAAACCCGTTTTTTATCTAAAAAAAGATATAACTCATTGTCAGCGATGCACATAGATTTCATGGCTGAATAAATTAGTTACAGCACCCTTCACGATAAACGTGCAAACCAACTGCATCCGCTGATTTATTTTTACCATCATTGTAACAGCAGATTTTACGAGGGCGGATAATAAAAAACATTTTTCTCTTTACCTTCGTCGCTTTTTATTCCCAATCGTGAAATCTTCGTCCCAATGTTTTCCCCTGTTTCCAATACTCCTTGTAACGACTTACTGAAAATCAACGAATATTCTTTCCTATTATCTTACCTATACATAGTTAACGACGTTATTCGGATTGAACGAGCTTTGTTTCCTGACAAACATAGGATCTATCTATATCTATCTATCTATTTATATCCAACTGTAACACGAAATACCCTTTAAATAATACTCCATATCGATATGGCCCAGTTACGTTACCGATATATTCAATATCTTAAATTTCATCTAAATAGTCCGTTTTCAAATCTAAATCGCGTAAGAATTGTCCATAATCGAATTTGCCTAATTACAAAGTAAAATTACTTAATTTGATTGCAATAAATCCTACTGAACTCAACTAACTCTATTTTAGCCTTTAATTTATCAAAGATATATCAAAGATAGTCTCTTCGTAATGGCGCATTCCGAAAAACTCTTCGTTGATAACATCGTTAAATAAGGTGGCACGCGATCGCTGCCAAGCATTCTCGTTCGACCTTCCGATTTTGTGGCTCGATTAAGCTACCGATGAATGGAAGTTAATCACAGAGCCGCGAGCAATTTCGGCGGCGAGCGCGAGAACGAAGTGGGGTGATGGTTCAGTGTGGATTATAACGGGGGTTGAAGCGAACGCGGGCGCATCCCTCGGAGCAATACTTGCGAGAGGCGATGTAGATTTATTTTAAAGGGTCGCTTTTATAAATGACGAGTGTTGTTGCTTGTGGCGGAAACCAGAGCATGAAAGGGCGGTATCGGACGAGGGTCGAAAAAACAGCTTTTTCAGTGCAAAGCCCCTCTTCCTCAGTTCCACCATCTTTGCAGATTCGACCAGCAATTCGTCGCATAATATGATATTTTTTTTTATCCCCGATGCACCAGTTACGTAAATCGTTTAACGGACAGGTTTCGAAAAACAACGGGGATCGCGCTGTTTTAGGTGCTTTGTCTATCGAGTTGGAAAAAGAGGGTTGGTATTATTATATACACTACCGGTTGTAAATATTGGAACACCCACTTATTATATTTATTAGCAAACTTTAACAAATTTCACTTTATTTAATGTTGTAGTATGAGATGCATACAATGCAAATGGAATAATGGATTTGGAAAAACGGTGCGGAGCATTCTCTTTATGCTAGATATCGATAAATGTCCTAATATTTATAGGCGAAATTCAAGGACGAAAAATTTTGAATTGTTGAACGACCATCTGGTGTGTAGTAGTGAAGCCAGAACAAAATGAGAGCAAAGAGTAAGGAACTTTGTAGGATACATCCAAAAAGGGATGAAAGAAAATTGTGTAAGGAATTAAAACTTACGAAGTAATAAATTGTGGGCTTCTTGAAACAACCACGAAAAATATGAAATTATCGTCCACGAAAATCGATAGAAACGAGAGCAAATTTACAGACTATATCGTCAAACATGTCACGTAGCGTCGTAATTATGGGCGTTATCCACGCTCGATCCAATCGACCCAATCTTTAAGATGATTGATTTAATAGTTGAACATACGGAGAAGATAGAAAGCGCACTAATCCAATGTGGAATACTAATGGCCGTTGATAACAACCATTAAGAAAAACCTATCGAAAGGTTCGTTCGTCTTACTAGTAAATATAAGAAATTTACTTGTAGGTACAAACTTCTACAAATATCTATCAGAAATTCGAAAATCTCTTAAAAGTTTAACAACCTCTCGAATCACTGAAATTCATCAGTCCACCGAAACATGAAAGCAGTAAATATTTTAAATAATTTGAAGAATAAGCATAATTTTAGTATACGTAAATTTGATCGTGTTTCCATAAGCAACCTTGTTTTCCAGGAAACGAAGGAGGAAGAAAGAGAAAGAGAGCATTTGCTTATCTCATTTTGTAAGGCGATGAGCCGAGCAGTCCCTTCTGCAAAGAGTTAAGCAAACGTTGCGCGTGGCAGCAAGATGGAGGGTCGACAAGACGTCCGACTCTCGCAAAAACACCGGTCACTATTCTTTATTTTTCAATTCGCGAGAGAAGCTTGCCGTTTGCGCCGTCAGCTCGGTTACTACTCGAATCTCTTGCAATTTAATGATGTTGTAAAGATGTTGCGTTCGCGTCGGTCCACGGCTGCTGCTATTTGTTCATGTTGATATATAATTGTATGTCAAGTAGTCTCGAAAGTACGGAAGGTGACGTAAGTTCGCTTGAAAAATGTAACGGAGGAAAAGTTTCGAACAGCTTGCGGGACAAGCTACGTCTTCTCGTAGATGATAAATATTGGGTCATCCTGAAACTTGCCGTAGTTTTAAAATCAGTCCTGCCAAGGAAAATAATGTTATAGGAATTTAATATTTCTGCTTTGTAAATACACCATTATCGATAATATTTGTAGACACGACACTAAAATGATGGTTGCTAAATCACTCTGAGGAATTTTATTATAATTTTAGACGATCTTGAACGATCCTCGAGCGAACATCAAACAACCTTAGTCTACTTTCAAGTGTTCTTCAATTGACCTCGAATGAACTTCGAATAACCATCAAACAAATATAAGTAACCTTCGAGGATCTTTGAACAATCTTTAAACGTCGCTATAAGTGACTTTTAGATATCCTTTGCTATTCTTGATGTAAAGTATTCCTGATAATAAAATAGTGACAAGAGAAGCATTAAAGGCGTTTGCTTTTCATTTGTAACAAATTACTACAACAATATTGTGATACACGACAATCTAGCAAATCCCTCAATTTCAAGCGGCGATGATCTAATTCGAAGTTAATCTTTGCGAAAGCTGTTCTGTTATAAGATGTTCGAGGGAGGGCGGTTAAACGCAAACACAAACTACGATCCTTGCTATCCCTTCGACGTCTTTACAACAAACAGAATAATCCGAGGATAGGCAGCTGTTCTTGTTTTTGTAAAGATTGTTCAGGAACCTACAATAAAATACGATCTGTCACGTGGCAAAGAAATTCGATTCTGTGCGGGAGCTGGTTTTCTCTTTGAGCCGACCGAGAAAAGATTTATGGAGACTGGCTGTAAGAAACAAGTAAGATGATTCTACTTTCTTGCCACCTTTTCCGGCTTGACTTTCCAGACGAAACTTATCGTTTCCTCTCAGCTCGGATGCTCGTGCTCCATACGTACGTACGATTAAGAGAAACAACGATCCTCTTTCTTTCGTCGGTTTCGTCGACACTCCATGACGCTTCTACGACTTAATTCGAATTATTCTGCTCGAGTACTTCCGTCTACGATCTTCTGCAGCATTTAGCTAGCCGAGCTTTAGAGATTGTCGAGTAATTACTGGTCTATAGCTGGTTTGACGAACGACCGACTTACATTCCGCCGTTTAGACAGTGCTGCCTCGCTATATAATTTCATCTAGGCAGCTCAAGAGGCTGTAGAGACGTGGTTCGGATTTCTCGGGATTGATATATGTGGACGGGTGTCGAACCCTTTCATTTCGAATCGACCCGGCCTATTAACGGACCACAATTTGCGCAACAAAGTGAAGAAATTAAATGGGTCCCCTTAAACGGTACAATTACGCAATTAGACGGAATACTATATTTCGTCCAGTCTAATCATAACTATACGAATAACTGCCCACTACGAAATACGCTGAAAACGTACCTTGTCGCTTCATGATTACGGGTTTCTGCTTTTTGCCAACTTTTTCGGGTGGAAATTTACTTGCTCGCTTTTTACCTCTGCGTTAACGCTACACGCGATTCGAATATTAGAAAATTGAAAGAACTTCCTCGCGTGGTTATTATTCTCCAAAAACCAAGTGCTCGTCTAGGATGTTGTAAAGAGTAAAAAATCGTGATCGTTTTAAGTGGAATTTGCTCGTTTCCCACGAGAACCCAGAAATGACGTAACCAAAGATTTATAGTGAATTTTCTAATAGATTTTTATATTAACAACGTATACGAGAGTGTATATAAGTTTGTAGCGTAATGGAAGAAAAATGTTTCATTCTCCCGTGAAAAATATAGTTCTTACACTGCTAACAACTATTTATTATATAAACACGATATCGAAAGAAGAGTAAGAAAAGGAAGATACGTCTCAGTTTTTCCCTAAAGACCTTCGTTTTCCGGTACTCACGAACGAGCAGTAACAAATCTATTAAAAGTTCGTCGAGCAGAACGACTAGCCGCCATTGTTCGCGCCGCGCCGCGTCGCCAGGAAGGTATTCATCTTCCACGATATCCATGGTTGGCAGAAGCGTGGTCGTGCGTATTTCCAAAACGAAGGCCACAAAAGAGCAAACTGAAGCAACCAGCCATCTTAAGTGTCACTAAAAGCGGTGGAAATCGTTTCGAAATGGGACCTCCACGATGTGGGATTCTCTCGTTGCAGGTATACACCGTGACCACGTTGGAGAAGAAAACGTCATTCGAGACGTGCCATTGTCGATTTTCTTTAACAATGGAGACAGCTGAACGAGCGGACCAAAACATTGAGACATATCCCGTTGTTGCCGCTGTCACCATTTCCCCTCCCCTTGATCGCGCATTATTACGAAAATATTTGAAACTACTCACGCTACCTCTGAAAGATATATCCTGCATTGTCGTGCATTGTCGATTCGCGCAACACGTTCAGCACCAAACGATGCTTTTCAACCTGAGGATCGACGGGAGGAAACGAAACGGATGGTAACGAGAAAAGGAGCAAAGAAGAGAAAGAAACGAGATCCAGCGTGGAAGAATCTTCGAAAGACCTCACTCTCTGTTGGAGATTTCATGTAATTTTAATTCATGTGGTTTCTAGGTATCTCGGAGGAGAAAAATATTTGAAACGCCTGCACGAATCGTCATCGATGAATTATGTCTAATCGAGACGGGTATATCTCAAGGATATGCGTACATATATGTATGTACAGCGATTAATCCGGATTTATCGGCAGGCTGCCTTTGAAAATTTCAGTTCGATGAGTATCGATAACCGCCAGTCAATAATTGTCGACAAACGTTCGCTGTTTCACCGGCGACGGTAATTGTATTTACGACTGATTGCAAATGAGAAGATTAAAAATAAAATTTGAACTAGAATTCATGGAAATCGAATAGATTCTGAAATTGCGGGTAATCGTTCATTCTGTCTTCTTCTCTCGTCAATATCATTTTTCATTTTCGTTTTTTCATCCTGTTATCGAAAACGTTCCCGCCCGACTTGCGGCTTTTTTCCCTCTGGATTATGTTCCTGTAAATAAATAAATCGGGAGCGGCGTTAGTGCAGTTGCAGGATCACGTCGAACGTTTCATTGATTTCGCGCGGTGCGACATCGCGTGAAATTTAATTCTGTACGCGAACTTATGCTAGAACAATCATGGGAAAAAGGTTCTTTCAATAATCGACTTTCATAATCGATAGAAATGTTATCGTTTCGCGTCAATTTGCTTTTATGATGGAAGGAATAGATTCTCAACATTGTTAAGGATACGTATCAAGCCAAGTTTCCTCGTGATCTATATTCCTTAATTAGAAATGTATCTCGTGTAACGTATTCGAGGCTCGTCCTCGAGCATAAAGACGTAAGTTTCGGTAGTCGCGTAACAACGACGTGTCTGCAGGACTTCCACGAGAGTTTAAGAGGGTGAAGCGAAAGAGGAGGTCGGAATTTACAGAAGAGACGTTTCACCGCTGGAGATTTCGTATAATTTTGGCTCACGGGCGGCTCACGTTCCCTGAAAAATGTTTGGCACACCTGCGGCGTTACGTGATCACCCGTGGTGACACAACTCTGATCTGGCGGACGCCAGGAAATCGTAAGGTAGGTGTCAACCTTAAAAAATGTTGGGATCCCATGAAATTCTTCGCTACATACGCAAAATGACACCTTTTCAAGCTAACTCTGGTTCACACGAAATTTACGCTTATGAAAGTTTCATTCCCATTTCGAAGATTTAAAAATCTACAAAATCGTGACGTGCTTTTGCATTTCCTGCTTTTTGAAAGGTTTTATAAATGGATATTTCACAAATTTTCATCCAAGTTCTAAATGTTTGATAAAAGAAAAAAATATTTCCTAAGATAAAAAAATCGCAATTATTTATCTCAACGTCGTCAAAAGGACGGGATATGTTTTTACATTACATAGATAGATCGATGGTCGAGCGATAGGAACAGTCTTCTAGCAGTGAGAAATGTATTCAGCATTCGACGGGATCTCCGACGAAGTTAACGACAGTCCATTTAACTAATGAAATTTCAGGTACCTAAACAGTCTGCAGAGAGAGTTGCTTGATGGTTGTCAGTGTTCGTAAATTTAGTTCGCATCTGTTGGAATCTGGCGTCTAAGCGAAAGTGGCCGAGTTACTGACGCGAATACGCGAACGTAAACGCACCAAGCCCGATAACAGGCTGGCTCTGTCACAATTTGCATTGACGGGATAGCCGACAAACTAGCCTGCAATTTCATGCATACGTCATCAGGAACACGAGAAAGTACGTGGGGAAGGCGAATCGTTGGTGGCAAACGTCACGTTCGACGTTACGTCGATGCGCCGTCGATCGTTCGCCAAATTCCACGGAAATTCTGCTGTCGTTTCGCGCCACCACTGAATCCGCCGTGAATTTTGCTGTGAAGACGGGACCGAGTTATGTAGCTAGCGGGAATTATGTGTCGATCTTCGTCGCCGTGGAAAGCCGCGTCCAACTTACGGAGTTTCGAAATTGTCGCGGCCAGATCGATAGGAAATTGCAACAAGATTTGCAGCACGGGCAATCCACGGGAATCGCGGATGATATAAACATATTGATGATATCAATGTGGCAACGTTGCTAGAATGACTGTCCCACTGTGTATTACATTCTCTGTTTACCACTAATATATTTGATTTCGCATAAAGCAAATCAAACTAAACTATGGCGTAATTGGCAAGGTGGTGCAGTGAACGTTCACACCCTTCCAATTGGTTCAATCGAGGTTTCCATTTGTCACCGAAGCATATTGTTTCGGGACAAAAGTTGGCCTATAATGATTACCATTATTAACGTTTGCGTTTGCCATTGTCAATATACACCGCAATATCAGTAAATAGTTTGAAACCTTTGATTTGTACGTTACATATGTTATCGTTACAAGACACAAGTGTCGTTAGAGTGACGTAAAACGTTATTTCGATCTACATATATATATTTCTGTTAAAAGAAAACAATTTTTTAAACCAGATTTGCAAAGACCCGTACAAGACAATCTTACGTGTGCAAGTTGTAGGTCATGTGGTTGACGTTGATATCGCAAGTGGAATTTCGAGTAGACTAAATAGAAAAGAAGCGCGCAGCCAGCATAGATCCTTCACGAGATAGCTGGCAATTTCCTTTCTCTCTCTCTCTTTTTTAGTTCGCTTACTCGGCCAAGCTCGGACAACCCCAAGCATCGTTACGGTAGCTTCCAGGTAGGACGTAACAAGTTTTAACGCACTATCGAGGCCGGTAAATAATTGAGGGGTACCGTGTACTCCACACCGGATCCACCCCTCCCCTTCCCGTAAAATGATAATTAATTCAGACATTAAACGTTGTAAACTAGTTTCCATTTTATCGCCCGGTACTTTATGAATTTTTACTCTGACGAGAGTACACTTGGAGCGGAACATATAAATTTTTCCAAGAAATCATGCTGTTCTTTCTAGCTTACCTTTTATACCTTTCTGCTTCCCCCTTGTGTTTGATTCCATGTCATCTCTCTTTCCCTATCTCTTTCTTTCTTCTTTTTTTCTGTTGATCGGCGTGGGCTGCACGATGGGTGCCGTTAAAACTTCATTGTGCCACGGGAATCGATGTGAAAAGGTGAAAAATGAAAAACGATATCGAGAAGAAGGAAGCCTTGGTGTACCGATGCTCGAAGCTAGCGCTGCTTTGAGCCACCTTAAAAGCCGTTAAATACCACGCTGAAATCGCCTTTATGGCCGTCAATGATTCAGTATTTACGCACAATGACCCAGGACTTGCCTTCCACGGACCCCACCCGTCGCGGAGACCGCCGTAGGAGGTCTGTGAAAACTTTTTCACGCCAGAACCTTCGCTCCCCGAATCCACTCGTTTCTCTGCATCGTGACACATGAAAGCTATTTTCGTGACTTTTCCGCACCGCACAGAAGAACGTGCGCTTCCTCTTTTCCGCTTTCTTTTTTCCGCGACCTTGACTAATTCCAGAGACCTGCCGACCATATGTTTCTTTTTAGAAAAACACCGTATAACAACTTTTAATTTCCTAACTTCCATTTCTATTGTTCGCGTTCTTGTTCAAAGCGATTCTTTCTTTCTAGGATGAAAACTGATCTTCTTTAAAAATTCCAATTCACAGCTGCGATCTGAATTTTTCTGAAAATTGAATCTGGTGGAAATTTCTTGTGTCGATTGTTCGAATGTCAAATAGCGTAGATAATTTTACACAAATCTTAGAATTTCTTGTATCGATTGTACGAATGCCAAATAGCGTAGGTAATTTTACAGAAATCTTAGGGAAGGTAAAAGCAGATAACGAGATATATGAATAAATGAAGATGTACATTAAAATGCGACTTGTGCGCTTGGAATAGCGTGTATTACTAATTACAGCGATCCCCGGTAAGACTTTAATAAGCCATTTACAAGTGGTATTAAAGAGTGAAGTTTAGCTTCGTCGATGGAAATTAACAGTTAAATTTTAAATCATCCTGCAGCACGCCATCGCGCACTTTCCTTTTAATTCAATTTCCTCTTTCTTAATTCGTTGTTGTGTTTAATTACTTCCGCAACGCGTTACTCTACAAACCCTTGAAAAATGCAAACGTTCCAAGGCGCATCGTCTCACGCATCGTGACGTATTTCGTTTACAATCCGCGAGACACGAAGGGTCAGAAAGTAATGGGTCAGAACGTTAACAATACTCGCGAGCAATTTAACACCGGTTATTATCGCGTCACGCGTCACCAAGAACTGAAAATTTCGTCGAGTTTTCCTGAAATTACCATCTCTACGAGGCAGGGTGTTTCGCGGCGCGCGATTACGAGCTGGCATTTCAATTCGAGGTCCTCGAGAGTGCTAGCTGTACCGTTGGACTCGAGTGACCTTATTCCCTAACAAGTTTGTTGAAATGTCGCCGCTTTCGTCGAGCTCGGTCCGGCTTAAGGTCGTTCCTTTCTTTGTTCAAGAAAGCTGATTCAGAGATGAAACAAGCGGATTAAAAAAAGAAAAAAGAAAATAGAAAGGAGCCCAATCTCTCGGTGCTTCGTATCTTCGTGCAACAAAATGTCGTGTAATTTTTAGCAAGGTTACAATTTCGGCAGAGCTGTGCTTAATTGTTGAACTCGCTTACATCGCCAGCGCTCTTTCCAATTTGTTTAGTACCTCGGCACTTTATGACTGCGGCAATATTATATTCATGCATACAAACGTTTCTGCAAAATGCTAGAGTTTGCAGATGAATTAAATTGGAAGGCAAAGAGACGGTAAATATAGATATAAATCTGGCCTATTACAAATTTCTTAACTACTAAAATCCGTAATACGATCAGCTTAACGAACAAACAGTAGTAAATTCTTATAAATACGAGCTTCCATTGGTAGTAAACTGGACGATGAATTAAATTAAAGTAGAGGAAGGTTGTCTCTTTTAGTCTTATATATATTATAATACCAGTGTAGCGCGACCTTATACGAAAGACTTGGTCACGAATTGGCTACGAATGGGCCTCGATGGGTCGTGACGGCCGGGGTTTTAGGCTGACCTTATTCCCTAAAGGGTTTATTGAAATGTCATCGGCTGAACTATGGTCGAAGTCCGCGCAAGGCGGTCTACAATGGTCCTCGATGACAGGGGAGGCGATAAAATATTGATTGCACCGCGCCAGGTCCTCCCAGGGCGAATTCTTCCTTTTTCATCGTTCAGGGGGCGCGCCAGGTAGAGACGAAAGAGAGAGGAAGAGGAAGAGAGAGAGAGAGAGAGGGAGAGAGAGAAAGAGAGAGAGAGAAACGCGTTGGACTCGATGAAACGACGAGTAGCTCGATACTGACAAAGCCCCGCGTTCTTTATGAGCGACACGAACATTACTCTTGCCGCAGTGAGTTATGACGCGGCATATGTTATCAGGCCCGTATTTCGCACCTGTTCATGCATTTTTCTTCGAGCGTCGCGAAACGGCTTTCAAATCGTCGCGCACAATGGTCGTCGCGCGAGTAGTCGGCGCGAAACAAGCGTTGGCACGACGGTAATGAAGATCCAGCCAGATAACGAGCTGGTGCGCGCGCGTACACGCTATTTAGTAACCGATAGGTAACGAGCATTATATTACCGGGACGATACGGAGCTGGCTTTCATCGAGCTCGCTTGTCGAGCAATTAACTCGCGTTATTTTCATAATCGATATCGTAGCGCGGTTTCAGTGTCGATGAAAGTATGTTACTGTAGCCGATGATTCATTTTGCGAGCGGAAGAGCGTAACGAGAGTAATGAACGTTTGTTGCGCGTTTAAAAATGCTTGCAAAATCGTTCGTACGCGGTTAAAGCTACATCGCTATATTTCATTGAACGGATATAGGCGATAAAATCTTTAAAACGAAAGAAGTATTAGAAAATCTATATCTTTCCAAACATCAAAAAAATTAAATACCATTACTGTCATGAAAAATACGTATCATTCTTCTATTAAATAAATATTGAAAAAAGCAGTCATTCTCCTTTACCGAGTACTTTGATATTCCTATTAATGACAATTTCCCCGAAATTCTCTGCTTTTGTCACCTCAGAATTTCTGAATAAAATCTCCTATCCCATCGAATAAACGAGAAGCCTCTTGCGGTTATAAGATGGAAAAAACGTGACGAGGTTTATTATCATTTAGTCACGTTGGAGCATCGTCGGTACACTAACTTTTAATGTTACATATTTCCAGACTAATTTCCGTAGATCCAGTTTGGTGGGTACCCGTAACTCGGCACGTGAGAACGTCTTTACGCTTGGACGAACGAAAAAGCTCCGAACTCGTCGCGTCGTCGATTTACGTCGGACAGAAGTTGGCGCGCCGTAGTTCGCGCTACAGTGTACCGGCTATAATTAACGCGGAGGATACAAACTGTACTTACGGACGATTAATTAAACCGCACACGGCGCGTTCGCCCCTGGGACTCGTAAGCGCCGCGGCCACATTGTAATGAAATTGTGTTTCCGATGATAAAGATACCAGCAGTTGCTTAACCTGCTGTTCCTTGCCGCGTTACTCTCCTTTCATAGATTATCGCTTTTCGTATTATCCTCTGCTAAGCGCATTGCGAATGTCAAATATCGAATTGCTTATCGATCGTAGAATTAAATCGATACTGAGCTTGTTAAGCGTATACAGTCGTGATAAATCAACGAAGCTGACTTCATCGTCTTCCCAATATGGAGAGGCGTACGGATTATATGGGTTAATTATATTGGCTTACTGTAGAAATAAGTTAGCAATGATAATTGTTTGATCTTCTCATTTCGGCACTAGCGTCCGACTCATTTACGTCCGACTATTAGCGCCAAAATGAAATGGAAAAGAAGGAGATACGCTCGAGAACCGTGTTCCATTGGTCGAATATTAAGATCGAAATAGACTATAAAAATCCTGCTTGTAGCCAAAGAAAATTTTTGCCTCGAGTGTCATGCCTACTGTAAAAGAAAGACACTTAAATATCGAACTAACATTCACGGCTTAGTTACGGAAACGCGTAGTTCGTCGTCTTCGTGACGGTTTTCCCGTTTAATAGCGACGTGAATTAATATCGCGTCCTTTCGTACTTGCTGCAACTCGAAGGAGATTGAAAAAGAATCTCGTTACGCGTCGTCCCTCTTCCTTTCCTTCAACTTTTTTGCGGCACCGTCGTAAGATTTCTATTAAACTGTAATCGTTGTTTCTGAACGGGAAAAGAGGGAAAATTAGTTGGCGCCCCTTCCTCGAGCATTGGAAATACAATTTCTTCTCATCGATCTTCAGTCTTTCGAAACAATTACTGTCCCGTTATATTTTTCTCGTTAGACACGTATAATATCTGCATCGAACAAAAAGATCCGTTCTACGCTTATTTACATGTAAGATAAAACGGACGTTGAAGGAAACCCCACTTTTAAAGTTACCAATAATCGTGCAACAAGATTTGCATTTTGAAAGTGTGATTTCTTCAGAAGCCAACCTCGAAAGAGAAGATTTATTTGCTTACGGTCAAACGTTTTCATCGTTTCAACTATTTTAACGAGCGAACAAGACACTCGTGAAGACGACCACCCTGTATGTGGTAAAAATCTATGCTTTCGGTTCTTTACCTGAGGCGAATGGATGGTACGGGTTCGTTGGAGTTAATTCATGCCCTCTAGGATAGACCAGATGGCAACGATACGACGCTTTGTGGTATTCCGATGTTTTCGCAGTAACAGCGTCGGATTGTGGCATAAGGTTAATAGAAAGCTCCACGAGAAGAACATCGTTAAACCGTCTACGACGCCTTTGTTAATACGGCGGTCCGTGCATTCGTGCTCCAAAGGGTATCTCGGGGAAACCGGACATACATTATGCATTAGGACGGGATGTCATGGTTTCGTGGTGCGCTTGAAAATAATTAGCTCCGTGCAATCGGAAAAAGATTTCACGTCAGGAGAAACGAAAGCAAGAGAGAAAACGAAATGAAAACAGAAGGGACCGTATACCATCGAGTCTACCTGAAAGCTTACGAGGAAGAGAGAGAGAAAGAGAGCGTTCGTGAACTTTGTAGCGATTTAGGGTTCCTTTGAAATTTTACGGTTCGGCGAACTCTTACGCGAGTTCATCGATTTCTTTATGAATACTTCGATTAAACGTTTTGCGGTAAATTTTTAACATTCTCGTACATCTGGACATCGCATCAGACAAAGGTTTCTTATAAAAGATGTAAGAACCCCGCAAGAATTTTTTAGCTTTCTGTATCGCAACCTACGACATCCAGACGGAATAATCGAGTTTCCATCAGAACATGGTTCCGTTATCGTGGAAATCCCTCGCGTAGGATTTGTCGTCCTCCCTAGCGTCGACCCTGCCACTCGTGTCAAAGAAGTGACGATCGTAGAAAGCTTTGTCAGAAATAACCAACCCTCCACTTACTACCTACGTACGGAGCATCTCACGTATTCACCATCATCCGTGGCACCAAGCGCATACCAGCCTTAATACGCGCACATGCACGTGCACACTTACGCTCCGCACAGATATATAGACGAAATATCCGCGTTTGCTGGAGATGGTGGCAATATTTGCACGGTCCTGACAGCAAGACAATGAGCCTCGATCCGACACGCGATATTCAACCCCCTCTGGTTCTCTATCATCCACGATCCACCCTTGAACCTCCACTTCTTGTTATGGTACACCCATCCAGGACGCACCTAGCCCTTCGTACGTAGAGAAAAACAGAGTACGAAGGGCGTTGAAGGATAGACAACGAGAGATAGGGGTGGAAAGTACTAAAGGGATTGATGTTTGACGGTAATGCTGAATTGTAAATTAATTCTCGTCCTTTCGAGGTTAATTCATATTTTGTTATTATACGTACACGTCTAGTTGATCGATCCATATGTGCCTGTTTATGCGTCTATTTTGATTTAATCTTCGGTCATGCGTGGCGATTGCCACGAAAGCAACCTTTTCCATGAAATATTTGCCGGGTAACTGATGAGACGACAGGGGTCGAGGTAATAAGTTTCGCCGACATTTCAGCTGATGAAGGTGTAGTGTCGAGGAGGGTCGAGGGCCAATTTCGGTTCCCACGGGATGTGCTGCTTTTATTTGTTTACTCAGGTATTCACGCAGGACGCGCGACTGTTTAACGAGCTGGGGTGAACGTGAATTCGCTCGTCGTTAACGTACACCAGATTTTTGGTTTGTCTCGTCGAAGATCATAAATTACTCATTTAAGGGGTTGATGTATAATTTACGTGACGTTAATTGTTCCATCGTCGCCCTGATAATGTTCTATTATTGATCGTAAACGAACTACGGGAACATCCCTTTCATACGGATTTATTCAGGGTGTTTCCACGCATTTATCAAAGGAAGAATCCCAGCAAAAATAAACAACGTTGATCGTGTTACTTATATTCCGTGTAAATCCGTCGTACGCGTAACATCCTGTTTCTCACGGATTCTACGTGTGGTTTCTTTTGATTTCTTGTCGAGATCGAGGGTTGCAGGAGTCGGCGGATAAAGCACTGGTTGGAAGTTCGATTGGACGGGTCAAGCGAGGAAAATGTACGGTGCGGTAGGACTTAACCGCCGGGGATAAGTAGCTGTCACTTCCGTTGCGTCAGAGGCTACATTTGCCGGATCCGTGGATGTATCCGGCAGCCGTGGTACGCCGACAAACCAACAGCTTTCACGGCTTTCGGACAAATTGTGAAAAGAATGATGTATTGAGCTTGTAAACGGCGTGACGTCGAACCAGCCCCTGTGTCCCAAGGACCTCCCAACGTCTCCGGTCCCCGGAACAGCTTCTTACGTTCGTCTGGAGACACAGCCAGGAACGTCTGCCCGCAGCAACCGCCCATTACGTCCATTGTATTCCCGAGGAAACAGTCGTCCGGGACATGTAGTTACCCCTTACCACCGACTCCTGATTCCTGGGTGTCCTCGAGCTTCTTCCACCATGGTACAATTACATTTTCACGGTTTGGACAAGCGGAGAGGAGAGCCCATTTCGCGGTCGAAAATACGAGTACCAAAGAGGAGAAACGAAGTTGGATAGAGGAACGAGAAATTTCTTCGGTGATTGGAACACCCTGCGGTTTATCTTTTTAACGATCTTTTGTACTTTCCTTGGCTCGGTAGCCGAAAGTAAGTTGGAAATTCGCCGTGTATCGGGTCAGATTGTATCGATCCTGAATGCTAATAAGGAAATAATTCGAGCCAGGATAGTTTGGAGGTGTTAGCCGGCGTGAAGCAATTTGCAGTTGGATCTTTGCACGAGTTACTGCCTGCTTTTCCTAGCTCCTTCCTCTACCTTCGAATCGTTGGTGGCGCGACGAAGATTAGAATACCTCAGTTTGAAATCATTTGTGAGATTCTAGACATGTATAAGAGGATTAAATGACTCATAATAATCAACCATATTTCTTAATGAAATATTACTTCATTAAAAAGCTGACATTCTCTTCGTCCTTAATATAGCTTCCTCTAAAATCCAAACACGCGGTCCCCTAATTACTCACAGAAACGTATAAATCAGGATTTCACACCATTCGTATGATGTCAGGCTGACCAAGATGGTACCATCTTCCAGTTGACAAAATTAGGGACAGTGGACGCTGATTCGACGTGAAAACGAGGAATTCCGATTGTATGAGTTGTGTGTCGGATCTCTAGGGGACATCTTCGAAAACGCCTTTCTCGTCACGCTCGCCTCCGCCATAATTCGGTACGGCCGACAGGTCGGAATGTTTATACCCTGTAGATACTTTACCTGGCCGGGCAGTCTGTGGTTTAAACCCGTGATATATAACGAGTGGTTGACTAATCCTTCTACCCTTGTGGCTAGGCCACGATGTTCGGAAACGTAAATAGCTCCGACTACGCTCTTTGAAATATATATTCTGGAATTATACCTAGACCGATCGTTGTACCATTATCGTTCTAACTATATACATTTAAATACGGCCAACTGGAAGCAGGAAAAATAAATGGTAGTAGAATCGGAATGAAATTTCGTTCGAGCTTCCAGTTGACTACTGTAATTCGAACCTGAAAGCTAGTTTCATTGATGAAAATACCACTACAGGCAATTACGGAGAAATTACTGAATATATTTAGAGTCTAAAATTGTATACCTGGTTGTAAAATAAAGTAAGCAACATGTACTTTTGCGTCAGATTTTTAAAATTAATTCCTATCATCCTTAATGGTTCAACGATATGTCGCAGGTTTCAAAATATCAGTTTCTAGACGTTAGAGACGAACCAAAATCATTCTCTTTTATAGGCAGGCAATTTTTTCAAATATATTTCAAAGATACAAAACGCAAGCCCTTATGGTTATTGTTTCCATCAACGTTATTAACAACGCTATATTGCCACAAATTAATCTTTTTACGTCTGTTTTTTTTAGAAGATACGCTATCGTGCTTGAGTAAAAAGTAGATTATCGTTACGCAGTAATTACAGTAGAGGGACGTGTACGTACAAAGACAAGGAACGTTTGTTTTCTTGCATAGAGAAACGTAAGCGCTTGACGCTCGGTCATGACATTATTCAAAACGTGTGTTCTACGTGTTCTCGTTAATTCTGTGATTAATGCTATATTCACAACGGGCCAGGGAAGCTGCGTCGTAACAACGAGGCCAAGTTATTCGGGCAAAAGCGAGACCCGCAAACACGCTGCTTTGTACCAATTACTTTTAAATATACTGTTGACGAGATGACCGCGTTTCCCGCGTCATGTATGTACTTTGCTGGTTAAAAGTGTACGGAGTTTTCGTCGAGCAACGCCAACTGGTGCGCGAGGACACCAATTGTGAGAAACCCTTTCTAGAAATTAAGCTCATTGGGAATCTAATTTCAAGTAATCAAGCCTTCTCCAGGTTTCACCTATACTTTGTAATATTCTGACTTGTTTCCTTTTGCAGATGTACACACACACGCGCGCGCGCGCGCACACACATAGCACGTACATACTTACATACAAACACAATGACTCCGTCTTTTCTGTGGAAACGAATGTGCGTATAATTACTTAACAACGCAAATGATATAAAGGAATTGTCGAGTACGTCCCGGAGACGTGTCCTTTTCTCCATAAGAGGTCAGGACAATTCGAGTTCATTCGGTAATTTCGTATTCATCGTGTATACGTTACAACTACGAATACATCGCGTATCGGGATCCACGGTTATCGTTGCCTGTTGGGACGCTCAGTCGAATTTCCGACAAAAGAATAATTCCGGTGAATTTACTCTTTTGAACGTATACGCACGTTATTGATCGAAAAGTAATTAAAATGTAATAGTACGAGCAGAACGATGAAACGGCTGAATATAAATCAAATATTGATTCGTTAAATATGTCGATTTCATTCCTCGAAATGCATGTTAGGTCGATTGACGATAATGATTCTTTGTTCGGTACGACCAGTTTACAACCGATGACGTTTCATCATTCGATCGAAGCTCGATTAATGCTCGGGGGTAATTAAACAGCAGCGGATCGTTTCCCATCACGTTTCAACCTTGGTATTCTTTTTCTCATTCCAATTAGCTATTAGGATCGGTGAAAGACGAACGATAACGAGTCATCGAACGTTGGACCGTGTTTTATAAAGTCATTATTGAGGCTTAAGTGAATACGTAAGCAGGGACTATTCATCAAAGCTCGGCTCGGCATCGTTCCTTACCGGGGCCCGGCCTTGTTGGCCACGCTCGACACGGTTACACGACTAATAAATAAGATGTACGCGGCCTTAACGATTCTGATCAGCCATTTGCTCGCGCGGTACAACATCATGCGGCGTATGTTGCGAGATTTCGATATTACACTGTACCGAATGGCCGGACGGGTATTTGTATTGGGCAGAGATACACGCGACACCGGTGTAAACGACCGATCATCATAATTTATAACAGCGAATTAATTTTATAGAAAGGGAAACGCGTATATATGCGCCGTGTCCACGACACGTCCAGCCTGCTCATTTACATAACATGAATAATTATTAATAGTTTCTCGTTCGAGTTTGAAATAAATAGCTTCGTGCAGCTATTTATAATCACGAAACGAACAAAGCGTAACGACATGACCACCAAACCACCCGGGATGAAAAGAATCCTCATAAACGGGCATTTTACGGAGGAACAATTCCCACCGATACGACGTATGAAACGACGGTAATAACGCCTAATTGAATAACGAGAGCGCGCCAGGATGTACGCAGTGAAACGTAGCGTGCATTATAGAAAGGTCAAACTGCGAAATGGTGGAAATGATTCGCAGACGATGATAATATCGTTTAACGGTTCATCGAATATTGTAATCAACAATTGAACAAGATAATCACATAACGATATTTAATTACCTGTGCATTATCGGTGGGAGTCTACGGCCTTACAAAACGAAAGCGCGGGATGCGGCGACGGCTATGCTCTTTCAGCCGGTCGTTTCTGCCTGATTTGTTTTGAATATTTTAAATCCAGCCAGGGAAGCCCGGTGTTCTGCGGTGAAATAATAATAACGTATCTCTATCCACGTGTCACCGACCATTTCCATTTCAATCGAATCAACGTTTTCCCTAGTGATTATCGTCAATTTCGTTACCGATCTGAAAACTGGCATCAATATCTCTACGCATAACTGTACCTATAAGTTCTGTCGAATTGCCGTTCTGAAAAATGAAGCATCCGAACACCGAAACGCATATTCTTATCGTCATCCAAGTATTTGATTCTTCCAACGTATTCGTTAAAACAATAGTACGCCAGGACACGCATCCACTGTAACCATAATCTAAGTATGTGTGTAATACGGAGATGGAAGGAATCTCGGAGGAAACCACAAACTCGCTAAATCCTCGGAAATAGAACGAGTCGGATCGTACTGAGGTGGATACAAATTTCTCGGAAGACGGGTGGATTCGACAACGAGTTTCAGTGTTCGGTGGAACCCGAACACAGGCCTGTCAAGGATCAGAAAGAGAAGAGTAGGGAGAAGAATAGCCGTGCGAGTTTGCGGTCCCTTAAAACTCCTAAGTTAAATCCTGACACGTGCAGTAAATCATGGACGCGTTACGGAATCGTTCCGACTGCGAAACGTCTTGGGATGACGCGTGGAAAGAGATCAGACCGAGCGGAGTCTCGAAGAGGACCGCGCCTGTACGAAGAAGAAAAAGAGATCCGTAGACGCGGTCTCGCGCGAAGCCAGAAGAGTTTTCGAGGCACACAATAATAATTTGAACGCCGATCATATTTCACTAAGGCGGCTGTGAATTATGGCAGTCGCAGTCGACGCAAATGATTTAGGTTTAATAACGACGGCCTGTCCGCTGGGCCAGGTCTGGTGGGTACTGTCGGTCGAACGACGAGGGCCTCTTCTTCGAGACGATGTCTCCTCTGACTCATAAACGACGCGTTCGAGGTCATCATTGTTTTCTATCCGACATTTTCAAACGCATATCGTTTCGTTTACATACCGCTATGGATGGCTAACGGATGGCTCTGAATGACGAACGAAAAAATGTAACGTCGTTTCCGCGATATTCGGAGAAATTCGACGATAAAATCGTGGAGCGTATCGCGTGTCCATCCGGATAAAACGAAAAACTGTCGCGTGCGTGTTTGCGCAGCGTGAAGTTCGTGTTTCCCCGTGACTAACGTTCCGCTATTGTCACGAGAGAAAATAAACGCGTTCGCACGAAATTTCGCGGAATAAAATGCTTTGTGCATCGCTTCCAATCGATGGACGATGATTTCTGCTTTTAGACAAATGTTTCATAGATATCGAACGAACGCGTGTTATACGAACAGCCGTGTGTTGCACAAATAGTGCGTCACGGAGGAATGTTCCATGGTAAACCAACGGAACATAGACGAGTTTTAGAAGAGCATCGGTTGGAAACGCGTGACAATTACTGGACAAGCTTGTAACAATAGAAGCGAAGAAAAACATACGATTTAGGATGGAAGAAAGCTTGTCTAAATGTTCGGGCGTAGAAGAGGACGGTATCTAATGCCCACGGCAACGAGCTCGTGTTCCCATACACACGCTGGAGTGTCATGTTTATAGCCACAGTGGAATTCCGGTTAGTTTCCCTATAGTCGAACAGATAACACAATTTCGTGTCTTGTGCTTGCGTATCGGTGTTATTGGGACCGCAATGGCGCGACCGTCGCATAAATATATCGTCCTTAATGTTCAAAGCTACTTTCGACTTGCTCAACTCGGTTTTCGACTGGTGTGCGCGCAACCGTTTCTTTGTTTTAAGTTAATAAATCAACTGGCCCGCATGTTTGTGTGCAATAAAACTTCCGATATCAGTACAGCTTGGTGCGTTAGCACGTACTTCGTCGCATTCCGAAAAATCCGTATTTTCCGGAAAGAACAAACTGCGTTTTATGCTCGGAACTATGAATATTTACTAAATTGTAGGTTGCTTGCGATAATCTAATTTTACTTTACATTACGTATTCCCAAAAAACTTTCAAATATCATTCATTTCTCCAATTCATATTTCAATTTATTTTAATATAGAACGAATTTAAGGGTAGAAAACCGTAGAGAGAGAAAACGCGCAAGCGTGATCGTTGATTTCACGAAGACAGGAAGGAGCGCAGGTTGTCGTACGTTAATCGTTCCCTCGCGACTTCGAAACCTCGAATTGCGAAACAATGCCTCGAAGTTCGAGGTCTTCGACTAACTGAACTGCGACTCAACGCGCGGCGCAATTTCGCGAAGATTAGCGAGCAATCAGGCCCTTTCACGACGAATTCCCTCCATTCGATTCAGCTATCCTCGAAACGGTTAGGCGTGTGCGAGGGAAGACCGTCTGCTTGCCACTTTCTACGCGAGGAACATTCAATTTAATTACCCCGTAGAATGGCACGAACTCAAGTTCTTCCTCGAAAACTTTAGCTCAACGATCTAGCTGGAGGAAAACGATTCATCTCTGCTCTTTTCCACGGTGTTACTTTTCAGATCCTTTCCGGTGCCGCTAACTTTCGAAGACAGTCACCGGTTACGTAACATTTACACAGAATCCATTATTGCGTGGCTATATCGGGTTCTCTGAATTATTTAAACGAATTTATAACCGTGGTGAATCACAGAAATGTCGTGATTTCTTCCTGGAAATTCTAAAAATCTGAAAACTCGTAACCGACTGTCTTTCTAATTAAATAACGCTTCAAATATATGATATAGAGGACGTATTTTCTTTAACAAGTCCATGCTAGAACAGTAAATGATCCATTTCAGTTTGTACTAATCGGTAATTGCAAAGAACATGCCTTCGTCATTGTCTCAATGGAATTATATCGAATAATTTCTAAGCAGATTATTTGTAACGATGTTTCGCTATAATCTTCAACGAAAGCTACTATAAAAAATTTGAAAATTCGCGGTCATTTAAAATAACGTTCAATTTTCACCTCTTGTACGCTTATACATAACCTCGGAATATTTTTCAAGCGTCAGATTGAAAATATTCGAAGTACGGTCGTTAGAGGAAGGAAGTTCACGATCGTCCCTACGCATGAGATACTTTACGAAATAGAATATGCGGGGCCATTAAAGGGCCAATGGTGAACTGGCGTGGATGCCGACGGATTGACTTCCATCAGCTTTTAAATCTGAGTAATTCCTCCTTGCCGCAAAGTTAGCCGCCGTAAAGTAGTAAGTTGAGGAATGCGCAACTTTATAATTTGATCGCCACGGGTTAGGGAGAGGCCGGAGTAATTTGCAAGGAGGCACGCGTGAAACTTCTCCATATTAATTTGAATTTATAGCGGCGAAGCAGCTTCCGTTCCATCCACTACGCTGCAGCCGGTTGTCGTCGTAGTCGATTTTTGGTTTACGACGTTGTTAAAAGTACACGGTCGTCGATATTCCGGGTCGTTGCATCGACAGGTATTCGCAGCGCGATCAAAATCTACTTAGTCGCCCGAGGATTGTCGCGTTCTCTCTTTACTTTCTGTCAAGAAAAAGTGCCGCCTAAAAACATAAAGGATTGGCTATTATTTTTTCGCGGATAACGCCGGCCGGCTCTTTCCTAAGTGATGTATGAGCCTTCCAAAGAATTCCCACGAAAAACTTGATAAAACGGCAATTTTCGTGTCTTATTTCTCCGGCGATCGTTCAATGTTCCTGCTAAAAAATGAAACGCACGGAAAGCCCACCGTAGCGACCTTATTTAGTTCCACCACGAAACTTCGCGAATATGCAGACGATGAATTATTAGAACTGTAAACTATTTTTGTCTTCTTGGGTGTGTTTGTTAAACACAGATAGCGAGGTAGTCTCCTAACATCTATCAGCAAAGATATCTAGACAATGGCATCAAGATTATTTTTTTCTGTTCAAAATTTAAAAGATAATTTCGCAATATTTATTGAATGAACATATAATCGTGATATTAAATGATTAATATACAGGCAAATGGATGTAAAAAGATGTTCGTATTTCTAATCTAAGATGTTAATGCAAATACCGTCGATGCTCAAAGCTCTTTTAGCGATATCTACTTTTCTTTGGTGTCCGCAATCGGTCAGACTTAATGGATCGTCTGTAACATGTATGTCGATTCGGGTTCCAATTTTACTCGTTTCGACGTCTATATGGCCGCAGGTTGCTTCGCTTTTCAAAGCGGTTCTTCAAAGAACTGGCGAGCTCTCCTGCAAAGATAACATCAATGGCGAACGGGCGTTGGTTCATGGATGTTTCTACAGACGCTTTTGACAAAGTGGCGGATATGTTATTAACGAGACGTTCGTAATGACGAACGGCCACGTCTAATAGAAAATGTATACATACGAATCGCGAATTTTCCTCGAAACGAAGCAAACGGTCCTACACGTTTTTCGTCTCTTTGCATTTTTGGCAACTTAATTAGAAGGAGACACGCCACGTTACGAAGATTTTATCCGCTGCTTGTTTCCTGGCTGAACGAGCTCGCTGCTAGAAACTACGGAAATATTTGGCTTGCGCGAGCGACTTTATTAAAATTCGCCGCTGAAAATTCCTTGAAATTATATGTAACGTACTAGCTATGCAATATGAAAGCTTGTTCGTTCAGAGCTCTTTCTCCCCTTTTTTATTTCGCATATTTTACTTTGTCTCGCAATCCTATCGAAATAGGTTTTCGCTAGCAAGAGTCTGCAAAGTCCAAAAATGGAAACTTATAGACTTCCTTAATGAGTCATCGTTTGTTACTAACTCCGACAGGCTAGGATTCGTGCTATGACTCATTTACATGTTGTTAGGGATCACCCGTGGCAGGCATCGCCTTTTTCACTCACTCCATAAAAAACATAGACGTTCTCGATGTTTCCTTTCTACCTTAAAACCTTTCTTTGTTAATGGACTATCCCTAATATCATATTCCACGAAATGTAACCGATACTTTTGTCAGTTGGAGCAATAGATAACAGCGCATATCTGGCTGATGTAGATTTTTGTGTTCGTGTCGTAATAGTATTGTTCGATTATCACGCGATGCGTTGCATAAGTAGATCGCACGGAGGAATAATACGTGTCACGTGGATAAGGTTCGTGAACGATGGGGGCAAACGTGCCAGGTATTTCGATCGGTGGTGACACTTTTATGTCCGTCGCATAAAAAACCCTGGTAATCAAAAGCTCGTTAAAATGATTTATAATTTGCCACTGCATTTAACCCTCCCAGTTCGCTCTTCGTACGTGCAGACGACTTTTTTTCGCAATAGCGAGCGCGCCCCACGGCAATTTTAGTTCGTCTGTATTTTCGCGAACGAGAAGGGGACGAAGGGTACTAATGTTTGCGTCACAAAAGAGCGAAATTCTTCACCAGCGACGCCAGGAATTGTAAAACTCCGCGTTAACGATATATCTTCGATCAGTGGCCACGCCCAACACGTGGAAGGTATGATGATCGACGAGGACAAAATTGCGGTTCACGCGCAATAATTGTATTTCCCTGCATTTTTCGAGCGATATATTTACGATCGTACCATAAAATTTGCTTTCAATGCATCGAAAGTGTTATTAGTTGGCAGCGATATCGGGTCAGATGGGCAAATCTATAAAAGTATGATGGTATATTACGAGTATATAGAATATGTTAATATACTAATCAGGTCGTCTCTACACCAGGATCTTCCATTAGGATACGTAATTTAAGGATTAGGATACCTAAATTTATCTCAGATGCTATGTAAATCTTAGGAACGCATAGCTCCGTGACTAGAATTAAATGATAAATACGAGGAAGTCAAAGATATTTTATATGAAGTTGAGATCGACGATCGGTGTTACAAGTAATGTTTTCACAAATTTATTACTTTTTCCGCAATAAAACTTTAAACGCGTTTTTCTCGAAACATAGTTTTGCCGTTTGGCGTAGATAAAATCTTAAAAACTACATGGTCGATTTCTGTGAAATTTTTACCGGTTATACCGTATACTACATACTAGCTCTCGTCGATACCGAAATTATATTTTTACGTTGAGTCCATCATACTTTTCTTTTGAAATTCATAAAAATTGTTAAATTATACAACGTTCACAATTGAATATTCCTTTATGCGATGCGTAAAAAAAAAGAAATAGATCTCTAAATGGAGGAGTTATTATACCCAAGAGATTAGCAATTAAACTGACGAGTTAATAATTTAAATATTTAGTTTTACTATCGTCCTTTAGTTTCTCAAATGAATATTTATACAATATAATTAAACAAATTCAATTTTCTTATATATATATAAATATATATGCATATATATATATATATATATATATGTAATATATAATATATACATAAAGTACAGGAGGAAATTAAATTTGTCTAATTTCCCTAAGAATCGTAGTAAAATGAATTAAAATTTGTGAAAGTATTCTGAACGCCACTCGTCAAAACTATTGGTAATCTACTTGTGGCAGGTTTCACAAACACCTGTCTTTCCCTGAATGTTTCCGTTCGAGCCAGAATTCGACGGTTCGCAACACCAGAAGAACATAAGCAAATTTACAGTGGGAATCGAAATGTTCATTATGTTCCAGCGATTTGGGTCAACCTAGGAAAATAACGACCAGTACGCTAGCTTGCGTTTGCGAGACGGAAAGGTAAACAGTGCAGCAGTGGCCTGATCGAAATGGAATTCGGAAAACCGCGAATCGTTATTCGCTGCGTGACACGTACCTTTCTATATCGTTCACTTGTCGGAGTGCTATTTCTCTCATTTCTTTACTTTTTACTTTTCTTCCTCCTTCCTTTTTTCTGCTGAAATTATAACATTTTAAGTCCCAGTATGTATACGAGAACGATGATTTGATAATAAATCGCTTTTCGAATTCACTCTGATGTCGAGTGGGTTTGCGAGCATTCGCTAATGGCTCTTTACCTAGATACGAAGTTCCAATTATTTTCGTTCCGATCGAAATTAATAAACCGACCGTTACACAAATATCTCAAGCAATGCTCGATTCGTTAATAGAAGTAGTCAGCGTTTCCGTAATTACGAACTTTCTCTATCAAGGAAATTAATGAATATACAGCGAGTTCGTGGCTTGGCCGAGCTAAAAATGAAAAACAACGAAATACAAATACTCACGATTATCGCATAAAAGAGAGAACGAATGATATACAAAGAGTATGAAAAATTCGCTCTTCATGAAAAACTTCCTCTTTAATCGGAATAGAGCGTCCGAATCCTTGACATCACGATAAATATGTGACACACGAGGTTCGAACGTGATCGTCCATGGCATAGACTTTCTATGAGATCGGTAAACATGTCAGCCGAGAAGCCGGTCGAGTAGTGCACTTGTCGAAGAAGTTTCCAAGCGCTTTATCGAGATTTCCTCGGTGAGGATACGGACGTCGTTCTCGACTCGGTGCTCGCTGGACCATGACAATCCGCGTGGTGCGCGTGGCCGATAAAAAATGGGTTTGCTTAAATTCACCGTCAACCGAGGAGAAGCGGCGATCCCTTGGACGCGTGCACCCTTCCTTAAGCGATTTAGCCGGTTGGCAGGACGATAAATAATATCGCAATTGCCGTGCAGAGGCCGTACTTCGTGCGGAAAAGTAATGAGAACTTTGCACCTTACAGGCTGCCCGGTGAAATATCGGGTAGTGCATGTAAAACGTCGCCCGGATGATTTAAAATGCATGTCCCTTCGGGAACTACGCTCGCGTGGCTATCACGGCGATCCGTAAATCAGCTAGTTGTTCCGTGAATCTTTTAACGTCCTTTGTGATTTCTTTCGTAGCAGCCGAATCTTGAGAAATCACACCATAGCCCCTAGCGTATAATACGATAATAGCAGAGAGACTGTTTGGCTTTTCAATTACGTCCAATGGCGGTTACGTTTGACGTGTTAGATTTCACGCGTGAGATTGTTAAGCAGTCTATATTGGTCTATATGATACATTTACTACCGCACATAAGTAGAGAATTATAAATTTTAGAGAATTTATGTACTCGCTAGGACCACTGAGATATCGAAGTTTCTTTTTCAGGTGGTGACCACGATATATGCTACGCGAGCATAGAAAAATGAAAGCCCATCTATTACAGATGCGTCGTTTTACGCCGGTAGGATTGCAACAATAGGGAGGATGAATTTGCTTTATGTTGTGAAAGAGTCGTCAGGGAGTCTGCGTTTAGTGAGGCAAAAGAATCTCTCCAATGCGAGTCTGACAAAAAGTAAGATTATCACCGATAAATCTTCTACCCACTCCATCCATAAAAAAAGAGTTCCTTTTCCTTTTTATGAAATAACAGGTAACCGTAGAACCTGTTTCATTCGCGATTACGTATAATATTCAAAATCGGTATCAGTATTAGAAAAAAAAAAAAAAAAAAGGAAAGAAACAAAAATAATATTGCGTTTCAGGCGTACTATTCACGAACGATATGGCTTAAACCTACTTCATAAACCACCATAACCTTATCATACCCACCTTACTCCTTGATCTCGCAACCTTCGATCCATCTCTTCAGCAGCGTGAGCTGCAGAAGTTATCGCGATACAAGGAATGCGGTTTTCGTGCTTATTCAACAGCCAGACGCGATTATGGTCGCGCGTAGGGTGAGAAGAGAAAGGGGGAAAAAAGGCTGCAGGACGTTGTTCATTCTAGCGAGAGGGCCGTCACCGAGTCTGGGCTTACTAGACCAAGAGAATCCTCTCTATGCGAGCTGGATAAAAAATGGGATTGCTTAAATTCACCGTCAACCCCAAGAGTCGGCCCCTCGTTCGCAAGAAGTTTGGCGAACCATTGCGGCAATAAATAATGGCGAATCCGCCCCTTTCGTCCCATAGACCACGAAAGACAGGAAGAGAGAGAGAGAGAGAGAAGGAACGTGTGAGCCAAGAAAGTAATGAGAACTTTGCACCTCCAGCCCCTGCTTGGTATAATGTCGATTCATACACGTATCGCCGATTTAATGTACACTTGGGGGAACCGTGCGTTGGTTATTATTTACTGCGTGTACATAAATTTAATGGGGAAGCTAGTACGCCGCGTACATCGCAAGCCGCCATTTTAATGGTATCTTGAGCGCGTGAACCGCGAACGTCTCTATTAAAAAGAGTTTTATCTTGATTTATTCCCACCTAGAGAAATTGCTAGAGATTATTTTGGAGAGGAAGCGAATGGGAGGGGAGTAGTAACGAATAATTTTATTATGCCGCTGATAAACACGGAACATTTGGAGGAATCGCGTTATTAAGAAAAATAATACACCGCTTGTTGCCGATATTAAATTTCTAACGAAACTTAAAATGTTCTGCTTTTCTCACCGACAACTTGGCTTCTTCGATAATGTCACTTAAAGAGATTAGATCGTGGAGCCGTTGTCTCCAAACGAGCCGAGCCATTCCCGATATTATGAAGAGTGTGTTTGCCGTTTCATGCGCGTTTTCTGGTAGCCGATGATAATTGTGTTAATTTATTATCCGCTATCGTTCACCCGAGGTACGGCTCTTCGTTGATTAAGCGGGCCGCGTGATTAAGCTGAAAGCGTGTAAGTATGATTCATCGTGAGTTTCCAAACAACGACGCCGTCCGTGCACACGTAATCCTGATTAAGAAAGCTCCTCGACTTCCGGGCTCGCCTCCCGAATCCATAGACGGTTTCCCGATCAAACGACGCACGATACGACCGTATGGGTACAAGATATCGCCTCTGGCCTTCACGCGATCCGGAAGAAATTAGCGAATTCGATTTAGAAGCAACCGGTTGCACCTTCTGTCGACTGCCACCTTCCAGCAATGAAATTGGTGATTTACTACGGTTGCCGTGGCGAAACGGCCAAGCGCAGACTCGATCATTTCTTCTCCGTTCGATCTGTCCTTCGTGAGAGTTTACGCTACACGAGGAAAAAAGGGAAAAAGAAGATGGTGTCATTTTTCTTGCGAGAAACCTTTTCCCAGTGCAGAGCGGCGCATGTACGACTGGAGAGTTTTTGCGAAGCAACGCATTACACTGCCTACCAAAAGGCTGCTTCCTTAACACGTTTTTCAGAAAACGTCATAGTTTATCGAGTCAGATGTTTTTCCCGGGTTGCGCGTCTCTTTCTATACGGAATCAGCAAAAACAGCCCTTCGGATCCATAATTCATACACCCTCCAGCGCTCTTAAACGTTATCCACCCTCTGATTTCCAATGGTATCGCTCTATTATACTTCGAAAACGGTGAACCGTAACGTTGCTGGTGGCTATGGAAACTCGTGCATCCACGACACTCAGTGTCGTTTTCAACCTGTGGTCATCGTGATTGTTGCAGTTATGCTTTAAACCACAGCCAGGTGGAATAGCATTTAGGCCGGCATAGCAGGGTCGATTCCTGGTAGCGAAATTTTTACCTAGTCCACTTTCTAGGGCGTATTTCTCCTTCTGTTCGGGAAAAATAAGGGTCGGGCGATTAAATCTGTGGCACCGGTGATTTCCTACTGACAGCCGTAATAAGTCGTCGGTTCCGGAACAATATGATTTCTACTCGTGGAAAATTGGTTTGCGTGTTTATGGTATAGCCAACAGATGGGACCGGTAAACGAGCATGACTGTTATTTTCCGTGGCCGAAGAGTTCGATAGTTACTCGAACAGTTGGCAACCTGCCTGGCAGTCTCCTTATCGTTAGGTAAACTTTAGATTCTCTGTTGATCCGTTTTCCTCGCTCGTGGAAACGTTTAACGCGAAACAATACTGTTAAATTACAAATTTCACGGGGTATCGGACTCACGGATATGTAATTCCCGTTGTATTTTCTTCCGTCCTGGCCACGCTCTCTTTTCTCGATACTTCTATTATACCTTAATATTTTCTATCAGTTCAAGACCTCATAAAGAGCGAAAATTTGCGGGATTACAGGAGATGCCGGATCATTTTGAGGAGATTACTTCGTTAGAGCTTCACCTTCTCAATTACCAAAAATAGATTTTTCTCATTTCCACTGTGGAGGAATAATCAACAGACATATCCGGTCTGTCGCTGTCTTCCGACACCGACATATCGATAGTAGTGTCCTTTTTCCTACTGCGATCGATATTCCAACTGTAGCGCCACGCGTTAAGGAGTTAAAACCATCTCAGTGTATTACGACGTGCACGAGTTAGAGTTTCTCGATTCCGGGCCATATGGTGTCAGCGTATTACGTGATGCTGCGTGCTCGAGGAACTAACGTGCGATCGAACTCGATCAGGTGAAGTAATAGAATTAATCGAACGCAGTGCCAGTTAGATTGAGCTGACACGACAACGACGATATGTGCACGGAGAAACATATCGGTTTGTGAGTCTTTGCCAGTTTATAACTGTTGCTTCCTGCAGTAATGTAGGATCCTGGCCGTATACGTTGGCAGTTTGCCCCGAGTCCTGGGTACAGTCAATATTTTGGGCAGGTCTGGATCTGGTTGTCGTAGGTATTACCGCCTTTCCTGGATTCCTTCGTGCTTCGTGGCAGCAGGTAGAAAACCGTATAAACGCTCAATTGACCCTGGTGCTCGGCTAGAGGATCGAAGGACTCCCTTGTGTATGCTTTCCTCCTCGTACACACGCTCGCTTTGTGGGTGCGACGATTGTGTTTGCCGACGTAGTCTGGTGTCGAATCGCGTCTAAACAGGAGATATCTTATTTCCGTGACGCCACATTGGAGAACGTGTCTCTCATTCTATGCTCTGATCCTAGCACGATCGGTGTGTACGGTCAGTTTTTACCGGTCGCTATAAATTCCATGGCACAGAGATGTCTATCTTTATGGATTTCTGTTTTACGACTTGAACAAATAGATTTTAGTTTCGGCTCAGGTTGCTTTTTAATGTCACGGTGTTTTCGATCCACATCATCAGATAAGGTAAGCGAAATCCGCCAGGGCTAGAAATCTGCGATCGATCGGTAAACAGATCAGCGGACCGCCAAACTTCCGCGCGAGGAGAACTATCGGGCCGTGTCGTGCAACTTAAAAATTTCATTTTCGAGATAAAGCTAGGAGAATTTTTGAACTGCGATTAGATCTATAAAGAGAGAGAAAGAGAGAGAGGCAGGGAAAGAGGGAAATGGAGGTAGGGTATACAATTTCCCGGAGACAACGTAAACGAAATTCGACCCTTAACCCGTTTGCGATGCCAGATACGTGACGAAAACTCGGTTGTGCCACTACCAGGAACATACGTAACTAAGCTGCTATATGAAATTTTCTAAAACAGGGTTAGAAACACTTTCCAACAATAAAAAAATCTATCTAACAATAAGAGGATCACAATTTAGAATGATAAAGCTTTCTAATTGTAAATTTTGTTGTCTATTCTCACACGTAAGAAACGAATACATTACGTTGTAATACGTACATTTGAACATTTTAGATTCTTTATCTCAATTTAAACGTTGATTTATGTATTTTTATTATAGATATCTTTTGCTCGAAATAATATTGCAAGTTCTTTGATATTTTATTTGTAACGGCACAACGAATACGCACGAAATACGAATCATTTTCATAGGAGAAAGTTATAAAATACAAAACAATCTTCTTCAAAAATAATATCAGAGACAATATTTCTTTCAATGCTGCATCAATTCTGACACAATACTTGGATTAATAGACTTATTCCGAAGAGAAGTAAATTGAAAATGGACACTTGATATATTACAACCCAATAGCTAAAGTTGACGTTTAGTTACACAATTATTTGAAAGTGTTACACACTCAGCATTTCGCCCTGAACGTGGCAACGATTAAAGTACTCGGATGCCAGCGGAGTACGAGTGAAATACTGAGTCATTAGTATATCAGCCGTGTTACGTAATCGCGACGCATGGGGTTCTGGTACTGCGCCATCGAAAAACGGTGTTACGGCTATCGCGACCGGCATCTCATCCTTCTCGGAAAAGCGTAATACCGCAGACAAACACTGCAGAACGCAGATTCGGCACTCGTCGAAATAATCTTGCCTGGTCGGAGGCAAGGGGACGCCACGAATAGGAAGCAGCCGTCGTAGCGTCGCGGCGCTCCGCTATCTTGTGTTTGGATAATACACACAGATAGTCGGATAATTCACTTGTCTCGTCGAAAATGAAATTACGACGGCGGTGGTGTAGCTATGTAAAACCCGGCAGTTGGAGAAATAGCAACGCAGCGGCCGCGAGGCAATGCATAAAAGCAGTACAACGTGTATTATTTTACATTTCCCAGACGGTTTTCCTATGGGGATTCAAGAGAAGAGTATCGTCCCCTCTGAGTCTCCCTTCTTCCCTAAATAATTCTCTCGTCGCAAGCCCCGCCATCGAGAAACACGGTAAACTTTCTCGTCCTTAGAAATTTATATTCAATAAAACTACTTTACGAACTATTACCACTTTATTACTATCCTGTAAATAAAAGCACAGCGGCGAGTCGTGTTTCGCCTGTTTAGAGTCGAATTCTGTGACAAGGGCCGCGTGGGACGAATTCGCTTCTAAGTACGGGATTACAGGAAAACGAGTCCCCTTTCGTGCAATATCGCCGAGCGTATACCTACTATCGTAGATCAAACGGTTAGAAATTCAGCCTGTAGGAATTTGTATCTGTTTAAACATAAACTTGATCTTGATTGTTTTAAGGAGAACGGATCGTTATTGCGTGTAAAATAATAGTAACTTAATTGATACGTAGTGGAGATTATGCACACGCCTGCATTGTTATTCAAGTCAATCATAAAACACGATAGCTTGTAATCACCCTCTTTCAAGCTATCAATGCTCGTATCTCGCGTTTCTGTGTTATCACGCTGACTCGGCAAGAGTATTCCTTGTACAAAGGTCAACCGTGTCAAATCCTCGGTTACCCTTGCGGAACTGCAAAGTCCTGAATGTAATAAATGATCCATTTCCCTCTCCACTGGAACTGGCCCGGTTCCGTTACGGTTAGACAGGGGAAGGAGGGGCGGTCATGGAATAAATTAAGTATTCTGCGGAGGGCGGACAGGCTCGTTCACCTTCTGCACAAGGAGATAGTTTAGTTTTAAGGAAACTGGCTGGACGATGGACTACCTCCTGGGACGTCTGGACAAAAGGTCCAAGGCAAACCAAACTGCTTTCGAAATCGGGAGAAAAAAAGAAAGGTAACGAACAAAGAGAAGAATGAACAGGAGGATCAGGCGGACGAACGTGTGCGATAATAAATCACTTTGCAGAGGATCTTGAGGGAAATTCGGTGAGATCTCATCCATTAGGATTAGGAGCCTAAAAACACTGGACGAACGGGCACGAAAAATAACAACGAGCACGTTTAGCAAATAACGGAGGTGCGTTTATTTGTTGGTGTTGCAGGAAATATTTTCGAGGTCGGCGCTTACGTACAGCAGTCGGTGCTTGCGTTATGAAAACAACACTTTGGGCTTTCCCTCCATCGCGTCGGCCAGGGCTTCAAAACCGCGCTGCAGAATATTTACCTCGAGATTGCCAGCCCCTCCCCTTCCTTTAGTCTTTCTCTCTCATTCTCTCATTCTCTCTCATCTTCTCTCTCTCTCTTTCTCTCTCATTCTCTCATTCTCTCTCATCTTCTCTCTCTCTCATTCTCTCTCATTCTCTCTCTCTCTTTCTCTCTCTCTCTCTCTCAGTGTTCCCCCTTCGTTCATACCCCTCATATTTTGCCGTCGTTTTGGTAATCCGGGAATAGAAATACGAGTGGTTTCACCCTGACATCAGAGGGTATAAATTGAGGTACCTGGCGCGAGGCCGATTACACGATACGAAGCATCGAATGAGAGAGGGAAAATTGATAAGTCGCTCGAGTGGCGAATACCGTGAAGCGTACCACGGATTTTCGATCTGTTAACGGACGTTGACTCGTTACGATTCGTAAGGGGAGAATACGATAGAAAATATTTTCAAGCATATAACGATATAACAATACTGTTTTAAGCCCGTTAGATAAATATTGAATTAAACATTGAATGTCTTTCTCGATGGATCGTATCTTTTAAACGGAACATTTCGAACAAGTTCGTCTATGTAGGATAGATTTAGCGAACCTTCGCGTATCGTAGCCACATCGCTCGGCCATCGAGCGTTATTGGGTGCCATAAACTCATGCATAATGATATGAAACACTCGGGCTGAAATGAATATTCTCAACAGCTTTACCCATATTTAGCGAATATTCGGGGCGTCATGAAATATGTAGCGTATTTGCATCCCTGTACAGCTCGATGATCCTAGCCGCGTGTAAACCGCTGACAAATTCACACATTCGAGACATTATAGACGCATTATCAACGAATACTGAAACGGTAAATTTTCAGCTCAACGTTCAAACGGAGATATGGTAAACTAATACCTGTCTGATATTTTAATCAAAGATGATCGATATGTTCTAGCTCGGTTTGGACTATAGACTAAGTGCAAGGTTATTAGTTACTTAACTTAATCGAGTACTTTGCAACAAACTAATTCCTGTTCAATCTAAAAAGAAGTCTTTGGATTTTAAGGGTCTTCAAAAAAATATTATTTAACGAATATCGTGTATAATATCCGCTATTAAAAACTGAATTAATATCGTTTTAAATTGTGATATTTTTCTTTCTAAACGTACAGTATAATTTTATTGAACAAGTGAAACTTCCAGAATCGATTCTTAATTAATTTCTTAGTATCAACATCCATCAATGTGACTTTTGAACAGCTGAATCATTACGCCCTTGTTACAGTAAATAGCGTATGTTTGGACTTAATGTCTGTGGATATCTCAAAATTAAATAAATATTGAATCGAGCGACACGATGTAAAGCTAGACGAATAATCGCAACAGATAAACGAAAACGAAAGGGACCGTCCGTACAAAACTATGACTTCTAAAATACAGAGAGTCAATAAAGTCCCTCTCTCGCTCGTGCAATATCATCAGGGGACAGAAGTACGATCATGTTAACTCGATGCTTCGTCACCCTCGGCGCCGAGTTTCGAGTCAAGCCGGTGTTGAAATTTTGTTCGATGAGCGAAGTACACGCGGGTTTAATTTGTAGTACAGCCGGATATGCGGTGTGGGTGGCGAACATTGGCGGGTGGATGTGTGGGACGAGTGGGCGGGTGCGGCGGCGGACGGGCTGCTAGTCAAATTTATTGAAACGCACGCTATTCTCCTCCCGTCCCTAGAGACCGAATTCTGGTATTGCGCAACGGTTTGCCCGATAGAGTCGAATTCTACAGCAACGGTACACTCGAAGGACTGAGGGGGGTTTGTTAAGGGATATTCCGTGGCCAGTCGCTCCACCTCACTCCCTGCCCGACCGCCGCTCTGTATATTTTGTAATTTAATTGCCGCCGGACAAGATGGAACACGCTTCCCGGTGAATCAATTTAAATTCCGCGGGCCCGTCGGTCGAGAGAACTTAAGCCGTTAAATTAATTTGTACTACGCGTCGTCGGTTAGTGCTCGAAGAAAGCAGTACAGCGGTTTATTCGGGTTTGCCTGTATAGTAACGTTTCCTTTGCTGCTTGTATACCACATGGTTTCTAATACAGTTCGACTATACGTACGGTGGACCGAGTCTGTGGCTGGAAATGTTTCATTGAAGCGGAGCTCCATGAAATTCCTGTCTCAATTATATCTTTACAATTTTACAACAAACATTTCTATATTAGATACGAATACGATACAAGAGCTTTTGTGAATTCGTCGTACAGAAGTAATTCGATTAGTAAAATGGTTCCATTACAATTTCATTACGAAGTTGATATTCAGCAGGGAAAGAATTAAATTACATGAAGAAGAAAATGCAGCCGGTCAGGGCCATCTACATTTACCTAATTGACTTCGAAATGAAAATTTTCGCCGCTCGTATAGTACTTCAATTTATCGGGACGTTATCCCAGCCTGTCCCGGGAGACGTCGGGTTGTGCTTGAAAACAGCTTGTCTGATAGAGTTGAATTGTGCGGTATGTTAGATACGTGCCTCCAGAGGAATAGGCTAAATTGCTATAAAATATGTCAGAGGGAACTTGGAGTATCAAACTAAAATAGAACCTAGAGAGCTTTATTGTTTGTCCTTGCTGTCCGCCTTATTCTCACTCGTTGACTATCGTTGAATTTGGAAATTGTATATTCTTTTCCAACTCTGTTATCTTTCTTTTTCTCTCTTTTACTCAGCGGCGCATACAAAAACGTTTAAATATCTTAAACGATATCTTAACAAGTATTAACCGCAAATATTTGAGAAGCTCGGCATATAACGTTTCTATTACATTTTATTGGTCTCTAGTTTGTAAATGGTCATCGATACGAATACCGAATAGAGGGATAAGGGTGTTTCGGTCGTATCAGTTGTCGAAACAGGGCTATTATTTGCGTTTGACCTAAATGCTGAGTCAAGTTTTGCGTGAGCTACGAAGGAATAAGGGTCGTTGAAAAGGGGTGCTGAATCAGACCATGTCCACACGATTCGTTTAACGTTTTCTTATCAATCGTCTCGAAACCTGGAACTACTGCGCGTGCAAATTTAAATCGCGTCGAATGGTATCGCTGACGATAACCATGAAATGCGAAATTTCCGTCCAGTTTGCCATTATCGTAGAGAGAATCGTAGAAGGCAAAGGAATAGGATTTTGTTTAGCGGCATGGTCGCGTGAAAATCAGCTTTATGGAAGCAAATTAATCTCCCGTTGTTCTCTGTAATTTCTCTAATACACGGTTTACATGACACAGCTGGATTGTTCGTAATAGTCGAACAGGAAGGGTCATGAGATTATTCAAATCCGTTTCCGAACTGAACCATTCGGAACTATATTCGAGAACTTGTCGTACCGTTCTCTACCTGTCTTACGCTTGTTATACTATTCGTAAAAGACGAACTTCCCTCCGCGTAACGAGGTTCCAGACAAGTTTCGTTGCAGCGGCGATATTTCTCCACTCACGCGAAAAAATGTAAAAATATGCTTCGCATATTTTCAGACATAAATCGCGGAATTACGTCACGCGAGTGTTTAGCTATTTTTATTTATAACCCGCGGCATTAACTTTTACGTGAAATCGATAGTCCGTTTGTTCCTTTCCAGCGTCGGTCTGCGCCAAAGAAGGGAGAGAGGGCCGTAGAGAAAAAAGAGAGCGAAAAATTTAATACGTTATTGGTGGCGAAGAGATTTATCGAAATGCGCGTTGCTCCTCTCCCTTGGGAATAAATTCCGCGCTGCACGCTGCTTTACCAGACAGAGTCGAATTGCACGGGGTGGTAGATACGAAGGACTAGAGGGGTGGCTAAAGGTTACGCCGAGGCAGGGCTGTACATTTGCATCAAAGACTCTGGTCCGAGGTACTCACGTATATTTTTCTTTTCGCACATTATTAAAATAAATGGACTTCCAAATGAGAGACGTTATCAGCGGACATTTTACTTGTAAAACCTAAAAATCTAAATCGCAACCTGTCTACGAAACCGTAACGTACCGTGCATGCTGTGTCTCTACGATTCTAAAATCCCTTCGTCACGCTGAAATAAAATCATACTACGGTTCGCATAACATCAAAATCTGCAGAATTGCAAACACGTTAGCCGAGATAAACACCCTCTGAATTTCACACTTAAACGATATTCACCCTAAAAATATTTTTCCCCGGTTACAACAATTTCCCTTGTAAAAAAAGGACGTATGAAAGAAAAACTAGTGACTGACTCCGTTACGGTCTCCTGTTTCACTCTACGGTCCCCGGTCAGAAGGACTGGAAGTTCATATCGAGTGTAGAGGGTGCGACTCGATTTCACCCCCTGAATTCACCGACAGCATTGGGCAGGGAATAGAACACAGATCCGCGTACATACCTAGCCGAGACAATCATAACAAGCGGCTTGTCGGAGCGAAAGGCAGCAACGGCAGCGCTAGCGTTACCGGGGTAGATGAAACACCGGCGGGCTTAAGTTCACCCTCCTAGCGCCAATGAAAGAAGACCATGGAACGGGGGGATGAATCCGCCTGGATACGCAACGGTGACGATTACATCGAGCCAGGAGGCTCCGGTGGAATTCGCCACGGAACGAGTCGGTTCAGCGAGCGTCGCGAATCGCTCCTATAAATTATCCTTGCTAAAACGACACCCGGCATTCGCAATTATTTAAATGTACCGGATAACGACGAGAACGATGAGTCCACATCGAGCAGCGAGGAGCATCGTGCGGGAACTACGGTATGAAGAAAATGACAGAGTGTTCGGTCTGATCATTTTAATACCTAGTGGAAGAAAGATCCTTGGAGGGTACCGTTCGCGAAGTGTTCTAACTTAAAGGAGTCACCGACCGTGTAGTTACGTTCGGCAGACTTCGATTTTTGTTGAAAGTTTTAAGAATGTAGAATAAATTCGAGCAAAGAAAAAGAGAAAATCGTGAAGACATCACACGGGACAACGTCTTGCATTTAACGAATTTGACAACTCAGATTTTGTAGGTCCCCACTTTCGATTTACCAAATGGTACTTCTGGAATTGCTTTTCCGACAGAAATCTGGCATTTGCTTGATGGAGCAATTTATTGAAACGTTGTTCTTAGTTCGTCCCAAGGGGTGAGTGCTTCACTCCGCAGCAGCTTCACCGAGGTAGTTGAATGGCGCACGACAGACATAAAGAAGGTTTTTCAAGAAATATGCTGAGGTTGCTCCTAATGCTAGTATTTCCGAAATACACCTCGCTATTCTTCAAACGTTTTCGAGAGAGCCGAGGAAATTGGTTTTGAAAGTCTAATACGTTTAATATCAAATTTTCCTGAATGTTTGAACTTACTAAAATGTTTTGCTTTCGATTTACATTCTCTCAGAGCAAACATCCATCGTGCAATGAACAGAAAGTATATCTAAAGGTTTATTATTATTATTATGAAATTTATTATTTATTCGAAGTTCGAATTTTGTATCGTTCTTTATAAAACATACGATGTTATCTTGTAGTCAAATAATCCAATTTTCCGATAATATTAGACTAACAGTTGAAAAGTACGGAGGGAATTCCAGCGATTCAAATATTACATACTTTGCAGGTTCGATCCCAGAACCGAACGTTATCTAATTGTAAGTTAACGTGGAAGCTTCCGAAGTGCCAGTCCAAGTGACTTGAAGGTACTGAATGATGATAGCGAGCCGCGTACAAAGAAGAAAGTTCAGAGAGAACAGATAGGTCCAGGACTTTAAGATGGTATTAAAAGATTCCAAACTTTCTCCGTCAAAGCATCGGAATGTCCTCGATATCGAACTTTCAAAGACGCTACCTTGCTTTTGCTCCATAAGTCACCATAATTCAACTTTAGACGTAAATAGGTTGTACTTAACAATTCTCTTCGATGTTTCCAAAATATGGCAAGTTCGAGCTTATTAAATCATATAAATAAATTTTAATATTTACATTCAACATTTAATATTTATGTTCTATTGAAAAGAAATATTTTGGAAGAATAAAAAGATGCTTTCTGCTATGTATAAAAGACAATGGCGAAGAATGCGCCCTTGACAATGCAGGATACCGTTGATTAAAGGAGCAATCATGATCACCCTGAGGCTGCAGGATACAGGAGACACGACACACCGTATAGTGAAAAGATTCCACCCTGGAGTTCATGGAACATCCTGAACCACACTAGAGTGCTCTGTGTAGTCTGTGGTGTGTTTTACGTCTGTGTCCTGAAATTCTGATCGAACGTTAGATTTGTGCCCCTCAACTTGAAACAGTCTGAAACAGGTCTTACAACAATAGGGTAGCACGTGATGAATTCTAATTTAAAATCTGACTCAATTATAGACACCATTGTTGACCAAAATGAGCTACTATCATGGTCGCATATCTGGCTGATGGCCCAAATAGTGATCCAAATTGAATATCTGTCACTCATTTCATCATTTTTTACAAATGATTATAACTGAATTAAAGTTAAATTTTTAACGAGATCGTGTCATAGCTACCTAAATTAAAATAACATTCTGAACAAAGTCATGGTTTAATCGAAAATAGCTGAATGACACGTATTTTCTAGATCAAAATAGTCTATTTTATTGATATAATTATAGAATGATGGTTCCCAGTTAATTTAATCGTAGAGCGATGTCGTCTGGTATACAGATTTAGAAATAAGACATTCGTTATACCTTCTTTGCTAATGTGCAATTACTTATTCGAATGTTATCGTTTTAACATAGCAACGTTGTCGAGTACACGTATAAATCATATCTCTAACTACCCTATGGAAGAGTGACACAGTGTTATCAGAATAGGGGATCTCAGTTGGTGAATAGATTCGCATATAGGTACATATACATACATATCTATTTTGCGTTACACCGTAACCCCTCTATTCAAGTGATTCAATATCGAATCAGTTCCGAATCGAGAAGGATTTAACGAAAACGAATTACGAACAGCGAAACAGAATTATCGGGGCAAGTAAAACGCATTCGAATTCCGTTTGAAGGAAAATGCGTACTCATGCTCTCACACGGCAGAATCAGTAAAATGCTATTTTCGCGAAGGAAAAAATTATTCGAGACGTTTCATTTGGAACGATGGCGAGCGTTGAAAGAATGCTCGCAAGAAATTCTTTAGCGCAACACTTTCTATAGTAAACTCAGATTTCCACCGCGAATCTATTCACAAGCCATTTAATACATTTTTGTTTGTTTCTTTATCAAATTTCTTTTGACCGTTTTCACGCGTCACATGTATCTCGGTTCCAGCGCATTCTTCATTTGCACGCGTTTTTAGAGCGAAAGTAACCGTTGGCGCGACCAACAACGAAAACACGATTCGAAGTAACGTGCAAATTCTCAATAACGCGTTCGCGTGATACACGATTTTTCTTCCTTCCCTTCTTTTTCCTTAAATACACGACGTATTACATTTAATGTCGGGCTACGTTACATATAATCGGTGCGCCAAGATCTTGCGTAGTATTAACATTTGTCTCGCACGAAACGAGTCACAGGAGAACGAACACGAACGTAACGTACCGAAAGACGCGTGCTCTATTAAGTGAAATTTCGTTTCGTTTAATCGAATCTAAAGGCTGGAAAAGGGAAAAGGAGAAAAAATGGAGAAAAGAAAACGCTGCGTTTTCTGGTTCGGTCACAATGGACGTAAATTGAAAATAGACGCGTTCCCGTTCCAACCGAAATCTTCTGTCCCAATTACCATCAAGATATATTCAATCGTAGGGACATCTAATCAGACACCACAGCCGAGTGAATCTGCGGGCAGTTTATAAATTGGACCCTCCTTGTATATGCTGATAGAGGTCTAGAGAGAAGGGAGAGCAGAATCAATGTGATGGAACTCAGAATTAGAAGAGGAGGAACTACGGGGGAGAAGTAGATTTCAACCCTCCCGAGGGGATTTTCAGGCTAGCGAGTTCCGTCCGGGGTACCTTTAGTCTCTCTAGTCGTGTTCCACGAGCCGACATCCCGCTGCACTATATGGTGACATTCATCTCGATTCAATTTTCTCGGATAAAAATTATAACTATATCGCCGTAGGATCCTCCACGGCATTTATATTATTGTCTCGACCGAAGCACCGTACCGTTTCATGATAATGGTCAAAGAACTATACTCAACAATGCATTGGATTTATTATTTTACTATAATGATTAGTAATTTTTGTATTATTATTTTCTTTTTAATAAATAGCACACGCGAAACAGAGTTGGAAAATTGACAACCATCCTCGCAGATGCGCAAAAAGAATCGTACAGTAGCACAAAGAGACATTATCATTTCTCATAATAGATTTCCTACTCGACAAAGTAAGAAGTTTTGATAAGCCGCTTACAGGGAATTGAAAAGATATCGATTGCCTTTATACTGGTAGCGCGAATAATAATCTTTTGAAATTTTAAGGATCACCCTTTATTAAGGTAATTGTTTCCTTGAGTGGCTGTATCGGCTTGTGCCACTTGCCGAATAGAACTGGAGCCGTATGACCTGTGCTACGATAACGATACACCTACGCCGCGACTTGCTGGCTCCTGAACATGGGGTTTCTCCGAACCGAAATAGCGGACACTGCGCTCGGTTCCACGAGACACCGGCGAGACGTTAAATTGGAATTCGTAGCAATTGTAACGGGCATTGCCAGTCGAATGAGTTACGGTACGGTAGATTTCCGGTTTCTTATTCCACGCGCCTGCCATTGTAACGCCGGGTGGTAAACGGAATCGTGTTTTGCACGACCGTGATATTTTACCTGCCTACGACACGAGACATAAGAAGAAGCGGTCTCGCCACCATGAACGTAAAATCACAGCCGTGGGAGGTGAAGTGAGTGGAGGGAGAAGGGGGTGAGGAGAGATACGTCATACAAATGGGTTGTCATTCATTTCCACCGGCTTCCCTTGATTCTGATTCATGCCTCCCGCAGTTTCGTATTACTCATATATAAAAGAAGCGTGTGCGCGCGGCTTAAACAAAGCTCAATTCACCTGACGCGAACCTCTCGTTCCGAGCATGTCAGTGGTCGCAGCAGCTTCGTGTGACACGCACCCGTTTGCACGTACCCCAATGGCTGTACCGGGTCGATCCGAGCGCGATTATCTTATTTAAATTACATCGAGACTCGAAGAGATGGGATGCTGGCGGGTGGTATAATCAAATTGAAACTACAAGCGTTGTTCCGTGGCGGCTCGCAGAAGGGTTCGATGGTACGACGCTACGCTGTCGAACGAACGAATAATGAAAAATAATAGGTGGAGTATAGGTCGATCTATAACAACCTTAAACCGGTTACGATATTTCTTTTTAAAAGCACGAGCGTGCTGCTCTCGTTGCACGGATAATATGCGTACTTTTGTTTACTTCTTTTCTTGTTCTTCATCAAGAGTTCCTTCCTACTTTTCTCGTTATACGTGAAGAAAGAAAAAATAAAGATAGAGATAGGAAGGAAGAAGAGGGAAGAGAGGAAGAAACGAAGAAGTCGAGAGACAAAGAGAGAGAGAGAGAGAAAGACAAAAATGCAAATTGAAGTTAGCTCGTTTGCATAATTCAATCCTTTATGCTATCTTTTCGATCGATAATGCGAGAAGTTGCATAATACATTTTTTATTAAGCGCAACTAACACGAACAAGGGGTGCGGGCGTTTTATGCGGTGCACCATCAAATATGCAATAAATTTCCGCGAACGTAAATATTTCAGCGCGTTTAGCAAATCTCCAGTTGGTGAACTGTCCGTACTAAAACCGCAATTTCCTGTCGCTACATAAATGTCGAAAATCCTGTAAACGACGTTTTAATTAGAGACTTGCGTTCACCCGGCTAAACACACCGCGAGCGTCATTTGTGCTGGCGTCAATTATCATTTAAATAGTCCCCGCTAAATTGTACATGCATTATACACGTATATATGTGTTGCTGTTTCATAATTTATACTCTTTAACGAATGTTTACCCGGTGATCGGTAACGGATAATGAGTTTACCTTTTCGTAGACGACTTTTTTCCTACGATTTCGCTTCGCAAAGGATCGATATGGTCTCATTATCCATTCGTGATTTCTTTTTCAAAGCCCATCCATACCGCTTTGATCGGCTTTTCTTTATGCTCCAAACTTCCACGCAACTTTTTATTAACTAACAACAAGTTTCGCGCGCGAAACCTACGACGAATTCGTGCTCATCAGACGGCTTCTTCGAAGATTCGTAGGCTGAGCTGCTGTATAGAAAGTTTCTTCCGTACTCGTTTGTAGGCACAATCCCGAGAAAACTTCGTTTAACTTCTAGAGACAGCCCAGGATACGTCAGAAACATAATGTGTTACTTGTTCTGCATTGTTTATAACGAATATTGGAGTGTGCGTCTGCAGAAAATAAGATGAATATAACGTAGTGGTAACTTTATGGATTATTCGTTTACGCTGTTGTAAGAAACAAAGTGGATTGATTAAGTTGCTAGATAGAAAGGATAATGATCCAAGTTTATATACTTCTCTATGCTTCTTATTCTTTATTTGATTAGTTTATTTATCTTCATAATTGGGAATTTCCGTAATACCTAGTTCACTCGAGAAAAATGTTACTTTTTCTTTCTCTTATCCGGAAGACTTTTAATTAGCCATTTTTAGAACTTTTAGGCAGCTGCCCTTTAGAAAAAAATATCCGACTTGGGATATCGACGGTCCGTAACAAATCGTGTTCATAAAATTCCGGGATTACGTACACACAGCACGCCCCTCGCATTAATCCCAAGGATAATTCGATTCATCAGGATCGAAACTGTAGTCGTATACTTAATCTATCTTTATAGCGTATCAAGATTGTGCCTACCGATGGCAAATCGTGGAGAAAACCCCTCAGAAGCTCAAAGGCTTTCAAAGTTCGTCACGCTGGTTATTCGTTGAATGTTGGAAATAATTCTTCCATCGTGCATTTGGACAGTGATATTCTTTTTATTCGACAGAAAAAGGGATTTAAGCTTATTTTTTTATATATCCGTCGAAAATTTGTTATTTATATATAAACAAAGGTCCTATAAAATGTTCACGATAGAACAAAAGGAGAAATTTTGTAAGTGGATTTTCCTACGAATATTAATCTTTATCGACAAAGAGAATTTTCCGAACAAGGCTACATTCAAGATACATATTGTTCGTTTCAAATGTTCCATATTGGGAACGAGCGTACTTCCCTACGTTTCGTAACTGATTCTCCTACATTCCTTGAAGTATACGGATATTTCAGAGCAATTCGACTAACGCAGTAAGTATCACCGGTTGTTCTCTGTAGAATGTTGGAGTGTTTGCAGAATTCGTAACGTACGAATATTTTCAACGAACCGATGTAACATTGAAAAGTTTCGAATGCTCGGACGCATCAAGTGCGAGTGGAGTATTTGACCTACTCTTAACCCGGTTCGTTTTACAGAAAAGTCCGCTTAATATTTTTTTTGTTCTCTTTTTTTCGCTTGCTTTCAAGTATGGTTAAATTTCAAAGAAAATTGAGTTGCTAATAGAAAACGAGCGGTTATTTGGAGCGTTTTGACAAGCGTAGGAGAGAACTAAGCGCACTGTCAACAGAACAAACTTTATTCGGCACTATCGCAGTGCACGAAATTTAATTAACGGATTAAATCGTGAATGACGGCGATGAATTAAATACCGCGCCGTATCGCTCGCGTGTTTCGAATCGCTTTGCACTGGAGATTAATTTTTCTGAAATCAACTATGGGGATTCCGGTGCTTGAAATTCTCGATAACAGAAGACAATGACCGATGGTCCGCTGTCAAGGTTCGATTGAAAAAACGAAAAGAATAATTGAATTTAGATTTTAATTCCATTTCATCATCGATACGCTCGATACGGTGAACGCCTTGTTTATCTCTAAATCCGGAAGAGTTTCCCGAATGGAAAAGGAAGCGGATTATCAAGCGGATTCCATGAATTTCCGTCGACAAGGAGAAAGGATTGTATCTCGATATCATTAATTATTGTGCTAAAGGGATACAGTAAAAATCCTGGCAATTTATTAATATCACAATCTGAACAACGAAATTAAAACGATGTACGAGTTTTTTCAGTGAAAAGATACGAAATGAAGCCTGGTTCTTTTTCCTCATGGCATGTTCGAGTTTAACTAGAAACTCGCGATCGCAAGATTAAAGCAACGAAATTGCTGGGCAGAACGGAAGATATGAAAGTCGGCGGAGAGAAATGTTGTAATTTTTTCGAAAATATCCCGTGTCCAATCGGAGGCAAGACAATTTCGGTAGCAAAACCGAGCCTCGTGTTCTGATTCTCGATTCAATAACAGAAAACATTGAACGGAAGGTACACACGCGGTATCGGCGCGTACACATCGAATTCAATAAAAACCGATTTGCCCAATTTTTCACTGCGCATAAATGGAATTTCGTGCTGTAGACGAGAAGCAACGTGGCCATAGGTAAACGTGGTCGATATATCGCCGATTTATTCGTCGGCCGTGTCGACTAATTAATTGAACGATAAAATTCGATTTCTTCGCTGCTCGTCAATTCGTAACTGACATAATTATGTACAGTGGATGAAAGGAGGAAGAATAACCGCCGACTATATTTGAATGGCTCGATGGAAAAGTTGTGCAAATGATAAAAACCTGATTTGAGAAAGCTGTAGAGACAAACTTCAATAGAAAAATATATACTTATGTATTTGAACATTCTATTGAGATATGTATAATTTTGTGTGCTAGTATAGATTAGCCGCGTAGTAATGACACACGTATGTGAATATGAGTGTATGGAAGTATGTGTGTGCACAGCGTCTCGAAAAACAGATGAATGCAACTGTTCCGTTGGCAGTGTGGCATAGAAGATGGTAAGACAAAGGGAGTGCTGAGACGCGTGTAAATGTATATCGATGAAGATCCTGCAAATCGTTTATTAAATAAATCTAAAACTATTTTAATATAAATTCTAAGTGTAATCTTAGTGTTCCTTTACTTTTAAGATCCACAATTCCCAACACATTCAAATACATTACTACCTGTGTTCATAAATGCTTGAATATTCATAACGAAATCTTTCAAATAAATACGTATGCAGATGAAAATATATTTATACTATCTTTCACTTTCTCGTTTAATTTTAACTTCACGATGCCGAGATACTAAAAAATTTAAACTATTCTTATCGAACAGTCGAGTAAGTACCTAAAAATACATAGAAGGACGGGATAATGCCTGACAGCTTGAGTGTGCTGTTATCATAAATTAAACAGTATCAAGTTGAGTAATTTATTGTGAAGTTGAGAAGAGGAAGAACGTCATAAGTAAGGAGACGACAACGACCGAAGGGGGTCAGTTTTTCGGGAACTGTAGCGTGAAAACGGGCGAAGCCACGGCGAATCGTCGCCAGTCACGCCCAGATACTATACTCGCTTTTGTATTCAATCCCTCCGTTGCCCCTCGGCAATTTCGTTTACGTGGACCAATGGCTCACAATAGGGTCTCACAAAGGGATGATCGGCTCCCCACTAATAAACCGGGGAGTTAGGGGAAATCGGACTCGTGTGCCGGATTCTATCGCGAGGATGAGTGGGTCAACCGATAAATGGCATACATCGGCGACGCCGGCGTCGCTCGCATCGTTCCTCTTCGCAAGAAACAAATCTATACGTTCGTTTCAACCGAAAAAGAGAAAAAAAATGTTGGATGGAAACGAGAAAGCTATCAGTGATTCGGTTTGTGGTTATTTTAATCCGTATGGAGGATATCTGTGATCCGTGATTAGACTGGTCTTCTCCTCTCGGTGCACATGGATGTGGTTAACGAGATTAATCCTTTACAGTTTTACGCCCTAAGCTCTCTCGGTTGTGCTACGGGGTGTAACGTACAACTGAATTTTATAGGACTTCGTGTTATACGAACTGAAATTCAATCTTGAAAGATATTAGAGCTTGCCGTGAGCTATGCAATTTAGATTTTAGTTCCAAAGCCTCGAGATATGGTGTACAGCGTAGTGTTGTGTGAAGATATAAATTATGATTTATTTTTATAACAAACGTAGTACATAAGCCAGACTTTAATGGAGTTTTCCAGTAAATTTTCGTAATGTTCCGCGATAAAATTATTTAAAAATCAAGAATGGTACAACCTTCCAACTTGAAGTTAAATTTCTATGAATTTATTGATACGGAAATGATCTTTCGTTAACTTAAAAAATAGTACAAATTCTTAGAAAAGATATATTCATGGAGCAATGTTTAGCAGTATTCGTGAGTAAAGGCAATATGGTTCCTAGCGGAGCAATACAAGAGGCAAGTTGCAGGGTAAGTAGTATAACGTGTTCGTGTAACACTTGAATAACGACGGTTCACGGGTGCAGTTCACGGGGAGCGACCCTATATAGTTTTGCCCTTTGCGATTCGCAGGACCATTTAAGCCATTCCAGTAGTTTTAACACGACGAAAAGACGACCTGATTGGTCCGAGGCGGTTCCCCAAGATAGTCCCGCATTTCTCATTCGAACCACCCTGAAACACTTTTGGGATTCTTCGCCTACTATGAATTTACAATGAGAACGACTCTTTGTCGTCAGAAACTTCGTTTTTACAGTGGCTCTTGGAGAAAAGTTTTGCCATTACAGGCTAAACGTTTTTCATAATGTGGAACAAACAGATGCGCTAGCCTAGCTTTAAAATCGCGCGAAATTCAACACTGTCTTCTTCTGAAGTATACTTTATACGGAATGGGACTAAATAAGAAACGAAAGGTGTGAAGAGAAGGAAGACAAAAGGATAGAGGGAGAGGGAGATAGAGAGAGAGAGAGAAAGTAAGGGAGCGTGGAAAAACTACAGAAGTGAAAGAAAGCGAGAAGAATGCAGATAGTAAGGGAAAAGGACGAAAAAGAGAGAAGAGGAAGAAGCTGGGATTAAAGGTGAAAGGGAAAGAGGAAAAGAATGAGAAGTGATAAGTTGAGGGAAAGCAAGGTAAACAAATAAAAGAAACAGTAAAAAGCAGGAAGAAAGAAATAGAACAGGGAAACAAAAATTTTTTCATCAAGATAAAACAACAACGTCACATCAGTCACGTTCAAATGACTATTCCAAGTGAGAAACTATATTAGTCACTCGCCTCAAAGAATGTATTAAGTCCTTCCCATATTTTTAACACGTGCAAAATTCGTTCTATTACTTTTTTTACTTTACCTTTCCCCCCATAGCATCTAGTTCGGTCACAGCCGGGAGTTCTGCTGGGGTTACTTCGCAGCCCACCATGGAACCAAATGGAAAGCAACCCCGAAATGGGCACCCCTCTCTCGACCATTAGATGTTTTTACAATGAATCCCTATTTACCGGCCTGTCAATGCAATATTTATGTTACCCGATATTACGTCTCCTAGCGAGTAATTGAAATTTTCCTAACGGCAAAGAGGTCTAGTCTTTCGATTTGGCTCCGATTTGCCTCGCTGAGTCAGCCAGTGATTTCTTCTGCGCAAAATCATTCCGTTCGATTACCAACAAGTGTTCTTGCGACACGAACCGATCGACAAATCCATGCATTCGCTCGATCGTCCGGATTTTCAACCAATACGGATCCTACATCTCCTTTGGTGAAATTCATCCGCGAACACGTGCACGATATGTATACGCATTCTCTCCAGAGAACCATGTAGCTCCTTTTTATCCGGGACGTCGAAGGTAGGAATATCGATGAAGAACGTAAGGCAAGCAGAAGCTCCGTAGCAGGCAATTCCCGTATATGTTGCATGAATTTATTGTTAATTTCCCTCGAAGCGAACCGCCACATCTACCTATTATCATTCGTTTCTTCAAACCTCTCTCTAGCTACCAGTTAACTTTCATTTACGATTCATACGTATATATTATACAATATTTCAAAAAAGTTACGTAAAATATCAACGATCAGAATAACTGGGTAATATCGTAAAATATGGTCGTTTGACGAGCCTTTTTCGCAAACAAACCGAGCTTGCAGCGCATTTGCAGTAATAATATTTACGATTTTTCGCTTGGAAAAACATAACGATTATATTACGAAAGAGTCTCGTTAATTAACACAGGAATCGTTCCTCTACCTTTTATCTCTTTTCTACCCCTCTTTCATTTCGCTGATGCTAGAACTCACTGTTTCGTCGTAAACGATGCTACTAATTACGGGCGGAAATGATTTTTTTTTTTTTGGCAACCTTTTTCTTCCTATGCGTGAGAGTTTCACGTCAGCGAATTACAACATGAACCTTGTCGTTTATATAGCAAGCATGACCGCATACGGTCCATTCTAGAAGATGGTCGAAAATAAACAGTTCGAGCAGCCAGAAACGTTTTAAACTTTAACGCGATACATCATGTTACCGTATCCACACGTTTCGACACAATATCAAAAGGAATTCCTGCGGAACGATCGTTTTTACAACCCTTTCTATTTTCGATCTTCAATTTTGCAATAAAAAAATATTTCTTCGCGAGTGAAGACTCTTCATACATCATCTGCAGGATAGAATGACAAACATTGATCGGGTGTCAACCGATTTACTATTATACGAAAACCGAGGGTTTTGAGACGAAACATTTAAGTGTTGTCGAGTTATCCTATTTTATATTATCTATAGCTGAAACTATGTTTTTCAAACGATTAATGATATCAAAATTTTAACGCGCGGTTGAGATTTTATAGATACACGTGTATAATGTATATTCACCGATTTGTGAAAGAATCAAAAGATTCTACAGCTACACGTATGAAACTTCCGTTATATTTCTAATACGCCGTCGGCTATTTAATCAAGAATTCACATCATGCTTGTATTTCGATATTTGGTAAAGCATATCGAACAAACATCTAGTTCTGACGGACGCTAGGGTTCGCATCGATTTTTTTTCGGATGAAGCGCCGACAAAGCGCCGGAGCACGGATTACAACGGGAAAGTATTTTATAAAAAATTCTTTAGCTTCATTAACATATTTGTACAATAAGTGTTAACGTATAAAATGTATCGACTTATGATACACGCAACTAACAACTATACTTAGATGTTACTTCGCTGAAAAGAATAAAATTCAAGTAATCATATTTTCGATTAAAAAATGATGAATCGTAATGTCCCATATTGATTATTGATATATCTTCTTTTTACAAAATGGGTTTCATAGAAATGAATCATTTGACGTTTCCGATTATACGAAGTGCCCTTCCTTTTTATTTCGATATCTCCGTCGATATGGTCCGTGCACTTTTTGCTGAGAATGGTCATGCGAATTACGTTTCAAGCCATGATGTCCGGTATAAACGAGAAACGCGTGCAATTTGCTTGCATCGTATCGGGAAACGGTGTTTGCGGCCGATGTATCGTAATATGTGTGCATATTGCAGCCGTGACACATTTCACAGATAATATCCAGAAATATTCCTAGCAGGAGAGCTCCCATTTTTACATTAATACTCGTTCGGAGGCTTAGAACGGGAGGGGTAGACATAGATAACAGAAAATTACGAAATTTATTGACTTTGTGTCTGTATTAGCGTTGCTTCGCGAAGTTACAGTATAATCTTCCTGCTTATATGGTATACTACATGTATTTTATGGAACACAATAGATAACGCAATCCCTTTTTAAGAAGATTTCCAGATCGTGTAATAAAAGGAACATTGGGGATTGACTGATAAAATACGGAATTGAGTAATTTATGTTGAAAGATTTAAAGCCAATTTTTTAGTATCAGTTACGTTTGAATCGATAATTATAACAGCTTTTAAAGAAACTTTAATTACGAGATATATTTGATATCTATATATTTACTTATAAGCCTCTTTTACAGAATATTCCTTGATAACGACTGATACGATCAAACAACTAACCAGTATCATGCCCTAAACAAGAATTTTCAAGCGATAAAGAACTAACACGTGGAAGAATAGCATAGAATGATGTTTCCAATTCTGTAATGTCGTCCTGCCCGTATCTTTTCATCCAAAGATCTTGGCAACGATCGCGGCACAAACATTTTCGTCGCATTTCTTTGAAATTATACTCAAATCGGCTAATAAAATTGAAGATGAATCCTATTGACTCGTTTCTTCGTGACTTAGTATAACTCGAAGTTACGGAACGCTTACGAACGCCTTGGATAAAGAAAGGCCGAGAACACGTATATAAAAAATATAATATTCAACGAGGAAGGAAAGGTTGGATAGAAGAGATGGTAGAGCTTGTTCAAGATCATGTAATGCAATCTGGGTGTAAATCGCAAAAGTGTGCGCCGAAATGCGAATAGCTGTTTGACGCTGCAGTTCACGTATGTAGAGCAAGTGGCAGCATTCCAAATCTCGCCACTTCGTGGGATAAACATTTCCGCCAGGACAACCGCTTTCACCGGTTATGGATACCTGGCAAGGATCGTATGGCTCGTATGAAGTTTGCGTGCACCTTATTACCGCAGTGAGGATTAGCCAACGTTGTTATTGTCGCTGTACCCTACATTCGATGCTATTAAAGGAAAATCTTTGATTCACTTACACTCGAACGATTAGGACCAGGATTAACGACATGAATTATTCTTATCGCAAGTAGGTCGCTAAAGTAATACATTGTAAGTTATTCCAAAAAATGGGCATGTTCAATGCATGGCACTTGCTTTACAATTGCCTCAGGCAATTCTTGAATTTCTATAAGCACATGCAGATGCTTTCGTATATGATAGCTATAACATAGGCAAATTGATAGCTTACAGGATTTAATGCACTCTAGTGGTCAGTTTATGTGTTTCAATATAAACATAAGAAAGAAAGATAGACACTTGAAATATTTTACTTTGTATACCACCTTTGTGTATCAGTAGAAATTATTAGAATTCTCCAGAATGCAACACCACCTGAGTTATGAGAGTTGGAGGTACAATTGGTAAAACAAAAAAGCGAAAGAAAAAATGGCAGAAAAAACATATTCTATGGAAAGATCAAGTGTATCGTTGGCCGATATCGTTGCTCGGTAGCAGCGTATGGCACTTTAAGTAAGCGAATAAACTCTTAATATTTTTTATCTCCTTCGGCTGTAACATTTTCCTGGCTGGTAACACTTTCACGAACTTTCTTCTGGCTTCCCTCTTCTCGCCACTCTCCTCGATCACGAAACTTCGTAATAAGGATATACGCAAATATTTTCAAGTTGGAAGTAGTTCCGTAGGACGATGCTCGTCGTTGAGTGTACAGTGGACGGAGGATATACCGTGAGGAAACCTGCACCCGAATACTTCGTGGCACTAATCGCACGAAGTGGTTGTAATCGACAAACTTTTTGAACGATACCCGGCCCTTCCCTGCTACGCCGAGACGACAAACGTGGGAACATCCACGTTCGCGCAACTAATGGAATTATACGACAGTCCTGACGATGGAGTGGCTCCGGTAGACTTAGGGAACCAGCCACGCCGCGTTTGTCAAATCCTATTGGCAAAAGTTTTTGATGGATTTCATGGAAATGTCGATTCCTTGTTAGTGCAGCTTGAACGGTCTTGCATCTTGTAATGCATCGATTGAACGTGTTTTCGTAACGCTGCGGATAAGCTCCGTTGAAACTTTTTAATACTTAGGATTTTTAAATTCATTTGTAATGAATTATTTCTTTCGTACGTGGAATTTTTATTCTTCTACTGAATTGCAAAATTGCACTAATGATTACACAATGATGATACATATTTGTGATGTTTGTCGAGAAATTTCAAGTATCGGTGATTAGAATGACAAGTATCGAATAGGAATTGTTAAATGCCATGCGATTTCATTAGAGCAACATAACTTTCCTGATTCCTCTAATGAATCCAATAATACCTAAATTGCGTATTGATAAATCGAGTTAATGTAGGATTCTGGAAAATTCGACCGCGCTATGGCTCTTAATAATAGCTATGTATCACCGTGTATATGTATATATGTATGTATGTATGTATATATATACACGCTATTTCAATATATCACTTTACTAAAAAAATTCCAAATCACATAGACAACTATTATCTTCAATGATAATTCAAGCTCCAAACACAGTCTTGAAAAAGAACCCATGAAAACTTGATAAATACCGATGTTTTAAGACCACGGCGATGGCGCCGGTTCATTAAACCAATGCTCGAGAAATCACACTTCCCTAATGAACATCGATCGCCACTTAAGAAAGGACGTTATCTCCAGGAAGCGGGCTGTGTCCAGCGTTATACGGCGTTAAAACAACGATAGAACGGTGAGGGAAAAACGTGTTGGTGGGTTCTAATGGACAGAGACAAGAGTCGTGACGAAGAAGGGTCAGCAGAAGGCGAAGACAAAGATGTTCGCGTTCACCACTACCCTTTGGTATAGCGGTGTACATGCATGAAACTCGCAGTGTTTCTCACCCTTGACGAGTCGTACAGGTCGAACGGCGAAATGTTGATGAAAGGACAGCTCGGAGAAGAATAGAGAAAGAGACATCGAGTAGGACACGACGCGAGGCCGACTGGGCAGGGAAGAGAAGGCATTACCGCCATGCAGGTGGAGGTGAACGTGTTCATCTTCGTTGAGCTGGCTATCGTAGTAATTACGCTTTCACATTGTACCAGCCGAGCCTCTGTGTGTATGTTCCGCGCCTCAACGTCGTGGCACAACCATGGAGGCAGCCAAATAACTACACCGAATCCTTATACTTATTTCCTGCCAGTGTTTTGCATTATAACGTGGAAGAACGAAGCCACTCGCGTTTTCTGCAGGTCGAGTATTACGATTGGTGAGAGCTAAACGACCGGGTAAAAACTGGTTCAACTATGAACCGAACAACACGATGGAACTGTCTGAAAACGGTCCTGACGTAAAATAGCTTTTAAAAGTTTCGAAGACGCACTCGTTAGTTTTACCTGCCGGACAAACCACATACATCCCGTTTCTCAGCCGCGTTGTTTCAGCTACAGATCGTCAAGCCACAGTTGAGAGAAAAACCGGAAGGCTGCAAAAGACGAGCGTACCCGGCAAGAAATTCAACGTCTTGCCGGGCTGTCTCGCGGAAGCTTCCGCAGTGAAAACTCCGTAATTGTGTTTCTGTATGGCTGCCACGGCATGAAACGTACGGAGTCGTTAAGGTGCTTCGTTTTTCAGTGTTCCGCGGTCTGAGTTCAGTCGCAAACATGATCGATGAGCACGCGAAGGTGCTCCTGGGATTCACCGAAATTCCGTGTACGCAAGTCGCTACAGAGTAATGAATTGATAGAGTGTCTCGAAACGATGCGTGCGACCATACGAGAACAAGACAAGACGCAACATCCTTCATCCTCCGAATAACTCGAAAAAAATGTCGTATATAATTTAATCTTGCTTCGAGGATGAAATATGTGCCGGTATTTGCCATTACCCCTGGTATATAGCAATGTCTGTGAAAGTACGTTGATTAAGTTATAATAAGATTATAAGTTAAGTTATAAGAAGATTTCATGTTTTATACGTGGATATTCCTCGTCGCCATAAAATGGGATTCTACCATTATTATATTCAAGACCGGGCACGCGCGTGATCCTAACCGGTTGTACCGATACCTATTTGTAGAATGTGTATGAAAATCCTTAAGTCCCGTAAATCACGAGTTATGGAACAGACGTAAATTACGATTATTGCTGGTTTTACGACACTCGACAGCACCTTCGTAATCCGACTGTCACGCTGTAAAAGCGAGAGTAAGAAATTGCAATAAGTAGAAATTTTACGATTGTTCGATCGTCAAGGTTACGTGTGCATAGGTTTCAAGGGCAGACGTCAAAATGTAAAGAAAGAAACAAAAAAGAGAGAAATACGGAAAAAGCGCCATTTAGTTGAGCACGGCACGAGTCATTGTATTGGGAGTCATAAACAGATGAACGCTGGAATTAGTTTACTGGCAATACGTCATTCGCAATTTATTCGTTAATGGTCGACCCATTGAGCGAGCTCATTGCCGTCGAAATGGGATTTTCGTGTTTCCTCGAGGACTTCAAAATATTGTACCTCATCTAAATTGCTTTTCCGGCAATAGGATGATTTAGTATTTGACACCAAGCAGTCGTTAGTAGAATTATTTCCTTTCCAATAGTGGTTCTCCATTGCGAAACGATGGAAATATATATGATGAATTTTCAAATGCAAATACTTGTATACTGATACGCTATCCAAAACATAAATGATGAAGTATCCGAACCATAATTATATTATATCACTATGACACACTGAATTTAATTTATTATCCTCTGATTAAAAATTTAATAGAACGAAATGTGTTCATTTGAACGATGATCTCTTGTCCTGGTGTATTACGAATTTCGGTGCATTAGTGGCGGGCACATGAAATGGAATTCAGAATTGTGGCCTGATATCAATTTTTAATGTGCAGCTCTTTCAATGAATTGCACGCAATTATCGTTATATTACACGGCGAATTGAACGTTAATTACTTCACCTGGTATAAATGTAATTGTTATTCGATTTGGCGACAATTTGTGATATCGGTACATAAAACATATACCCTCGCCGACGTTATTGCCTTTCATATCGTAAATTGTTTCGAAGGTCTCGAAAGGCGAGTAGCTCTAGCTCGTGCCAGACAGGAATTTAATCCTTGGCTACTAAGGATTAAGGGTTCAAGAGCGAATGAACTTTCATTAAAAAATCTAATTTTCGAGAGGGACTACGTTTAACCTAGGGGATAGAATTAAATTTTATGCGCTTCCTTTTCCGCTCGCGGAAGCATGAAACTTGGTTCGCTTAAGAGATGCCTGAAGCAGACGACAAATGCCATTTTGTCGGTGAACGTACGAGTATTCGTAGATTAGTCGGCTAAACAAGAATGATGTTATTTTTTATATTCTCTTAAAAATTGTGCACGGTTCTTCCAACATATACAGAATGAAGATGAAAGTAAAATGATTTTCTTTTGTTTAAGAATGTGTATGCGTTTGCCCTAAATATGCAACTGGGATTTATTCTTACAACGGTCTCATCTCAAAGTAAACGGATCTACATATTCAGCCAGTTAATTGCTTGGTTCGTGTGATGCGGGTATCATGGTGAAGATTAGCGAAACCTCGTAGAGCATGAGAACTAAACCAACCGATGCGCGCATTAAGTTTATGCGTTTGCCGTGTGCTACATTCGAAATGAGAAGATCAGCAAAACGTTTAGGATGTCGGTTTAAATTCAAAACTACTTTCTGATGCGAATCTAATACAAGACATCGACAAAAGAACTTATTACGTTCGCGTTTATGATATTCAAACGTGAGTGAGATACGGATTAAGGTGGAATTACGTTTCGCGGGGGATAAAAGCTCATTTACACGGTGGAAGTAGCAATCCATAGCGAAGTGGCTCCCAGGGATGTAATTATATTCGTCCTCGGCAGTATTAAAAGAATATATTCCTAATGAAAAACGTAGAGTCGCCAGCGTACAAAATAATTGAGCTCATTGCCGGTTGACGATGAATCTTCCTTGAATTACTTCGCGCTGATTCTTATTTTCGAATAAGAATAATAAATGTTCCAATTAATTTGCATCGATATGTATGTATATTGTACGAGTTGAGCAAATTTTTGTAGAAAGGATGTAGGAAAAGTTAATTTCTCTTATACGTATAGCTGTTGCACAAAATTATGTTTAAAAATCTCGTGATGTTTAAATGCCGATTTTGTATAATGATTTTATTCGAGGATTTGAGAGAATTCATAAAGCTTTTTCGTCGAATTTGTACTTTTATGCAAACTTGTACTATTAAAATTTAATATTCAGATAGTATGGTTAAAAAGATACTTTTCAGTATTCGTATTCCTTTTCCCCCCCTTTCCCTGCGCGTATTTTTCCGTTTGTACATGTAGAGATCGTTTTATCTTTGACCATACCATACGAAACTCGGTAAAATGCGAAGTTTAATATTTTATATTCGTACCAAATTTAAGGACGCGTAAAAATTTGAAGCACAAATATTATAAATATCGCAAATGAAATTGTTTTGCTAGTCGTAGTGTCAAACTTTAATTAACGCTTTACTAAAAAAATATAAGGATATTACCAAAAAGAAAAAAACGTAATGTATAACACATCGGGCGAATTTTATTTCGTCGATTTAAAGCCGCGTCACGCAAATTGAAACACAGTTTTGTCAAACGCTAATTATACTTTCTAAATGTATCACTCATACGAAAAGCGAACACTGTTTCGATGGAAGCAAAAAGTGTCTTCGTGATTCATGAAATTTTACGTTTTTAATCGGAGTTCGTCGACAGCTTTCGTCGTTTACTATTTCGGCCCTCTCACGCTCGAGTTTTAAATGAAACGAAACGGTCTTCGAGGAGCCACTCGGTATTTGGATCTCGAGCATCGTGCTATGTAAGCCATCGTATCCTTCAAAGGGCCATCGTTCTGGCCCCAAACACGAAGGGTCAAAACACTTCGGTGCACTTGCCAGCGAGAAATCCATCCTTCGCGAGTATGATAAAAAGATCTCCCCACCCATCGTTTCCTTTCCCTCACCCTTCGCTTCCTGTAACCCCTTTCCCTCTCTTACTCCCCCTTTCTTTTTCTTATTCTAGAAGAATGGAAGGACTCGAAGTGGCGAGCATGTGCCACGGGATTGGCCGGGGTACTTTCTTGCTGTTCGTTCGAAAAGCGGAGTCGAAGCGAGTCGGGTCGAGTCGAATCGGGTGCGAGGGTGTACATGCGCGCGTGTACTAGCGCCGAAATATTTCTGAAAGAGCGGCGGCTGACGGGAACGAGATCCGGAAAGTCCTTGGAAAGAGTGCACCTAAGACGCGGTGTAGGGAAAAAGTGAGAACGCAAGACGGACGAGAAAAGAAAGATGCAGTAGAGAAGGAGAAAAAAAGAAAGCGAAAAGAGAGAAAAAGAAGTATCGAGAAAGAGGTACGAGGGTGAGGGTATACACCGAAGAAACGGGTGGTCGTTCGGTCGTACGTGAAGGGTCGGCGTTAGGCAGTTGGAACGTGGAATAGCGAGGAAAAGGATAGATGGAGAGAGAAAAAGAAATGAAGCTTGGTAGGGTGAGAGTAAGGGCAAAAGGACGACGAGGGGTATGAGGGTGAGAGAGGAGTAAGGGAGGGACAGAGAGAAAGAGAGAAAGCTGGACAAGGGGTTGGTGTGCCTAGGGTCGCGCGAGAAGAGAGCCGAGGAGTGGGGAGATTCCCTAGCAGAAACCAGTCGAGTCCCGGCCTCAGGTCGCGACGGGTGTTCAGTTTACAGGCGAGCGCCGTACCGTACGGTTGGCCTGCATGCTGTTTCGGGTTGTATATTCCTATGATAGTTATTGGAGGCGGTGAAAACTTTGCAACCTCCATAGTTCCATACGGTGAACGACAACGTGTTAATTTCGAAGGAAAGTATCGAACGATAATAACGATATTCCTTGTAGTGAATAAAACTGTCGAATCATACTATATAAATGGCTTACACTTCGTTAATCGCGTGTGACCACATCGTACTTTCCAAATATTCCTAACCAGTAAACCTCGTCAGTAAAATAATATAACCGTGACAACATATACAAAACTATCGTGTTTGGATGTACTTACCAAGGGAGGTTTTGCTTCGAAACGTACACGCATACGCGGCATAAACAAACAAAGACCGGAGGTCTCCTTGAAACAGTAGCAGAGAACCAGTCGACGATTTCATAGTGTAAACTGCGGGACGAACGTTCGCGGTGTTCTTGTTAGTTATCGTAGCTGCCGCAGTTGTCGTTGATCGTCGCATCGGGTATAAACGGTGAAAAACTTGGACCACACTCGAAGGACTCTAAACCGTGATTCAGTGAGTGAGAGTGACGGAAGTGTGTAAACAGGGCGAAAAGTGGAAAAAGGAAGAAGTTATCTTTTTACCCTACCTTTTTTTTAACGGCCAAGATAGCTCGCTAAGATTTTTTTTTGCCACTTGTACTTCTTCAGCCGAGGAGCTCACCGACTATTAAAACTGGCAGCAACTTCAAGGCACTTCATTCGCCGAGTGGTAAGTTTTATCTGTTATTATCTTTTATTCTCTATCTATTTCTTCTCTATCTGTCTTCCTTTGTTTTTTTTCTACGTACGATCGTGAATTAGGCATACTTGCGTCTAACTTTACTCGACTTTCCGATTGATAAGATTTGTACGCCATAGAAGGAGTTCGAGAGATTCTCACAAAGAAATCTCTTTGACGACATCGACGTTGATCGGTCGTCCACTTACGAATACGATGACCCCTCGATCTGCTCCGGAATAGAAGACGCGCGACTTGTCGAGATAGGCCCCATCCTACTTTTTCGTATTTCCTTTTATCTTGTGCACTTTACCTGATCGTCTCCTTCTCGTGCTTTGACCGTGCCACATCGTAGATAGGATCGCATGCTGCGCGACTGACGTTTACGCGCCAAAAAAAAAGATGGCTACCTCGCGGTGATCGCCAACTTCGAGTTATCGCAACAGGATCGCAGATCGAGTAGTCTCGATCGAATTTTCCCTGATGGCTGGCGATGTCGCCAGTCTTGACGGATGGAAACGTGCTTGTTCGTGGATGGGGCTCGTTATCGCTTATGACGAACGTAACGTGAGTACGAATTACAATTTGTTCCGTTTTATCCGATAATAGAAAGTCGGAAGAGATCGATCTTGTCTCCTTTCGTCAACTTGTCACACAATGTTTTATCGGCCTACTCGTTCAATATTTATGTCCGTTGACGTCCTTCAATGATTCGTATACTCCTTTTCGCTAGCATAGTTATTCTTATTCTTTTACAAAATTAATACTGTATAAATATCAGACGTTGTTTAAGATCAGAGAGATTGCGTTTATTCGAACGAGATGGTGAAAGAAAGAAAAAGATACAGAAAGAATTCGTTACAAATTAGTTTTATGCTTAATCCTTACTTTTTCCGCTTCAAAATTTTCAATTGAAATAGTATCCACTTTTCTTTGGTCGCCAAGAGTTTGAGCGTTCGTTACCGGGGAATTTACTATTCACTAGGCTGAATGCTTAATTTGCGTGTATGTCGCTTTTGGTTGCGTACGCAATATATCGTCAGAACCCAGTTCGACTGCAATATTCCCTGGCTTTTTGCAATTCGAATTTTCACAATCAAGCTGCTCCTAAGCAACGACTGTGTCCACGAATGTTTATCTTGATACCGTGGAAAATGCTCGAGTTTCACTTTGTGCAACGGAGCAGAGGCAGGACGAAATTTCGGAGTAATCGAGGTTAGAAAACTTTTAAAAACACAACTATGGTTCGGCTTTTCGACAGAATTTTTGAGAACTCGGAATAGATATGATGAATTACAAACTTTTCCGTTTCTCTTATCAATTCGTTTTAAATTCTTGAAAACTGATAATGCATCGACCTACAATTTTATTCTAACGAATGTGGCGAATTACATTTGGAAGTTATATAGAATAAAGGTATAGAAATGATGCATATCATAATTACAAAGATGATAATATAATACTGTAGAATAAGATAGGATCCATAGGAAAAGAGCGATCGTTATCCAGCAACATAAATGTAAATATACTTATTAGAAGAGAATATAAAATATAAAAGAAAACAGAACATTTCGCATTTAACATTATACCGCTCGCGATGTGTCTTCCTTATATGCCTGGATCGCCAAACGCCTATGTTCTTTCCTCAGTTCGGCTTTGAAATTTGAAACGGACACCAAGGTCAAATAAACAGTTGCGAGACTAAAATAGTATCTTTCAGGCGATGCTGTTGACTATGCCAGTTCATCAAATAAATTATACTTTGAATTTGAAACTACAATAATATGATAAAATACAGATATCGATTCAAACGTAAAATTACAAGTGTTTCGGAAACTACTCGGTAATATATAATCATGTATGATACTTAACAATTTTGAAGTACGTTAGAAAATCCTAATGATATTCCATAACTGAAAGAGATTTTCTAAAATTCATAATAGAGCATCGTGGACACGATTTATACATCGCTTGGTTTGTTCAAAGACGATGATGATGAATGACCTAATTTCTACAGGACCAGTTAAATAGTTCTTATGAAGAGCCCGAAGTATAATGGCTGTATCCATCGTGCAAGACAGAGAATTTAAGAGCATTGTCGTGTAGCGGAGCTGAGTCGGAAATAAGAAAAGTTTGAATGAAACTCTTTGCTCAAGGTCCACCGTTAGGTTAGGAAAAGTCCTCCCGTTCGCCCGCCATATCCTGAATGTCTCTAAATCTTCGGGGGACCATCTTCGGCCGTATCTGTGCCGATGGAGGACGATGGCGATGGTGACGATAAAAAATACGACACGGAAATGATGAGAAATAAAAGCACACCGGCAGTACGTTTTTATGCTGTAATCTTGATGGTTACGTGATACATGTGGCAACGCGTATAAAAGAGAGATATATTACTTTACGAAGGAAATGAGATTTTTATTCGCCACGTCCGCGGAAAAAGAGAGAGATCGGGTTGAATTCTAATGCGTCCGAAAACATTAATTTCGAGTTTGAGGAATTACGCTTATCGCCGACGGTTCTCCGGATAGTGTATAACGCTAGTGCCCTCTAGGCTTTCGTCTTTTTTTCCACAACGTCCCATTAATTTCGAGCCAAACGATTCAAAGGAGAGAAAGTTTTTTTATTCTTTGTTTAAAGTGTGTTGCGCGCAACACCGGGTCCCCGTTGATATCAATTCTTTTTTCTCCATGCAATATGTTTCCACTCACACCTTTATCCCCGCTCCGCTTTTTCTCTCCTCCCAACGTTTTGCATCGAAAATGCTACGAATGCAAACGTGTTGGCCGAAATTACAGGAAATCAGAGTACGATGATTTTAAAGAACGAGAAATCTGACTTCGCTCGCTTAGCAGATCGAGGAACCATTTCTATTTTAACGAGTAAAAAATTGTTCACGAGCTTTTGTTATTTTTCGAAGCTAAAGATAAGTCTTAATTTAGCATAGCAGAATATTCGATCGAATTGTATTTGGATTATTGATAGTTTTTTAAACAAATATGTAAATAATTAGTTACATATTTGACAAAGGTTGTACATAATTAAAATGCATTACGACTTTGACAAGTTCTGCAACGTGCTATTCTAACGATGGCCATTAATGTATCGATAATTAAACTCTCGTAATTAATTACTAACGATGGTAGTGTGACATTACTTGTACGATTGGCTGATGAAATTCACATGAACTACTCTACGGGTACCCTACAATTAGTCACGTTCTCTAAATAGCCGGTTCTATTACAAATGACTCGGCGTTTTTGGACCGTTGTTCTAAACGACTTCTCCGAATATTTTTGACAAATCACTTTGCGCTCGATCCTTCGCGGAGCCAGATAGTTGTATAGTTTCAAATGTCTTCCGTATCATTTGCGTCTTACATCCTGTTACGTCACGCCTAAGCCCCCTAGCAGCACAAGAAATGAGAGATTGCGAAGGAAAAGAACTACCGCATCGGCCTCGTCTTCGCCTGTGCGTCGACTTCGTCTATCTCCGTGTTTTGATATAGAATACGTATACGGTTTGGTCGGTTAGTCGTGTGTAGCAGGTCGAGCAACATCGTCGTTAGCCGTCGCAACATCAGCAACAGCGGCAGCAGTTCGAAAGTTTCGGGCCAAGGCGTAAAGAAAATTTCCATAAGTTGAGGGATGGCTTCTTCGCAAAGTGAGAAAAGATTGTCGCACGAGAGGCGAAAGCGCCACGAAGACCGGAGATGGTGCAGGCGGATAGCGCCACCACTGCTATACATTATTCGCTTGTCCTGTGTCACGATCTTTACCGGCTATCTCCTTTAAGCCCCTCTACCGAAGATCTTCGTTTGTCTGAAGTGCGAGACCGTTTGCGTTTCCATCTCTTATACTCGTTTCCTTTCTCGCATCCAACCATCCTTTCTTTCCTGCGGCCAACACAGCAGCGCGTGCTTTCTGCTCGTCGCATCTGCATAGAAATCACGCGAGAACGGCTCCCTGCGTGTTGCGTGTTATTTCTTGACTCCAGCTACTGTCAAATATAATTTTCTCTTCCCTTTTCTTCTCTATCCTTTCGTCTTTGTGTAATTCGGTAGCATCGCAAGCTTGGCAGTTTAGTTCAGAATTTTGCTTTCGCAGAATATAACTTGAATGAATGCTGATATTTTCTGCATGGTATCGCGGTCACGTTGAACTTCACGTTGTTTGGAAGAATTCAAATGGAGAACTGATTTAATTTCTACTTACTTCGCACCGATTATTTGTCATTTGTCTTTTCATCGTTTGCAACGATTACCTCCTTCGCTATAGTCGGACTATATCGCGATCTTCATTTCCTTTGGTAGTTATCGCGATCCTGCGTATTCAACAGCGACTCGATAATGACGTTAAACACGTACCATGTGGGCCTCGAAGGAGTTGAATCGTTAGGTCGCCGTCTAAATCGTAGAAACAGATAAGGCGACGTTAAAGGTCGATATCGGTTGTGCAGAACCGCTCCTCTCCCTCGCACTCTCTCACTCTCTCTCTTTCTCCCCCTCTATCACCCTACGAACGGTTGGCTCACGCGAATTCTCGTTTTGCGAGCCGCGCGATACGATCTCGTATATTTCCCGCGTAGATTTCGCGCCTCGTATTGATCTGACTTATATTATGCGGCTAATAAATTAAGAGTCCGGTATTAATGCACGAAACGGGCGTTACGTTTCTCTCCTTTTCTAGCACTGAATTACAAGTTCCTGTATGGATAACTTTTCTTTCTGTTAAATATTAACCGTTCATTCCCCTTCACTTTGAAATTTCACTTACATTTTGTAACAATTTCATTTATTTATAAGTGTCCATGTCGAATTAAAATTGTGAGAGAAGATCTCGTATGAGTTGATATAGTTTTCTTTGGCCAAGCTTGATCTACGAGATCCTTTTTAAATATTAAACCTTCCCAAATAATGCTTCTGTCACTCGGCAGAGCCAAGAGCCCAAGTCCTAGTTTATTGCGTTTCAATGCGGTAGGTCTCACAAGTGTGTGACAAAATGCAGAACTGCCCTCGACTTGTGCTCTCTCAAGGGCGACATAAATTTAAGGATTAATAAGATTCTGGAATAGCGTGTACTTTGACGCTTTAACGTCCGCATACTTTAATCTTGGAATCAAGCTTAACTTTATTTTTACGACGACTACTCCTGTATCAACATCTTGAGAATTTTTTTACTTTAGTTATCATAGGCATGTATGTATTTGTAGAATTAATTCAAACAATTTTTCATTAGTACAAAACTCACACTGAAAAAGAAAAAAAAGGAAGGAGAGAAAAACAAAAGAAAAAAATAAATAAGTTATTATAGTAAAAAATGATACTTGTAAAGAAGTACGATAATTCAAACGGAAAGCATGCAGCATCGAATTCGGAGACAGAGGTGTCCTGCCGTGAGTGTAACATATGCTAATTCTATAGCGTGAGCTCTTCCCTTTTTCAAGCGGCACGAACGTCTCCTTTTCCCTCAAGAGAGCGAGCAAATCACGCATTTTATCCGTGTTTCCGTTCGTATCGTCGTTGGTACGCGTTTACAGCGTGTGCCCTCGTATTACCATACTTGGCACCATTGTTATTCCAAGCATTGGCGTGTCAGAGTATAATTGAATGTATAACTGCATGCATACCCATACCCTATATTTGCCTTTATTCGATATATATATTTAAGTTTCTTTTTCTACGTTAATGTGAATTTTCATGCTCGTTAGGTTTGCAATGGAAGTGCAAAGCAACTCGTCAGCGGTGTGATTAACGTCTCGGCTAATTCTAATTAATTTGATCTGTAGGCGTAACATTGACAGTTCGTTGCACTCTGGTAATTATCTTAATGCAAAGTAAACTTTGTTGCACTGTCTCGTTAAAGTACGCAACCGAATTACAGAGATCGTCTTGAGTCTGTTTCTTCGTTTGGAATCCGACTTGTGATCCTTTATTTATTGTGTGTGATATTACAATATTCTGTTAATGTATAAATTCTTCAATGTTGACTTGGTTTGATGTTTCTGTCTATGTCATGCGATACACGAACGTGAAATTAGCAAATAAAATTCAGAAAAATTCCCATTTTACGGGTTTCACCGAAAAAGTATCAGTGAAACAGTTGCAAACGAGGCAACACGCAGATATACGTTTATTAAAACTTCCATTCCAACTGATGTGTTCTGCCAACTCAAAAAGTGGTCAAAATAGTTAGAGGATCTCGAGTTCGAGAAATGAAGAAAATTTCAGACTCCCTGCCGTACGATTCAAAAGCATTTGATGCTACATAACATTTTTTTTTGCTAACTATACCAATTCATAGAATCTTCCAATATATTAATGATTACGACTCGACTCCTCAACTTATTTTCTTAAATTACGTTTATGATAACTATGATTTTATGATGATCTTTAAAAACGAATTTAAAACATATCATGCAAGAAATTGATATGAAACATGAAATATATGCTTGATCATCACACGAAACATTGCAACGAACTTCAAATAGGAATATCGAGGCACGTACAGTTTATTGTACGACGGTAGATGGTAGTCGAACAGAAGAAACGTTCTGGAGAGGCAGACATACGCCTACGTCGCCTTATCGCATTCCCTGTGACGCGTGTTAATTGCCTTTAAATTCCATCCAGGGTCGTAATAGGCACCGCCCTAATGATAGTCGAAAAGAATACTAATGGAGAGAAAACGAAATTCTCAGCGCAGGAGGCTGATCTGTAATTTCGTCATGGAAATGTCAAAGATACGGATGGCAGCGGAGAGTACATCGAGAGAGAGAGAGAGAGAGAGAGAGAGAGAGAGAGAGCTAACATCGAGAGAAAGGGAACAGGGTCCGAGGGAAGGGAGTAGTGGGACCAAAGGCGCACTTACAAATTACGACGATGGAGAGTCGCGAGCGGTTGCGATGGACAGAACCCGGTAATTTGGGAAGGGCGACGAGATTAAGCTGCGCCCTGAAAACCATGATTTTGTCGCAACAGAGGTATACATTATCCGCGAGAATTAGGAAGGAGGAAGGGCAAAGAGTTGAAAGACGACGAAAAGCATCGCTTTGACTTGCTAATTTCGTGTCGGTCGTATGAGTCATTCGATGTTTTCGATTTTCACACGTAATTATGGCGCACGATTTATTCACGAACGTATACCTCCGATACCATTCATTTCGTATTTCCGATAGAAAAACAACGCGCTCTTGTGCACCATTCCTTGGTTTTGTTCCAATTTCTTTCAACAAATATCAGCAGTGTGCCCTCCCCTTTTCGCTAAGTCAAAAACACTAGTAAAGCTATGAGAGTTGGCTGTTCATTTTTCCGCAGAACAACGGTTCGTACTATCGAGACATCGTGTTTGCGCAGGATTGTAAATTCGCATTGTTTCGCCCTGCGCGTATTGACAAAGGAAAAATCGTGTGAACGCGTTCGAAATCGGGCGATTTCGCTGCGCGATAATTAATTGTGCCATCGTGTTGGCCGATGACAGGGACATATGAAAACTAGACGGACCCCTTTGACTTGCTAATTTGAAATTGAAATTGCGCGGCTCTGGCTGAAAAAAGAGCGTGTTAGCTTTTGTTCGGAGAAATTTCATCGATGGAAAACGTATTGTCTGGCCCGTTCCGTTACGCTTCGCCGATGTCCATCGATTCACGCTTTTGTCGCATGCCGAAACCTCACGGTATGAACTAAAATGATTAATTGAATATCGGTATATCGTGGCGCGAGGGAGCAATCGATCCCGATGTCGATGTAACACCCTCCATTTTTCGGTCGGACAAGTGGACGAAACAGAAGAGATGGGGAGAAAACAAAAAAAGAGAGAGGAAGAAAAAAAAGACACGGTCGTTGTGTCGAGCCGAGTTTTCATTCACGGAGCCATTCGTGGTTTTGCTTCTTGAATAAAGATCGATCCGTATTCTCGCAAAATAGACCGTGCGACCGTTGCAATGTCATGAAATTAAAAAATCGATATGCACGTATTGGGGTCAACAAACCGGCTTTTCAAATTTCATTCATTTTCCCCGTGTTGGCTGCCGCGTGTTTGCACGTGAAATGTTTATTCACGAAAAGCCCGAAAAAACCACAGCTTCAAGTTAACCTGCAACTATTGGCATTCTCACTCTGCGCGTAATATGTTTCGTGTTAAGTTTCGGAATATTCTAATAACGATTTTATTTTTTATTAAAGGAAACACAAAGCTAAGTGTTCTGGCACGTGTAAACCGTAAAGCTAACAGATCGGTCGTGTCATCTGCGTTAGATGACAAATGCTACAGCTAAGAAATGGACGAGTGGCATCATATATCACGTATATAATTATATTATACCGCTTCTGGTGTGTATTTATAGTCATCTCGCTGGTTGCTTTGCACACGGAACAACACCGAACGCTGTGTCACCCTATCTGCTCTCATCCGGCTCCGAAGTAGTATGCAGGGAGATAACAGGCGGTGGGCTGCGCCACCAAGGGGTAAAATATTAAATTGTCCGTCATTTATACCCTTCATTCGCTCGACCATCCTCAGGAAACGCAGATGCTTTTGTGAAGATAGTACTTTTTCTTTTAGTCGAACAGCGTTCCACTTTTATCGTGCTCGTCTATCGCTATGAGCTTTTGAACAATTAACCGCATTTATTCCGCCGTGATTGCTGTTTAACTTTGTCGATTTTTCACTTCTGACACATGGAATAATTTGAAAATCAAGTCTCTTTTTACAACTAGAATACGATACTTCTTCGCGCCATATTTTAAGCGTACCTATATTTCGTTTCTTATAGTATAAGTGCAAAGTTTATTTATCAATTACATACCCAATTTGCGCTATTTCTGCTTTTCTCTTTCATCTCATTATCGTTTTTACCCAATTTTACTTTATACGACAAAGGCCGATTACCATTATTATTATTTTAACGATTTATGAACAATAGCAATTCATCCTTTTAATGTCATCCGAGCTTGATCGACCAATTCTCGTTGGAAGGTCGTTCTATACGAAGAGAATAAAGCCGTGCAGTTTGTTGTTCTTTGAATGAAGGCAGCCACTGTACGAGCTCGTTCATTCTCGAGAATGCATTTACGTGGTTGCAATCATGCGCCATTCTCATGAGTGCATACTAATTCGGAAATCTTCTGGTCCGTCCGAAAGAGAGAGAGAGAGAGAGAGAGCGAGAGAGTCAAGAGAGAAGCCCTTAAAGCCATCAAGAACAAGTTGTTGCACACTTCTCGACGTGACTTCGAGTTCTCTCGATGGATTCTCGAGTGCAACGGGCATTTTCTTTAGGGACTCGAGTGCTTCCCTGCTTTCGTAACTCCGAATTGTCAGGCTGCGCAGGCAAACATCGATCACCCCTGCATTTTCTTACACTCCTCGCGAAAAACTTTCGCATCCAACCCTATCGTGGCTCGTTCGGGCCAGCTTAACGAGGAAACTTTAAAATAAAGTCGCGAAGGTACTGCTTCTTTGGCTTCTTTTGGCGTACTACGTAAGGAGGCGGATTATCTTATAAAGGTACCGTACCGCTATTAATCGAGTGTATTCGGAAAGAAAACACGTCTTACGTGAAAAAACATGAAGCATATTTCTTAGTCGTTAACTGACTTGCTTTTTGTAAGTAGGACAAAAAAATTTCTTTTAATGTGCATATACAGGTTTGCGATGTTCACCGTAAAATTATTGTTTTAAGAGCTAATATATACATTAGAATACGAACATAATTCAGCTCTTAGGAGCGAAATCAATTGAATTTTAAAAAAATTTTCAATTTCATAATTATCGTGAGAAGAGGTAGGGTGCCAAAGAAATACTCAACGGTGTTTAACAGTATATTTATTAACAATTCTCGCTTTCGACTCTTTTCGTACAACTCTCGATTCCAACTGACGATTCTCACTTCTCGGTTACAACTCCACTGTTTCCCTGATCCGATTCGCTTCTTTTTGTCGCCTCTCAATATCCCCACTACGAACGCGTTCGTTAGGCGTCCGTTGCCACGTATGCCTTCTTCGAAATATTCGGCGGAAGGACCGTAGGGATATCGATGGTTCATTAGGCCTGTCGGCACTTACGCTTCGGTGATATACTTTGTACCGACAAAACCGTTGGAAAGTTTTGTTGCCGAGTGCCGCTACAATCGTTTAACTTTTCTGAAAACTAAACAATTAATCTCGTAGAGTTCGGCTCGAATACATGTGGGCTTCAGTATGATTTAATTATATTTACATTTCATGACTCTAGATACACATAAGTTACAGTATATGTCGAATGCTAGATAACCTAGACATCGAGGGGCAGTGACCAGTTAACCGCGGCTCGATTTCTTAACACGATTAAGAGTCGGTGCGAACTGGCAATCCGTGCGTCACGAATTGATTTTTAATTGCAATTAGCGTGTCGGTCCGGTTTAACGACGCAATTACTTTGTTATTAGTATTGTTATAAACGAATTAATAATTAAATCACAATTAGCGTCGGAGCGGGCAGCGGAACGAGGCTGATCCAGATACGGATGAAAGCCGCGTCCTCGAAAACCGGCCCACTAATACACTCGTTCGTTTCGGTATTTGAGTCATTACTTTTTAATTATCTTTATCGCGTTCCCGCGTATAAATAACGTCGCTATACAAATTGAGAGGGAACGTGTACGCGCGCGCCAATTGGACACGAACAGGAAGAACAGAGAGAGAATGATCAAGGGGCAAGTAGGAGGGGAAAGGAATGGCGCGCAAGTCGAGTAAATAAATTTGTCGAACTCTCGTCGCACGGTGCTCGTTATGGAAAGCATTCGAAGTATGCAGTTCAATGAAGCAAAGGGGTGAGCCGTGAGCGGATAAACGTATAACGCTTCGCAACGATCTGTATCCGCGTGTGAACGTGCTTATAATCGCGACAGGAATGAGTGCGACGTGTTTTTTCTCTATTCCACCTGTTTCTCTTTTTCACCATCCTTTGCCTCCTTTCTCCTTTTACCTCAGTCTCTCGTTTCATGTCGGACACAAATTATCTGCTCTTAAATCGCGCGATTTTAACGAAGCCTTTGCGTTTTCTGTTTAACGATACGCGCGCGGTGCCGTTCTCGACGCTGCGGAATGTTTGCATGTGTGGCGCGTTGCTATTTAATGAGTACACTTCGCGTTACATTCTGTTAATCGAAAACTTGGATTAATTATTTTACGTGCGGGGTAATACATAATTGCTGATATGGTGTCTGGAAATCGAGCTAGTTTTTGTTGAATGAGAATGAAGTATTCAACAGGGTATTCTTGTTTTTCTTTTTTCTTTGAATTACGAGAAGATTAATTTAAGGATCACTGGCTCTGTATATGTGTACTATATTTCTGCGAGGAAATATCTCAGTTCTAATAATGCCACCTGTTATGAGAAATTTAGCAATTTATACCGCGCGGATGCGCGTCACTCGAAGTCACTTTAATTCGTCGCGATTGAAATAATTTCAATTTCGCCGACGACATTGACTTCTCAGTTTACATGGACAATTAAGATCTAGCTGAGAGCGATATTCCCTTCGACCGTTTCTTCGAGATGAATCTCCATTTTAATCTCGAACCGGCGCTCTGCCGCTTTCCTTCGTTTCTCTCTTCCTTCGTTTCCGCTCTCAGCGGTTGATGAATATTACAGACGAACAGAGAAGAACCGTCTTCTAACGAGTAGATCATGTGGCCAACGGTTAACCCTGGTTACGTAGAAAAGGATTCAGGTCCTTTTCCTGCGCACAGGGATTTGTGTATACGCTGCTGAATATATCATACATACAAAACCCTTTTGCCAATAATTATTTTTGCGAATTTTATTCCATGGAACTTGTTAAATCTAGAGGATTACCGGCTTCACTGCACTTTAAAAAATATATTTCATTTTTAACATTTTAATGATGCGATATTTTAATAATCACATTGCAGGATATTAACATTAAAAGCGTTTTAATTCTACAAAGGCGTAAATATAATATTCTATTTGCTTAATCTTCTATGTACTAATTTAATACTTGTATATTTAGACACTTTTGTGAAAGACTTCCGCTGAAAATTTTAATTTAAACGATCCTTCCTGGTGCGATTACTTCGTACTGATGTTAATAATTTACCGCTTGTTTTGAAGAAACAAACTAACGACTAACGTTCAAATAACGTACAACTGGTATCGTATCGTATAGGTATTGAACGATCGCCGAGGCCAATCCACGACGTTGAATACACGCTACAAGGATCCTAGGGATTCACACGTTTGTCTGTGCAGGCGCGTGTGAAATCTCCGCTTGTTAGCCGAACTGTTTCGCCGACAGTCGTTCGCCGCGGATGTCGGGTTAACGTGAATTTAGCTGGATCAGAGCGGGATCCAAACTCGGTGCACCATCAAGAGCGGCTTGAACGGTTCGACGCGTTTTCTGGTCGATGGGTAGAAGTCGCGAGCGGCCGATGGTGGTACAGCCGGTGGGAATTTATCGCTCGTCTAGCTAGGCGTATGACAATTAGCTTGGAACACCCTTAGAATAGTCGAGCCCCGTTTTAACGAGACCATACCGTTTACGAGTCGAGTTCAGAGTCGGGCTTGGATTTCATGCACCTCGAAGGAACTAATTAGATAAGGGTTACCCGCTTCGGGCGTCATTCATTTTCTTCGGCTTCGCTTTCTCTACTCTGTTGTACAAAGTCTGTTCACCTCGCACCCTGTACGCTCTGCGTACGATCTTGTACGCTTATCTCGCGTCTAGGGTTCAAGGAAACTTTCGCAAAATAAATCCGAGTTATATCCGCGTTCAAAACGTGCGCACACTCTAAAGACGACGGCGACGGCTCGCTTTTAAACTGGTCGTTTAGAGCTCAAGCTAAAATATGACCTGTTTTTTAGCCGCTTTGTTTTCTCGTTTTCCACTTCCGACCGTGCCAGTTTAATTCATTCTGGAAGTAGAACTGAGACACACGACTAGTGACCTCGAGGAAAATAGAAAAACAATATACTGAAACGTCGTACGGAGAATAAAAAGGAGAAAGGGAAAAGGAAGGCAAGGGTGAAGATAGAAGCAGCGTGGGTGCTCTTGATGGAGAATTCCGCCGCGAATTTAGCTTTGCGTTTCTCTCATTCTCTGTACGTTCCTCAAGATCGCGTTTTATTCGGATTCCTCGCGGTAAATCTTATGACGGAGTAAGCGCGAATAAACGCATGACCGCGACTCGGTTCCCGCCTCTTATGCCGAACGCATTTCAGTTCCATCTATTTGAATACGAACAGGGACAGCTTCACGCAGAACACGTGTATACGCGAAACAATGTAACGAGATAGCCCCGCATGGACGTGGTATACGGTGCGCGCGTGGTGTAGGTGCAATGTACGTCTGTTCTTCGCGCTATTACGGTAGCAGCCGATATACTGTTTCGATTATAGTATCTTACTGCCTTCCTTCCTAACGAGGCCACCTCGACTATGCGATAATCTCCGTTTGCTTTCTCTCCTCAGCAACTATGCCATTGACTCGCAAGGAAACCAACCGTACAGATTGCTTTTCATCGCCCCTTTCGCTTTCTACTCGCGTGCAACGTTCTCTTCGTGCGTTCCGCTCTTACCTTCGAACTTTATTTCTTCCGCTACATACTTCTATCACCGGACATCATCGATTTGCTTCTTGCTCGCTCCACGATGTTCCTTCGTTCTGGCAACGCATTACTCTTGATGTTTTCTTCAGCTGTTCTCGCCCCTTTTACACGCTATTTGTTTTCCATAATAAATCACTGTTTATTTTCTCGTGTTTCCCTGTCTGGATTTGCGCGCACCGTGTTCATGTTCCGTGCGTGTTCCGAGATACCCGGTGGCTGGACGATCGAGAATCGACGATTACGGTTAAAGCAGGCTCACGCTGTTCGTGCTTGCGCTCGTCACGGAATCGGATGATTCGTTTCGGCCGCTTGCTGTAACACGATTTTCTCGTCGTTTCGCGCGCTGTCGACGCCGCGAGGCCGAATTCCATTCGCACCGGTTCCAACGTCCCATAAATACTCTCTCAGTACGTAGGTTAACATACATATGGTACGTGTGTCCGGTCAGCGAGCGTGCTTTTTCACGCGCAATTTCCGCTCTCTGCACGATTGCCAGGCGCTCGCTGCTGCAGAGCGTCGTTGACGCCCGTCGAGATCAAGAACGATTGCAGGTGAAAGGGAGTGTCCTGCTGACAATCGATCGATCCGATCGCGCGCGCGAGAGTCGATCATGGAAAACGTTCATTCAGTCTTTCTACATGACCGATTCTTGGAAACGTTTCGAGATGGCGAACATTGCCCCCTGGGCAGGTATGTATTTCTCAGGTTAGAAAAACGATCAGTGGGAAGGTATAAGTTTCTCACGGGTACCGGCGATCGATCGACCGCCACCTACACAAATATTTATATAAAAGCGTCATGTAGCCCGAGTGTCGGGTGGTTGTAAATATTTATGGAACACGACGAGATCTTTTACGGTTCCCCGATGAAAACGGTCTTCTATAGGAAATACGAAACGGGGCTCGTGACAACGGGGAATAAGAATTTTCAGTGATTTGAACCAAGTTACCTGGTTCCGGCTTCTAATGCGGCAAAAGGATATCGTAAATAGTCGGTTACGCGAGTGGCTTTTGGTATTCCTACCGCTGCCTCATCCTGTGAAATCTAATCGAGACGCATACTGCCGCGAGGAATAGTGCCTCCGTTCGCGCTACTCTCGGATACCATAAATATGTGGACGTGGCCGGGGAACAAGATACATTCCTACGAGCTGCTGTGCTCGGCTGCGATCTTCGACTAACGTGGGCAGATGCCAGGTTGCAGGACAACGGTTACGACGATGTAGAAGCAGGGATCAAGATGAGAAGAAGAAAAGGAAGGCGAGAAGACGGGAAACAAGAAGAATAAGAAGAAGAGGGAGGTAACGGCCGAAGGAGAACGGATGGAAGAAGACATTGATGCAAGATGGAGTCGGCGAGTTTGCTGGACGAGCTTGTCTACGTAAACGTTGCCTTTCCTTCCTTTGCGCCTCCGTATACGTGTCCCCGATTTTCTCGCCGGCATTCGAGTGTACGTACTAGCGTCTGTTACGCGGCTCCAGCGACGGCGTGTCTCTCTGGACCGGGATGCGTGTGGCCCGCCACCGTCCGCGCCTGGAATTCGAATCCACCCGTGCAGCTGTCCGAATACGTCGAATGCAACGAACGATCGAAGTTAGGGAGCTGTTTGGAACATTTTTCTTTCTTCTTTACTTTCAAAGAGTGCACTCGTACAAGGGACTTTGAAATGCGGAAACCAGAACAGTTAATGAGTGAACGATAAGTTTACGATAGAAGGCAATAATATGCATCTCGATCAGATTGTTGGGAATATAAATTATAGCCGACCATCGAACGAACATGTTCCTTATACTTATTTGTCATCGTTCTGAGGAGGATGTTCGTGACGCGAAACGAGTTCAGAAATAGAAATTTAACGCTCTTTACGATGGCAAATGTGTTGCGTGAAATACGGCCGTGTTCCCAGCAGGATTCAAGCATAACGAAAAAGATATGATCCTTTGATTGTATCTCATCGCTGGGCTGTCAGCGTTTAGCCGCGAAAAGGAAAACAGAAAGCTGTTTACGTGGGAGGAGCGATTGTTTCTTTTTCGCGTTTCTTCGTATTTGCATTCCCATTCCCTTGCACGTTCGTGCCGCGAATCGTGGCCGCGCCTGTCACACACGATTCACTTTCGAGAGACGTGTTTCTCGAGAAATACGTGCGGCCCGTTAGTCTCGCGCGACGAATCAGCCAGGGTTACAGCTGCTTGACAATCCTTCTTCGTCATGCCGCACGCTGCCATTCGGAGAGCCGAGCCATTCGAAAATATACTGGCACCCCAACAGATGTAATTTTCTGACGCGTGACACGTGTCTTTTTTTCGACAAATCTGTCGAATTTCTGATGAAAAATTTGTAGAGTATCGTCTATTCTTAAACCGTTGGAATCAACACTTTCGTAAGAAAGTCGTAAGAAACAGTTGCTTGGAAACGTTATTAATTTTCAATTTGTGTCGTGAGGGTTAGATCCATGATAAATCAGTAATGGATGGAGAATTAATGAGTCGAGAGCTCGACTAATAACTGTCTATTCATCGAAAGAGTATCAAAGATAGCTAGTATAAAGTACGACACTGGTAAAAAAATGCTAAATGTATGAAAGAAAATACATTATGGCTGTCAGTGACTCGACCCCCGCTATACCAGTTAAAAGACAACACTAAAAATACAGATTAATACAGAGTATCTGAACATATGTATTGTACATGAACCGTGAATAACTACAGCAACGCTTCTGTTTTAATGAAAGTCAAGATTAATTTTACCAAATACCTACTTGTAAAGTTTAATACTTGCAAAAACATGTGACCCGCAACTCATCATTTTAACATGTTCAATAGTTCCAGCGCTAAACACGATCAGCAAGAATTTCCCCTTCTAGTATCGCGACAAGAAACTGGGTCACGTTAGGGAACCTGCGATCATAAAGCTGGGCCTTGTTTTTGGTCCCGTGAACGATCCCAAATCCGAATTCGTGGTCGGGAATTCGTGTCACGTTGAGCTTCGCTTAGGAATTCATTGCGGGCACGAGGAATACAGCTGTCCGCTTGTAGCCCTTCGCAATGCGCCGGTACCGCGGAACGCGGAAATTCGAGCTTACGCGAAGGGGAATCCGTACGGCTCGATACGCGTCCGGCTTATTGACTTCCGGTGACGTGGGAATTCCTCGTGACCCTGTATTACCTGCTCGTTACTCGTTTCTGACCGGCATTCAGATCATATCATGGGTCTTCCTCGGTGATTAATCGGATTCGATCAACTGAACATCGAAAATTTTCGGAAAGTTGACTGAGTTATATGTTCAGAATTCTTTTTGACGGAAAGACGGAAACGAACGAGAAGATTAAACGGAATAGTGGTATCGATGATTATATACACGTAGCAGTTACACATAGCTAAGTCAGACGGACTGCGCGGTTGTTCGAGATAAAGCAATAAATCATCGAATGGCCGGTAGCAAGAAACAGATTTGTTATTTTAACGAGAGAAGCGAGATTTTTGCTTTGCTGCTGGATCTAAACCGGTTGATAAATATTAATCGGAACGAACTTTAAATCAGAGAATTTTCGATCGATTGTTTGTTTTATGTTTCTTTGTTGATCAATTGGATTTTTCCTTCGCCTTTTTGAAGTAGGATCGTTGCCGTGTCGCAAGTGTTTATTACGAGCCGTGGTCACGGGCTTGTTTGCAATTTAAGCGTAATTGCGAGATTTATAGGTTTAATAATCTCCCTGGCGTTACACTGCCTACCGGGCTTGCGATATTAATTTTAATCATTTTTCGTGTGGAACTTGTATGACTACAACCACTTTAGGAGTGTTTTTTCCTCGAACGTTATTATCCCCACGGTAGCGTTAGACGCAATCAGCTAGTGCATGATGCACGTGCACTTAAATAATTTTCATGCACTTCCAACGGCATTTAATTGCGCGAAAGTATTCGTTATCGCTACAGCGCGCTTGCACAATTATCTCGGAGGGCTTTAATAAATGAAACGTTACTCGGAAGAAATATTCCTCGCTTCGATGTGCCGAAGCGTTAATTAACATCACTCTATCGGCGTTTCCGCTTGTGCCAAGAATTCCGTCACGACGGAGGGCGAACTTTACAATTGATCGCACGGAACTGCTACACGGTTTCCTTGCTAATTGTGTTACTTTTATTTCATCCTCGCCCCTATTCTCCACTCCGTTTCCTTCCATTACGATTAGTTGCTACTTCGCTATCTATATAGTGAAACGTACAGAGGAACTGTATGTTTCGCTCTTCTTATTCTGTTTCTTGGCTGTACAAATTTATCGTACGTAATTTGTATCATTATGTGATTCACCTCCTGTTCTTTAATAATTATAAACTCAAATCATTTTTCCTCAATATCTCCAAGAAATCACTGATCATCCCTGGATATGTTAAGTGAAATTGCTTTTGTAAAGGGTAGATAAAAAGCTATAGGATATCAGGTGATGTTACATGGCAAACTGTTGCCTCTTATGACCGAGATAAGAAATAAAAAAACAATTTCTCAGCGAGACAATGCTTCTATTCATACAGCCGCCATTACAAAAAAAGTGCTCTCAAGATATCGGAATAGGATTATTATTATGGCCAGCATCGAGTCCTGATCCGAACTCGATCGAGAACCTGTGAGGAATTCTAGCAAGAAAAGTTTACGATCACAAATCCACCTATAGAAGATATTACTGAACTTAAAAAACGAATAAAATTTGTGTGAATTTTTTTTCAAAACGAAACTTCAAATAAGTTAGTGAACTGTGTTCCTAATGAATTAATAGAAGTGATCAAAAATAAAGAGAAATCCACAAAACATTAAATGAAAACGCAAAAAAATGAACATTGAGTTTATATTTTTTCATAGATAAAAACTCAATTTTGAGTAAAAATTTAATTGTTTGCAGACTTGAGAAGAAGAAAACTCTCGTTTGTTGTATCTTCAGTTGCGTATTATATTATAGTATGAAATTATGTAAAAATTTCTGTTAATTTTTATTTTAATATTATGAAAAATATAAAAATGTGGTTGAATTTATTACTATTCGCGCCACTGTATGTGCACGTAGATACACTCGCAAAGCCCTGTTAATGAGGAGCCTTAATATTAGATTTTCTATGTGTTCGTGCTGCAGTGCACGTGAGTGCATTCTTCCTACCTAATGTTTTATGAATACAGACAATAATTGCGTAAACGGACATGCACGTAATTTAATCGCTTTTAAAAAATGTTCATCTTGAATGTTAGTTACGTTTTCACATCAAAGACAAAATTCCTAATCAATTGGCTGAAACAAAGAGATCCTCGGTTCAAGAAGAATAGTTTAGAGTCTTCGATATTCCAAAATCAATCGTATATTGATATTTAAGAAAGATACAAATTGTACTAAAACTGAAAGCTTCTACATAAACGGAAAAAGCACGAACTTGTTGGACAATCCAAACATATTGATATCCAAACACGATGCTATTTTAACAATTAATTTATCGTATGAACTAGTTCGCGTCGTAAATTCTCCGTTGGCCATCAATAGCATCAAGTATCGAGTTATGCGGCGGAAACCGAGGACAGGCATTAACACGGATCGAAAGCTGTCGTAGTCTTTGACCGAGATATAGAAGTAGGAGTTGCGCGGCAAATTGATGGTTGTATCCCATACTTAATGCAGCTGAATAGCATACACGATGCGTGTAGTTTCTCGTGGTGGCCAAAGGTCAGGTGATCTCGTCCTGCGCTGATCATATACCTACCTAGCAGTTGAACGTGAAAGACGAAAGATTTTATGCTAATTCTTGCGTGGAGTCTACTCTTTTCCGCGACCGAGTATTGTCCTTTAATAACCGCTCGACTCCGACCTCTTTCAACCCACTGACTGCCTAACCCAGTGGAGGAGAATAATGATTATTTCGCGAAGGGACGCGGTTAGGAAATTACCGTGTAGACGGAACGATTCATTCCGCTTAGAGACAAAGACGAACATAACGACGTGCATAAACGAGAGCGAGCGTTGATGGCGTTTGGTCACGGTTCTTGGAAACGGGTCTGGCTGATGCGAAAAGTTCCACTTTGCCGCTTTATTACTTAATATCGTCGAATTTTAGCTAGTCCTCTTTCTCGACGTCGAAATGTTTAATTCTCTTTGAGAGGACCTCTGTTTCCCTACTTGTTTCTTTCTTTCTTTCTCTGTCTTTCTTTGTGGTGCAGTCATCCCGTAACGCAGGAAGAATTAGAGTTTTAGCGATTTAAAGGAACCACAGTAATTACTGATATCACAAAGGAGTAATTATAAATATTCAAACCACATTATGGAATCGGTAGTCCGGTTTCGGGTAAAAGAAATAATTTTGTGACGATAGACCGCAGAAATCGCTTCGAGATGAAGAACTGACGGAAAGATAAAGATGAGACCCACCAGCCGTACAATGAGACCGATGATATTACTTCGGACAACGCTCATTGAAATACCGGCTGCAAAGCCGGAAGAAGACTTATTTTCCTGCTTTTCTCTTTGGTTTGCTGCGCGTCTTTGTGCCCGTCCGTCTCTCTTTTGCAAGTAGCTTAATTTGTAAGTCTATCTCGTTGTTTGCAGCAACGAATATTTTTACCATTTATCGCGAGTTCTAGAAGACGGCCTCATCTTATACTCTCGTTGTTCCTTGCTGCTTTAAATTCGAATCATCGCGATATCTCTATAATTAACACGTTAATCTGTTTCCTCTCTCTTAGCTTAGCCGTCCCAAATATTTTCCATCATTCTGCTAACTTTGAACGTTAACGAATTCGCTGCTTTGGAAATTAGATCTCCTGAAACAATGTCACGATTTTAATATCTATCGCGTATACCCAAGGGATAGGACAGAGGACGTAAACGCAGTACAGCTATATAATATTTCGCGATGCCTGTTTGCTCAGACTGCATAGTTTCCTTTGTAATGTATGCATTTTCTCGTTCCCATTTCTTGCTCTAGTTGCTAACGTTGTTAAACTTCCATTTGTTGAGCGCGCTAAAGGTACTGTACTAAAGCACGAACAACTTGATATTCGCCGCATCTGTTTTTCCTTCTCTGCTTCTCCTCGTTTTCTCTCAACATTTTTGCTCTTTCGTTTCGCGATGTTTGCTTTCTCCAGATTTGCATAAGCCGTATAACGCAATATTTTTCCCTCGATACTAATCTCTAATTAATCCTGCTATGCAATATTAAAAAGGAATTTAAAAGTTGTTGGAAAAACTACCTTACCTCTACGCTTTTCAAATCTTCGTTTAGTTTCCTGCAACGTTCGAGTACATCGCGTACCACGTTAAACCACCATGGGATCAGCGTACGTTATAAACCATTAAATCTTCATAGAACAAGTCGATTTCGAACTCGGTGCAAGCTGATCCCAAACTTAGGCAATGTACATCGGTATTTCTACACGGAAATGGACCGTACGTAGGAATCAATGAGGCTATCATCGAGTGTTGTCACTCGTAAAACACAGCCGTGCCCTCGAAATCGTTTCCAACATCTGCTTCGTTCCGCCGCGCCGTTCAACGGTATCGTTTACATGTACGGTCTGGCTCCCCTTCTCATCCCAGCACGGGAACTTATCATTTCCCGGGTTCTTCCTTTTCTCGGCTGGCGCGTTCCTTTCACCGAGTTCCTCCCCAACGGTGTAGACGAGAAAGCGACGGTTAACTACCGCCAGAACCGCCACAGCCACCGTCAGGTTGGTGATGTGGCGATGTTGGTGGCGATGGTGGTGGTGGCGGCGGTCGGCGGTCGGTGGGTCCGTGGCGCGTCGTTAAAGCATCCTTCTCCGGTGTAGGACGTCGGATTTAAGCGCGAGGCGCACGATTTAAATTTAAATAAGCGCGACGAAGCTGCGATAAAATATAATTAAGTTGGCTACGGCACGTCGGACGTGGTGCTGAAGTGGCGCGAGGGACACGGAGACCGTGGGAGCAACCACGAGAGAGTAGAACAGAAGAAGAAGAAGAAGAAGAAGAAGAAGAAGTAGAAGAAGTAGGAGGAGGAAACGGCGAGAAGCAAAGAAGAGAGAGCATGCGGTTGGAATGAAAAGACAAGTGCGCAGTCTGTGAGAAAGGGATGAGACCACAACGACGACGAGCGCTGGCTACTCTATATATGTACATTATGCGTATATTACGGTAAAAGCGAGCCAGGATATCACGTCGCTACTTAACTTGACAGACTTAATGGCCGACCGTAATGGGCACGGCCACAAGAAAAAAAACGTAATTAAGAGTGGCAAGGATCCCGGTTGCCAGTTACCTACCCAGGTCCAAGATTTATGTTATGCGGTAATTTCTGCGAAATCCTATCGTCCTGACGAAACGAGGGATTTTATTCCCGTAAACACGACGAATCCGACTAGCATTCGTTGCTGCTATTATGTGTATTCTGTTCTCGTTTAACGATTTTGTCGTAACGTAGAAAATCGTTCCCATTGAACCTCGGTTTCGTCGTTGGAGGTACTTTGAGCCAAAGGTGGCGTTTTTGTTTACTCTGTTCGTGTTAAAAGCAACGTTATTTCTGCGGATACCGCCGCAGGTGGCAAATAGTATACGCTTGTAAGGTGTAACTTCTCCTCGGTCGTTTCGACGACGAACATACACTATCCCTCTTCAGAAGATACAGACGATGTCTCGACGATTTATTACTCGCGGTAAATGCAACGTACACGCGTACGTGGACGCTACGATTTATTGTCCTCCTCTCAGAGAGCTCAGGTATCTTATTAAAACGGTTGACTTTCATGCCATAAGTAACAGCAAACCCTCCGTACTATTGAAGAAACTCATCCACCTTTAGGCTCGTACATCGATGACTTGCATGGTTTGTGATTTGTTCAATAACTTGTCCTATGACGTGCGGAACAAAATTCCAGGGAAAAAAGCGTTTCATCAAAATCGACGCGAAACACAGTCGTTCGTCTATCCGAATGGCGGCGAGACGTTATATGTGGATGGCGCCGAGCATTTCTCATCGTAATGTGATTTATGGAACATTTTTAACTCCCTCGTGGTAACGTTAGCTCGGTTGTTGGACTGATCTGCTTCAGCCAAGCTCGACGCTGATGGTATTGTATCTCATGCGCACTGCCGCGTTCGACGATCGTGTTTTATCATTCTTGCGCATACGCGGTAGGTATTGTTCCCCATTGGCCTCGACGTATCGTCGATACTTCACGCCCGAAACTAATTACCAACTCGAAAAATGCCGACTATTTATTACGCTTAGCCGCTCGGCCGTAGCTCGTTAGAAGGTTGCTGCGGAACACCACTCCCACGCGTGATTTACCGTGCTCATCGTATGTTTCGCTTGTCATTGCACACGCATTGAAACCTCGTTATTTTTGTTACGCGATTCGGTCCACCGTTTCACTATTTAGCTCGTTAATTTATGGCATACATACGTATCTCTTCTTAACATACCCAGAGAGTCGAGGACGAAAACGAAACCCCGCAGGTGGAAGACAAATTTATTTTGTTTTCCTCCGGCCCGACGCGGTGCTCGTATTCAAACAGAAAGAGAGATCGAACCATGGTCTAATCCGAGAAAATGGATGTTTGAAACTTTTATTTCCGGCAACGTCCGTGTCGATTCCAGTCATCGTGCACAGAGACGTCGATACCGAGGCGACAAATTAAATACCGGGTACCGGTTGTTCGTCCAATTGCCATTTATCAAATTATAGTCCACTTTGTAATTGAACGAGAACACTCTCACACGCGGCATGAAGCGTACTTCCAATCCATTGCGATCGCGTCAGGAGTACCAGCCTGTGAAGAAAACACCGGTCCACTCAGATTTAGTAGAAAAAGATACAATAGCTTTGTTCTGTCCCGTTAGACAGTTAGGTCATCGCTTTAATTCATAGGTCAACGCACGTACCCGGGTGCACTTGCTCCAGTCACGAGTATTTTTCCTTCTAGGGCGACTGTTACATCATTGCAATAACAGACGCCAAGTCTGTTATACCGTTCTGCAACCAAGGTGCCATGTATCACGATATTTTTGTGCGAACGATGGCTATAATTTGGCCATTGCGTCGGAGGTCTCATTAGTAACCGACATCTCATTATATTGTGTCGTAAATAACGCCATTCTCGCACGCACGCACGCCGTAGGCTAGGAAGATCATGCGATGGTTTTACGCGGCGTGTTTGAATCCTCCAATACGCCGTGCTGGCTCGTAAAACAAAATCGTAAAGTCAGGGTCGAAGAACCCAGGGTGAAACCTAGGTGAAATCTTGAAAGTCACCAGAACCCTTGTTCGTCCCCTTGTATATTGTATCTCTGTGGATGTAAATTGGTTGTTATATAAAACTTACGACGTTCACGAGTCACTATTAATTTCGATAGGATTATGTCGCGTAAAACCAGCCTAAGGATTAAGTTTCTCGATTTGAGAGCGTCGCGTCGTCAAAATACGCGACGCGTTAAGCCATTCGAACGTTATATAACACGATATTATTAACGAGCCTGATGGTTTTGTATCTCTCAAGCGGAGCGTGAAGCATTCGATTTCAAGACTGGTGCGTAGGCGTGTTTATGATAATCTCGTGTATGATGGATCATAGTAGTCGGTTTATACGATCGTGAGAAATCGTTATTACCAAGATCGGAGGAAAATATCCGCGTAGGTTCTCCTCGATTGGTCGACCTGGCTTCCCGAGCTGGCAGACCAGTTTCGAATTTCACCACCGATATTTTCGGACCGGTTTCCAGGCCGGGTTTCCTCCGGGGCGTTAAATTAAGTTAAATCTCGTTTAATCTCGGCTTTCTACGATTCTACGGAAACGTTCCGTGGCCCGAATTTAGATAGAGCTAATCTAAATTCTCCGATCTCAAGCTCCCCTAATCCCTGGCTATGTATTCCAGGCTCATTCCCCTTGTCCTTCGTCATCTTTCGTAATTCCGTGGAGTTGTTTTCCAGAGCTTTACCATTGATCGTCCTTACCCGTATTCAACCCCACATCCTTCCTCCCGTCGATCGTAAACGACGAGATTCCACGAACGTGGACTATCCGCACGCGGTGGAAAGTGGATTTCATGGAAGAATTTACTTTCGGTGGCTCGATCTCGATTCCGCTTAAAAGCCCTCCTGTGTCTTTGCAGTTGCCGAGCACTGCGCGTAGGCGTATTTATAATAAGCGATAAATCGTCCAGTATACGATAATACTCGACGTGAAGCTAGTGTTTCACCGACGGACATAAAGTTTCCACCCCCCGCGACTCGGTCCCGTGCGTCCGCGTAAAATACACGCGCATCGGTTTAAGTATGCCGAGCGTGGGCGGTCGTACGTTCTCTTGTACAGGCGTGCACGTCTACCGGGAATATACACGGCGTGCTCGTCCGCTTGCCAGAAACCGATTCCCATGGGACGAATCATTCGATACGCTCGAACCATCCAGCTCAATGAAGCACCGTGACACGAAAATTCTAGGGAAATTAATCTACCGATAAAATACCGGTCAGCTTCTCTATGCCTTCTGTCGAGCGAACGATAACGTCTCCTTCGTATATCCAGCGAAATTCAACGATACCAGATATTGTACGATTGTGCTTGAATTGTAGCAATCGATATGTATAAACGATCACTGGAACACTGTTAACGTTATACTAGACACTATGTTTTATCTCAAATAACTAGAATGGCTTGGAGAGCAAAACTACTGAGTTTAACGAGAAAATATGGTAGAAATCGTGTACCGCTCTCTTTTATGTATAAAGTATAACGTATACGATACGTATAACGAGAAAGGATGAAAAATTGCAATCGTATTCATAGAAGACGTTAAATAAACTTGACACAATTTTCGATACTTTTCGGCAAATGCAATATCGAGCTCTTGTTTTTGTATGCATTCTATAATGCAAGATACACAGTGGTTGCAAAGTACGTTACATATGTAAAATAAGTTTCGTACCATTTAGTAATACGTACTTTGGCATGATTAAATAAGTTTGATACTATGAAATGTATACAACCTAATAAAAATACACTTCATTGGAAAATAAGAACATGTGCAAATAGTGTTTGTAGCCAGTGTATATATTCCTTCTTGGTGATACACTGTACCAAATTGCTATACCTATATTAACAGCAACGAGATCTTACGTAAACCAATAAAATGCCACCGTGGATAGAAATTAATTTTCACGTGCCCCCATAATATTCCATAATATATTCAGTGCTTACTTTTACGACACTTTCGTTTTGTGCCAGCATCTCGCTTTTATAGCGCCGATCCCTGGCTCGTCAAACACCCCTGGTGTAGAGTGTGGGCGATCGTGGGTGGCGTTTAGGTGCGTCGCTGGTAATTACTCTCGAAGTCGTAGAAGACTCTATCGGGGTAGGGCGTAGAATTACCGGAGGGCAGGGTGGGAGGGAAAGAAGCATAGGTGGAATTTATAATGACGAAGGCGGAGAAAGACGCGAGGTGCATTTGCATGTAGCAAGGATCAGGAAATGGCTGTGTGCGTGAGCGTGAATCCGTCACGTCGCGCGGTCTACTTTCCTACTTTGCGGTTTATAAGAAAAAAAGTAAAAGAAAAGAGAGAAAAGCAGGAGGCAGGAGAAAAGAAAAGCGGAAAGTTTAAACTGCCCACAATTTTCAGATCGTAATTAGGTCACTTTAGCGTGATGAACGTGGTAGTTTTTTTCGTTCACGCGCTGACCTATCCGGACTTTCGTGATACTTTTTCATCGGGATACCATAATACTTCTTCCTCCTTTTCGGAGAATATTTCTGGTGAGTTCAAGACTTTCTTTACAGCCCTGGCCAGGAAAAATCGTGGGAAGGGGAACATTAAAGTGGGATTTCTTACGTGCATCCAACACGCGCGTCTGTGTCTGGCACATTCTTAAACCCGAATCGCACGACACCGCCGCGAAAACAAAAGCATGCTTGTCCATTGTAACGGTATAAATGCGTCTGACGCACGTAGCAAATTCCAGCTTTATAACGATGAGCGATAATTAATAGTTGGGCGAGATTCTAAAAATTTATCACCTTTTTCGTTATTTTGACAAACGACGGACGTTCTGAGAATATCATCCGAGAATTCAAGATACGCTTGCTATATTGGGTGCTTCACCGAGAAATTTTATCTTTCTTCGACGTATCGTTGCTAATAAAGTCAGCACGACCTAGGCTTTCAGACCCGGGGTAAAATTGATCGTTCTGTATAACACGTTTGATCGCGCCGCGGTTGTTACCCGGATGGAAGGATTACATTCACGAATACTGTTCAGATATTGAACGAGCAGGTGAGACGATCGTTGGAGTTCAACGATAGTCGTAGAGACCACTTGGCAAACCACTCTGAAAGTTGGCAGGGTTCCTTTTATATTAGGGGGGTAGAAATGAAGTAGTCCCAACGTCTCCATCCTCATTATATAGCTACGCACCCTGGGTACTTTACGGCAGTTGACCCTCGTATAATGATCTGTTCTTTTTTAATTAAACGACGTTCCCATTTCGCAAATATATTATGATAATTAATAGAACGTGAAAATTGAGAGCAAATTTCATCGAACGATTACTCTTGCATCATCGGGACGATCGATAGCGAAATCTATCGGATTCGCTTTATTATCGCCGCTGAATGAGTCATTCGTTACTTCTTAAACCTACAACATACTCGATTTTCGCGAATATTCGATATCAAGCGAACGATTTTAATCGTTAAACATATACATTCCTTTGAATGGAATTCTTTCGATCATGTTTGGATAAAGAAATCGTGATGTTACGAGCGTCGCGACGCAGAAGATTAAATTGGCAAAGCGATGCGAATCTCTTTTTTTCGCTACAAGTTCACGTTTACGGTCTCGTGCGGCTCGCGTTTGCACACGTTCGCGAAAGCCGCTTTCGTTCGTTAACTACAGCCGAGCGTAACTCATAATTACAAGTACCACGGCAGACACGCTCAACGAGCTCCGTTCGCGGTCAATATATGCTAATGTGTGGCATTTATACGTACGCGGGGCAATATGTATAGGCCACCCGGTGGAAAACGAAGGGTGTAAATTGTGTAAGGCCCTCGTATACGAGTCGAGGCGCGCTTGACCGATTAAGCTAGACGGCTGTAACTACGGTCGATACTGCGGATGAAGGAATTAATAAGGCGGTCGGAAATCACGTTCTATATTTCATCTGATCTTTGCGTGCAGACTGTGTGTCGGGAAAATCTATTCGCCGTTTAATCGAGTTACTTTTCATTCGATTAATTATTATCATCGTCGTTCTTGAATAATAAATATCCCGTTGAATAGCGTGGGATTTTTAACTACAGACTCGTTTCCAATTGACGTCCTCGTAATTACTGGTATATTCAATTATCTTTCCCGGATGCAACTATGGAAGCTGTCGCGCACGACATACGTTTTTTTTTTTTTTTTGCGTTGAAACATGCATTAAAACTTGGCGAAGAAAGTTCGACAGTTTTAGGTCAATGAGCGATTAAAGATAAGCAAACGAAGCGTTTTGAGGGGTAGTCGGCTGACTTTCGACCTTCGTTGCATCGATGCGAACAAAGTATCGTAATAACATCGATTATTTTTTGTCGTTGAGGGGAATATCGAGAGCCGGAGCGGTGAGTTCGCTATTTTCGATACTCGATAATGAGAGACGTGGCGTGTGTACGTGCTCCCGCATATTTACCGGTCCATTGTCGCCAGGCAAACATTGTTTCGAAACCAATCTCCAGGCGACAAACGAACAGCCATCACACGTTAAAGAACGCGGATCGCGTTTACTTGCAATCAACGTGAGCAATGAATGTTTACCGTAATCCCAATATAAAAATCAATTGTATCGGGGAAATTAAATGTCGTGAACCATGTTCCCATGAGTCGCGACATCGTCACGTTCCTTGCAACGAGCATATTTCTCCATTTTCCCGGATTACATTGTGGGAACTCCGCGGTACCGCCACGTTTCAATTTGTTTGCCGTACGAATCAGACTTTGTCCGTATTACGAAATCAGCGGGGAGCGATTGTTTCGTCGCAAGAGACCGGAATACTCTTGATCGCCTTACACCGTCTAATAACATCGAACCGATCCATGTTAATTACCGAAGCTGTTTGCAAATACGCCAGCAATCGTGCTCTCGAGTTCTGTACATAGAAGTTGCTGTTACACATTGTTTCGTCCATTGTTAAAGATATAAGTAAGTAAGACTTAACTTTACGGTATGAATTGAACTTCTCTTTAAATCTCGAAACGCAGATATATAGATAGAAACATATGTTATTTTTGTTTAACTTAATAATTCTAACGTAATGAGAGATAGAACTGCTTTATTATACGTGTAGATTGTCACGATATATCACTTGGAGAGGTGCCATTGTCCGCAAGTCTTTGATCCCCCGTACATGACTCCATCCCTGAGACAGCTAAGTAATTTGCCAGAGGCCATTATTTCAAGGTTCCGTTGCCGCGATTATAGGCAAACTCTAATAACGACAATTATGTCATTTCTACGGAATTCGACCGCCTGCGGCGACCTAGCACAATGCCTTCGTTATCCACCGAGATTCGGGACCTATCGAGTTCCCGTGGCTTCCCGCGCAAAATCTGGGATTGCTTCATTTCCGGAGTCCAGTATTCAGTTCCGATGGTATTCCGGTTCCTTTGAATCAAAAGAAAAGAACCTTCTACCTAACGATAATCAACTTCTTTTTCATCTGGTGCACGAAAAGTTTCTATATCTGTTCCGTTTATGAGTCATAGGAGAAAAAACTCTCGGAGTTAATCTACGGACAATCTATTCATCCGGGGCCGGGAGAAGTTCGTAAAAGATTGTAAGCATTTCGGTTCTAATTCTGTGGTCTCGTAAAAGCCAACAAACGCAGAGCTCGTTGACGCGTGCACGAAGAAAAACGCGTCACTCGCATCCCGAGCGGTTATTTAGGGAGCTGAAGCGCATCAGCGTCCGCCTTCATCTCCCTCGGCTACACATTTTTTCTTTTTCTCTCTGTTTAACTTCACAACGCTCCACAACGGAACAGCCGCAATCGGGCCGGCTACGTACGGTTCGCCACATCAAACAGACGAGTGCCCTTTGAAGATGAAAAGCTCGCGTCGCACAACAATTTAATCTTCACGGTAATAGTGAACGCGGTACGGGTGCGAGAGGAGAGAGCGGAACACAGTTTACGGAAGTCCCCGGAGGTTCCCTATGTCCTGGAGCAAAGAGAAAGAACGAAAGGGGGGTCGACGGCGGTCTGTTCGGGGACGGTGTGGAGTCAAGTCGAGTTCCGGTGCCCGTGCGGACTCCCGGCGTAACCAACGAGGCGGTCGACAAACGAGCAAATGAACACACCGTATCACATAATTAGGTACGCCTACTGCCGTCATAACGAAGTTTGACTTGAGAACATGACGTTCTTTTCTGCAGACTCACGACGAGGCTCTCCGCTTTGTGTTTCCTATCATTGATGCTCGTCATGGTTCGAGAGATCGCGATTATATACCGGGAGACATTCCATCGGTCGTCGAAAACCGTCTTTTCGCTTCCTAGTATCACTAACCGTTTCATTTCTAATCAAAACAATCATATTTTGCTATGGTTCTATTATTAATGTTGGATTTAGCAAGAAGGTTCTAAAGCAACTCATTCATTGATATCGATATTATTGATATCAAAATTCTTCGTTTGGTGAATATCATTAATATTGTGAAAATATTGAGAAGCAGAAAGACTACGATAGATTACATAGTCTAATTAGTAAAGCAACGAAGAGGCTGCTTTAGGAGAAGAAGAGGAAAAAGAAATATGACTAATATTTACTTTAAATACACAAGGTAGTTCTGTTAGAAAGATCAATAGATTCCGCAAGGAGCAGGCACGTCCGCAGGAGCGCATCACTCGCGCGACCTCATTACGCGCGGATTGATTGTGATCGTGGCTGGACTCTGCCAACCGATAGTCGTAATTCTATTGAACTCGAATAGACGTTGTTTTTTTGCCGGGTTTTTTCCTGAGAAAGCTCAAAGGAAGAAAACGGCGTCGAGGGTCACGGTAACGAGTGGACAACGAGCAGCACGTCGTTTGGTTCCGAACCCTATCGAAGTATAACGTACAACGGATTGATGATGGCCAATTTACGTGAAAGACTTACGAGAAAGGTTGAGTAACGAAAAGGGAATGAAAGAACAGTACTTCGTAAAATCTTCTTTTCTTTAATGAAGGCACAACCGTTCCATTACGTAGGAAATGAGAAATTTATTTCATTACACAAAGAACGGGACGACTTTTGTTACTTTAAACGTGCGCCACGAGTGTGTTGGTATTTTATTATGCCTGGAAATGAAAGCTCTTTGCCAGTTAATACTATGCTCGCTAATACCCGATCGTTTTACGAAGCCTTTGTTCACGTTATTTTCTGAAAGCCAGGCCACCTTGACGCGACAAAAGTCTAAGCGATACTCCTCTTTTTTCGTTGATATTCGAAAACGTGTACAGTAATTTCAACAAATTCGCGGAGAAAACGAAACCAATGAATCTATCCCGGATGTGCCATGTATTTACGTCCCTCTAGGAAACGATAGAACTGATAAGGCACCTTTACCCCGTTGTTATATATCGCGGATCATAATTCAAGCTATCGAAGTGACTCCGCGCGCGCTAGTCAGCCTCGGTTTGTTCATTCATCGATCAAGCAGGTCGGAAAAATTGAACTGGTAGTTAGCTTGCTATCGCATCCTCCAACACGCGTCAACGAAACGTACATAGGTATTAGTATTGCGTAGGTGATAGAACGTGGTGTTCCTGTATCCCGCTGCCCGTGTAGACCGATGAGTGGGCGATTAATTACACGTTCGCCTTAATTGGTCGTTTAATTAAGAGTCGTCGAGAGCTTGCCCAAAGCAGTTGCAGTAGCGCGTCACGCGACATTCGTTACCGCCGAATATTTGCTCGGAGATCGGACCGTCCTGATTTCGTTGGTCGTATGCGACACGACTGAACGTCGCGGCGCTCATCACAGCGTCTATGTTCGGCCGCACAAAGAATCCGAGTCTGCGACAGTTGAATTCGTTGACTAATTAAGCCCCTTGACGCCGTAATTAGCCACGTGTCACCCCCTGATATCCTCTCTCCCGCTGGATTCTTTCGTCGTCAAGAGATAAATGCAGGCGCGGGCCCGGCGCATTACCGCCGTTGTCGACTCGTCTACGTTGTCGTCGCAAACCAGTCCCTCTCTCAGCTTACTCAGCCCCCGACTATCACTGTCCGTCCGCGTCTCGTGGAACGAATCGTTGTGGATTAATCCGTGAAAATGTGTTTTTGTTTGCTCCCGCGATTTGGCTGCACTGGGGCGACGTAGCCGCTTTGAAACGCGAGTTCCAGTCGTACACGTTCCTATGGGATTCAAAGGTCTATTGATTTCCTTCCTCTCCGTTTCGTGCCAGTTTTTTTCTACCTGCTGCGTAGCATCGGAAATTGTAACGTCGTTCCCATTCAGGAGCCGCGGCAGCATCGACGGTTACCCGGTTAATCCGAGCTATCAGCCGTTTTTCTGAATTGCTCCCTCTCGGAAAACGTTAATCTCCAGATTACTTCTTGTTAATTCCTATCGACAAGTCTCAAGGTAGTTTCGGTGCTCGAAATGAAGTATTATACGTACTCGATGATAACACGGCTGATGAAATATCCAATTGACAGTTCAAGATATCACGACTCGTGAGCACGTTCAGCTCCAGCCAGCCGATGATTCCTATGATTGTCACGGAATATTCTCCGGGTACCGCGTGACAATATAATTTCCCCTGCTGTCTGGAATCGTTAAATAAATCGACGACACCCAAAATGTGTTGACTCGACGTAATTGACGCGTTACAACGGAATATTTTTCCTTTTGCCGTCGGAACTCGTTTTTCGATGTTCGAAATCTGCCCTGGCTTTGCTAATCGCTCGAAGAAACAGCAACTAACTAAACGTGAAACTAACTAATTGTACGTCGATGATTAATTCGTGTCTACGCGTTAAATACGTCACGAAAGGAGTCAACGCTCGAAGTCATCAGCGATGCCGTGGGTGTCAAAGGCGAGCGAATTCGAGCGTGAACCGGACGGTACTCGAGGCGACAGGGAACACGGGCCAGCTCACATTCCCTCGTTTTAATGACAGCTTGCCATTTACGAGCGTAGCTTTGGTCGGGCACTGGTTCCACTCAGCACCCGCAGAACCTTTTGGAATCCTCTCGTACCAGTAATTCACCTTGGCAAACCTGCTCTTTCGCGCTTCCTTTCTGTTCCGCTTCCTCTCCACTAACATTTTTCCAGCAGAACTGCCACGCTCATACCGCTCCCATGGACTCGCGCGCTGCCTTTTTACGGCCATCTCTTCTATTACTTCGTTTTTTTACTCTCTCCATCTCTCTCACTCCCCTTTTCTCTGTCGTCTTTTATCGTTGCTCATTTTTGCTAAATATTCCCGATACCGAGGCAAATTTATACGAAAGGCGTGTAATTACCGGCGCGTATCTTTTTCACCCTTTTTTTCCTGTCCTTCTCTCTTGCGCTTCCGCGTCGCAGCCAGGGATAGGGTCGAAATTAAAACGAGTGAGGCGCACGCGTGTTCCGCACGACCTCACGGAATCTCATTTAAGTGATTAAATTGTACGCTCGTTTCTCGGGCCGTGACACATCGGATCGCGGTCGTTTTCGGTGATTAAAACGGCCGGTATATCATTGCAACGAATTTTTTGATTCATTAGATAATTAAACACGCGTATGGTTACTTGCGAACACAGAACTCGTTAATATCCGATAAAATACGGAATAGCCGAGTTCATAGACAGGCATTCGCGGAAAACGCGAAAACGCCAAGTAAAGACGCAGAAATAGGGAGAAGAGTGGGGGATGAAATGATAAAAGAAATAAAGAAAGGAAAGCAACGAAGGGGAAAGAGAAAGGTACTACATGGATGTGAATACGTAGAGTCTGTGCACATGTTCGATGGAAACGTAGAGCGTGGGTAACGAATCGGTACGGTAAATAGTTCCCATTCGCTTGGTCGAAGGTTGCATATTGATAAAACCGTAAGCGGACATTCCAGCGTAAATTGATGCCCGGCGGAGCCATATGTGTATAGCGGATTGGTCCGTTGCGTGTTTCACCACGTATAGTAAGTACGGAGGTCGCGTGAGCCGGCAGAGAGGTCAGGAATACTCCGGTCCTGGTTCCCGTCCCCATCTCCGAGTGTTGCTGCACTTGCGAATGTGTTGTGACTCGTATTCACCTTTCTTTTTTTTTGCGTCTCAAGAGCACCTACGTCGCGGCACGTTTTCGATTTAGTTTATCTCTCCCTCGTATCCGATCACGACGCCATGGAAATTTTGTAAATCGCCGATACCATCTGCATGCTAAAAAAAGTGCTCTCGTTGAAATTCCTGGACAAATATTGAATTTGGGATTAATTAGACGCAAAAGCGATAGGAGTGCGCTACAGCCGCAGAGTTTCCGCATCGAAAATTGCATCGATTTTAAAGCTCTTAGCGTGTTTTCCAATACGATCATTGCCAGAAATAACGACTCCGTACTTCATCGGTATAACACGATAACGTTTCATCTCTCGTTGGTATTTTGCGTGTTAATAGCATAGACGTTGGAGATTCGTCGAGTAAAAACTCGGCGCATTACGTACGACATGCTGCTACACGCATTGGGTTAATATTCGTTTGGAAAATATGATAGTATTCGAGAAATATCGATAACACTGTAAAGCTTGAAATTTTATCGCTGTGTCGCTCAGCATCGTATCTCCACCTCTATAACTTTCCTGTCTGATTACAATATTTCTATGTGTATTATACCAAAAAGAAAGTATAGTAAACAAGACGATTAAAAGTATCTATCATCTACCACATATATAGATACTTCGTGCACATGTAATGTTCAAACACAGCTGTCTATCGTCTCTGAATGCCTGGTTCAGACACCCCTTCGAACAACAGTCTGCAATCTGGGCTCCTTGCTTCGCTAGGAAACGCTCTCGATAGCGAACAAACACGAGACAATTCCAAAGCTACCGATCCCTGGCGTTAATATCCGCGTCTCTGCGCGAGGCAAGATTATCAAAATGATACATTCTCGGGGTGCGGTGTACACGTGAGCCACGCCGATACAGCGAAAGCACGTAATGCATAAGGCCTCAGGTAACTCGGCGGCGATTGCCGACGTTGCTCGCGTGTTTCCTTTCTACATCACACCGGCACATACCTATATGTACGTGGAAGGTTACGTGTTTCGCGCGACGACGGCCAACCGGTAGGAGCTGCACACAACGAGGCAAAGAGAGATGGGCGAGAAAGGTAAGGACAGAGGAGGAAGAGGCTGCCTGCCGATCCTGGGTCTCGTCTTCGCCGAGGTCGTGCATTTACACAGGCGGGGTCATCCACAGTCTCTATGGTACCGTTACACCGTACGAAGCATACATATTCTCAGAGCAGTTATCCCGGGTGTACGCTTGGTTCGCCTGTTTTCCTCTGGACGCTCGCATATTTTTCTGCATCATGGTGTAAGCGTGTATACAAACTCGTACAGAGCCGGGACCGGTAACGTTGGTCACGTATGTTGGGTTTCCTCGTGTGTCCACCGGCTCAGCCTTGGCATGCATAAGTCAGAAATCGTGCCACGAGACAACAGTTTTTCGGACGCGGAGCTATCGTCCTCTCGCTCCTTCCGTAACTAACTCAGTTGGTCGCGTTACGTAGGTACCGCGATGCTTCCGTCCGCATGCCGCTGCGTTCTGTCTCTTGGTAAGATCCGCGTGACCATTGTTTATGGATGAGATTGTACGATCTCGCGGAAGGCACGTTTACGCGCGCGTAGAAGAGGAATATTATTCTATGGACGCGATGTTGTTTATCGATTACTAGGAGAAGGTATATAATCTCGTCGTTCTAGCCGATGTTATTTATCGACAACCATTTTCGAATTTGCGTCAGATCTGTTTGGTTAAAATATAAATATTGCGCGACTCTGATTCTGCGACCATGAAGAAACGATATTTTGACTATAACGCGAAACGATGATAATGCCATCGTGGTACGCCTGTTGTACACGTTGACGCGTAAAGGGACAGAATAGTAATATTGTTATACGTGGAATGGTAGATAAAAGGGCTGAAACAAAACATAAAGTCCAGACTCAAACCCTCTCTTTCTGTGTGTTTCTCTCACCGTCTGCCTGCCTCACTTCTTGTTTTTTCCCATCCATTTTTCCTTTTCTTTTTTATTTATTGTTTCTAGTTATACATCGTTCTAACGCTATATTGCGTTTCATGTAGTCACGCAACCTGTCAGGTATACGCGACCGTTTCTTTCTCGGACACAGGAATATCGAGTTCCTGTTGTCTCGTCTCGAAATTGAATCTCCGACGGTGATCTCTTTTGGCGCAATTTATATCGACTTCGCCGGAGTGGAAACGGCACTCTGTGTATAGACCATCCGTCGTCTTCCAAGTAACTTTATAATGAGATTTCGCGACTGGACCACCGTCCTCGATGTCTCCTCTTTCATGAAAACGTTTAATTCGTATGCTATGTTCTGGACAGAGATCGTCGATAAAGCTAGTTGGATGCAAGGGACTTATTGCGCTCACGTTATCCCCGCGCGATGACAGAAGAAAGGATCGAGAGTGTCAATAGCAGAAGGATCAGAGCCGAAAATCGATTGAACCAAAGCGGGGGCTCGAAATAAATGCAACGTTACTTCCAGACGATATCGGTGTTTCGTCTAAACTAACTTATCAGACTCAGTAACGCTACTAGGAAGTGAGTGTTCGTCTCGTACGATTAATAATAATAATTCTGTCAATTTGTATCTCTTCCTGGATAAAAGCAATTACCGGTTCGCTTAAACGTCTCTCTTCGTAAACACCAAGACGCGATATTCTTTCTTTCGTATTATGCAAACGGGAACGGTGGGAAAATTACAATGCAGAACAAAGTATCGGCTATGAAAAGTGAAACGTTAACGTGATCGAACGCTTCGACATTTGCTATCGCAATAACCTAGAGCGTTGAGTAAACGGAGAATGGTTCGCAGGAACAGACAACGGTCAGCGATACGCAAACAGGGACGTTATTATCGTGCTACTGACAGTAGGCTTAAGACTTAATCGGCCGTTGCGATCGCGTGCTTCTAATTTCACGCTCGCTATCCCCCAGCCCCGGTTCAACATCCGGCTAATCGAATCTTTGAAGCCCTCGTAATCACCGTTTGAAGACCGAAACGTTTGCACGCCTCGCTCTACTGTACACTGACCGACATTAATTTTACCGAACTTTCCTTTTTCATCGCGTGATCCCATTGTCGTCGATTTAACCCCGACTTTCTCTCGTTCTATCGGTTTTCCGTTCACTCTCTCTCCTCCTTTTTATTTTCGACCACAGGACACACACGGGAATCGTGACGATAAGCGACGACGCGATGTATCTGGCTGAAACAACTTCTTTCTCGGACAAGAGGTTGGTTGGTGGAGTTCACGAAGAAACGCGTAGGTGGTCGAAAACTTTGGGCGGACAGTGGGTAATACACTGGCGAGACACTTGTACTTATAACGGCCCGAGAGCAATTGGACGAAAGTTGAGAAGATGTGCATATATTCAAGATACGTCATCCGCTCCCGTGAGTGGCGGTGCTTAGGAAATTAGGAGCGAACTTATGGCGCGTATGCATCTATTTTTCAGCGAGCGTTTGCGTTACTCGCGCGGAGATAGTACGACAGCGGCAGAACGAAGGGGCGAGCGATGAGAGAAAGAGAGAGATGGAGCAGCTTGACGTCTCATCCGTCTTCCAGTGCGCATATGTCCTCGCCAGAAATTACCATTACGATGGATACTGCTCTCGGTTCCATGTTTACGCTTGGCTAGTGCCGAGTTTTATGACAGTTACCGCCCCCCCCCCCTCCCCTAATAATGGTGACCGTAGCTCGGCTTCTGGTCTGGTCACGGAATTAAGTCTTAACGCCGGCACCGGGTAGAGAGCACGGAAGAGGATGCAGCCAGTGGCAACCGGAACGACTCGGGTAAGGGATCGATACCAGCGGAGAACAGAGAGATGAGAAACGAGTGTATGACACCGGCCTATTGTGCGCTATCAAATGACATTAGGGATATTATACCCGCATCGTGAATACGTTCTCACTTTGTACTCAAGATATTCTCATCTTACTACACTTTGTCTTCCAATGCCGTATTAATTAAGGTTGTCTCTGGCTCCAAAGGAAACTAGACTAACGCTCTCGACGACATTTACACGTTCTCCCATTCATTACGCGGAATCGTTGCAGTTTATCTTTTGTTGTTTCCCTCGATAGCTTGCCTCGATAGCCTCGGAAGCTTTGACTCTGTCGCCCGTGAAAGACAAATTCTCACGGTATATAAGTATAATACATACGAATCTTCGTTCCTACATAACCTTCAAGGAAATCACGCGACGTTCTTTTATCGTTCAAATTATATCGTGGAATTATATCTTGGTATTTCTGTGCGAACATCCGGCTCGAAGAAGCGTACAATCCGCGAGTGACATTAGTATGGTTGTCCCGGCACCCTTCAGGTATGCGAGGTGGTTTTCGCACTTTCCTTCCGGAAAACATCGGAGGGACGCAGTCGTCGAGTTTCTGTGTAGGCGCGGCCAATTACGAAATGTCTCAGCAGGTTGTTTTGTAGTCCGTTCTGTATTATCCTATTATGCTCACTGTTGGCGTTTGCACAGGAGCAGATGGCTCGTGCGAACCCGAGAATAATTTCGCCAAGCATTCTTCCACCCCTTTCCCCAACTACCCTGCTCTTTTTTCTTCTTGTTCGTTCTCCTTTCATCATGCTCCGTCTCTGTTCGTCCCTCCGGTGTGTATTTCACCCTGCTGTCTCCGTTCCGCTTTTTCCCAACCATCGTGTTTCCGCTTCTTCGTTGTTGCCAGAAAATCCATGATCTCTGTTGTCCAGCGTGAAAATACAAGCGGACGGATCTCGTTACACTTGAATCGTACCCGTATTTATTTTATTCCATGACCACTCTTACGATGCAGTGGCGATGCATTTTGCCGATTCTAGAAGTGCCTCTTGTGACCCGGTTTACTATTACCGAACGATAAAGGGAGAGAGGAAACGATGGACGAGGAGTGTGATGCGAGAGAGGCTGGCTTGATTTTTTTTTTCGATAGGAAATAGGATCGTCGGTGCACGGGATAGCTTCGAGTATCAATCCTTGAGTTATTTTCCGGTTGAAAAGTTTTCTCGTTTATAGGGAACCCTAATTTGATCCGCGGTCGTTTCGCCGACGCACGATCCCATGGCGAGATCGTTAACTGGGGTCCCGTTTTCGATGAACGTTTCCATCTGAGTGTTCCCACACGTGGCGCAAACGTCGAACTGCGCTCCACTAGCAGCACCACCACCACCGTGGTCGAAGGTAATCGACCACGCGCTCGTCCGTGGAATTCAGCCGCGAACGCGTTTTCTTGGAACGAAGAATATGGGCGAGAAAAAAGCGTCGAAGGAATGCATCAAGCTCGCGATGGTCAAAGACTTTGAGCGTAGCTGTTTGCGATAATGATTGGAAATAATAGCGTGACGTACCACTTTCGACTGCATTCTCTCGTTCGTACGCGTTATGAATAAAAACGTAGACATCGATTGTGTGTAAATCTCGTATTATGCAGAAGTGGAAAGAAAATTACAGGTGTGATATTTATTGGGTTTGAATTGTTTATAAAGTAGCGATCGCAGGAGCAATTTAAAAAGCACTTAATATGTAATGTTACTTTAACGAAGTGAATGCAAAAACAGATTTAACCGTAACCTGGATAAATTAACGCACTTTCCATAGTGCACTCTCACTAAGTGACTTTCATTTCTGCCACATCTATTCATTGGATTCGTAAGTCAGAAAATACGCCTCTATCCTTAAAGGGGTCACTTGGACTTTCACGATATATGGGCGTATCTCAGTAATATTACGCTCATGGAGCGGTACAATTAATAAATGTGACCATTTTTCCAATAATACGCTACAGTGGAAAATGCGTACGATATCGAAGTGAATATAATCCATTACGACCAATCTGACCTAGATTCCTTGCGTTCATTTCCTTTTCAACTCTGCACAATACACGATTCCCGTAGAATATTCTTTAACGGAATCACTTGTTGGACTAATTGGTCGCGGGAATTGGCAGGTTCACCGTTGTTACGGGAATGAAAAGTTTACCTAACAATGTTCGGTTTCTGCAAAAAGGTGACTTAATAAGCGTTTCCCGCGATTATCTTTCGCGAGGAACGCGTCGATTAGTGTGTACTGGTGACGCCGACGTTAATTTAGTTCGCGTTCGCGTGGTAAAGGGTATGCGTTATTAGAAACGTGAATAGAGGAGTAACGTGCAGAATGAGAATTGTTTGGAAAGGGTATGATGTAGGGTGGAAGGTGGGAGTTGGTTAGAAGGGTTGGCACATGGAGAATAGAAGCGAGCTCAAACATGTTTGATATTAACTTCATTTAGCCGCACAGTCGAACAATTTTGTCAGTTTGCCGGGCACAGTGTAAGCAAGTATCGCAGGAAATGATGCATTAATTAGCCACCGCGTATAACGTCGAAAATTGTTTCCGGTTCATTTTCGCTCGACCAACTTTTCTGGTGTATGTATATATACATACATATATACATTTATTCGGTTCTTGTATTATAACGTACATGGCGAACTGATAATTAGCGTGACTTATTTTAATTGGGAGAATATTGCCCGTAACAGAACTAATTGGCCTTTATCGTTCGACATCAGATTATTCCAGAATTGATTAATAGATTTCATAAATATGTAGAAGAGATAGTATTCAGAAATATTTTGATATTAATACCCACTTTTATTGTTTTGTTCCAGGTAAGCAACTCTTGGTATTATTTGATACGTTACTTAACGAAGGACTTGTCGGTGAGTTGAATCTGTCCAATCTCGTTAGAAAATACCTTTCACGATGAAGAATGTCATCGTCAATCTCGCGACACTTCTTAGCCCCGCAATACTTTTTATGTTTTAACATTTTAATTTCAAGCCGGAATTCCTATGGAAACGTGTTTCGAATATCTCGGAGGTCTTAAATGTCTGCAAATTCATTGCGAAAGCTGCGGACCTATCGCGTAGTTGGGATATTTCGTGCTTCGAACGAGACTCGAATATCTTCATTCCTCTGTGTAACGTTTTCTGCAGAACTAACGAAACTACAGAAACATCGTATTTGCAGGTAGGACTGCCAAAAAATACACGTTTATCTATTTGTTGATAAAAATTCGAGAATGCTATTGTGCTCTGTAAAACCGTGTTACGTAGCCCGTATAACTGACATTTCCTTCCTGGTGTCAGAAAAGTAAAACAGAAAGGAAAAAAATAAAGGAGAAAAAACGAGTATCCCTTAAAACGTTTATAATCCAGAGACCGCGACAGAAATACCGTTTATGCCCTGAAAAACGATGCGACGTCCGGGTTAACCAATTTCATCCTCGGAGATCTAATTTCCTGCCGTCAAGATGCGTTACGCCGGGACATCCGTGTTCCTCTTTATAATACGGCTCGTTTCCCCGTTGTAAACGCGTCAGCCGGAATTGCGTCCTCGTTGTAAATCTCGTTGCATTCTTGCACCGGCTCGACCTCGCTCTTGCTACGCCACGCCACGCGTACACATCGCGCCATGGTGCACCCGAGCAATTTAAAGCGCGATTACCCGACCGAGTTCCATCTCCAGAGAAACTGTGCACCTGAATATTTTAATCCGTGACGCAACGAACCGAGCTCGATCAGGATAAACGAGCTTCGCGTGACAACTGGCAGATTCCTCAATGACTCGGTGCGATACCTGCTGTTCGCGTCTGGCTTTTGTTCGATCTCTGCCACTGTGAGAACAAGTAACTTAAAATTTATATAGGGAGAACGCATATAGATGAAGTTATCTTTCGGCATAAGTAATAAAAGCAGATAGATTTCGTCGATCTTAACGCTATCTAATATGATCATAAATAACACTCGTATAATTCTAGATGACTCGTGATAATGTTCCAATAATCCTGTCAGTATTTTCGATAGGCATCAAATAACCTTGACACGAGCCTCCACGACTTCGAACTGACACGAATATTATTTTCGCGACCTCAAATGCTTTTACCGTGGCATCGAACGTCCGTAACTTGACCTTAAATGCTATCGACATGACCTTAAATATCCTAGATATCCTTCGATGATTTTCTATTCTTGAAATAATCAATTCCTGTGGAATAATTTTTAATTGGTCTCGATATAATCTGACATTGTCCTGACCTTAATACGAACTTCGATGTTCTTTGAACGATATCACCTGATCTTTACGTGAATTTGTAATTCTAGGTGATGTTCATTTGCTTTCAAATAAACTTTAATAACTATATATCTCTGGCATGACTTTAAGCATCCCCATATATAATCGCTATTTATGATCACGTGACAGGGATCTATTAACCTTGCAAGCGGATACACACTTTGACAAATGAAATTACAAGAAGATTATAAATTGGGATTTATTGAAAGCGCAACTAGATGGAGGAATTTTCAAATATTAATGAAGCTCATGATTTAGGATAGATCGGAGAGATTCTGCGACTAATGCGACGATTCAGCCATAACATCACTGCAGAGCATACTGCCATTAACATGCCATTACGGCTCATTAATGATAATCGGCATCGTTCCTTTGAGAAGTCCCGAAGGCATTCAACCGAGCAAAGGCATCGAGAATAATCGTCGACCGGCGTAAATTCGCGCTTACCAGCTCGTGATTAGTATGCGCGTCTCCCACAAAGATTATCCTTGCGTTCTCTGGATCCGAATGCGAACATGTTTTGCCGCTCCGAGCGATCGGAGAGCAAATCGGAGTGCGAGGCGTGGTCGCAACTTGAAAGAGGTCTTCCTCTTACGCTCCTCTCTTCTTCCCAAATAAGAGTAAAAATAAACGTGAACGAAATTGAATATTTAAATGGAGCACAAACTAACATGTCTCGGTTATAATTTCAGCTTCAACCCATGACACTTGATTAAATTCTGCTCGTGTACATTTTATACAGCGACATCGATCCTGTCAGAGACGACGCGAAAGTTATTCGCCACGCCCTATACTCGCGATAATACGTGTGCCACTTTCTTCTCATTTGCTAATGACGTTGGACTTCGTCGGAATTCGAATCTTCTCTCCTGTCCCATATTCCCTGAAGGGGGTGGACAGATTATAAACGAACTGACACGTGTACACGCCGAACGTTCCAAGTAGTATATAACTCCCGTATGTCGTCTTTTCTCCTTTGTCAAGGGGACGAATATAAAATCGAGTTAAATCTCTGATCCTTCGACTATGTGCCTGTTCAGGGTCTCACGATTTAAAATCAAGGAGATATTATGCGATGGCATAAAGCGAGAAACGCTGATCTAGCTGAAGCTCGCGTTAAAACTCGCGTTAAAATACCTATATAGGATTAATTGGAGCATACAAACGCGCGACTCGGCGGACTCCACTTTGTAAGGTTTGAATTTAACTTACTACTTACCTACCCTACTCGACGTAATGGCCGTTCCACTTACGCGAATCCCGCGTTGCTTCGTGTCAATTCGACGTCGTTCTGATGCTTTCCGTGGTATATCGTTAGTACACGGTCGTGCGCGCACATAGCAGATACGGGAGCGCTGCGTGGTTGAAGAGAATTGGGTCATGATTTCGCATATCTCGTTGAACGTTTAAGAAACGGCCGAGGTTAAAACGATGCTGTGCATCTAGCGTATTCCAAAGTGAAGTCGCGTCTTTTTCTTCAAAAGCATTCGCTCGTGTTTCTCTTTTCGCCCACGTTAAGCTAGCTGCTATATATTTCGCGTTATTTCGTTGTTGGAAAAGTTCAGTACATGTATGTTACGAATTTGCATTTATAGAGTGCACAAGACTTAAAGTGCGCATCTTCGTTAATTATACGTCGTTGTCCTAGGTCATGGAAACTGGAAATGGTTAAATCCACTCTGAAATATCGAATTCACGTAGAAAAAAAGAGATCGCGTTCCAGATTGCCACGTAAACCTCTTTCAACAAAGAGCTTACCCTGGCCGAACCACGGACAATAACGAGTGTGCGTCAAATCGAGCCACGTTGGAATAAGATAAATTCCTGCCGGTCTCCTTAAATTCAATGTAACACTTACCTGCATCCCGCGTCATAATGGCTGCTCCAATTACGCGAATTCCATGTTGCTTTACGCCTCTCTGACGACGCCTTGGCGTTAATGAGCCGTTAATACGCGGGTAGAGACCAGCTTTTGCGTTCGTGTAGACCTTATTCTGCACGGCAAACACTTTCGCTCCTCTAAGAACCGCTTGGAACTTGGTGTATCGCCATCGTGGTCGGCGCAAAGGCGCCTTGACAACCTTAGTTGTTCGTTTCTCGCTGCGAGGAAAACTACGCTCTTCTCTAATTGTTTTAATGACTCCGCTTTCGTACGGACATCCCGCGTGCGCTATTCTCTGCGAATCTTTCTTCTTTTTTTCTTGCCTTGGTTTCTCTCTTTTCTTTCTTCAAGCTTTTTTCTTCCTCGTGCTCCACCATTCCATCCTTCGTCGTCGTTCTCTTCTACTTTTTCTCCTCCTTTTCCGGCTCTCCGAACGTAGTTAGAACGCCAAGGCAGTGCGCAAACCTGGCACTGTAGCCGGCTGGCAAGTGCTCTTTTGCGGTCGGTCGATTGCTCGGTCTAACCATCGGTGCATCCAGCTATTTCTTTTTCCGCGGCTTTCTCAGACGCGAATCGTTCCACTCGTTTCAACAACGTCTTAATTAGGATTTCATTAGCTCGTGCTATGGTCGCGGTCAAGCGGTCCTTTCGTGTCCGCTTTTTTCAGCTCTTTTAGCTTTCGTGCTCGCCCGAGCTTGACTCCGGACGAGTCACCGAGTTTTTCGGAATACTCCAAATCGTCCGATAATTTTATGCAGGATCCACGAGTTTCGTAAGAACGGCTACATCTTGATAAGCTCTTTTTTTGTCATGATGAATTTTGGCGAGATTCTCCGGAAGAACGTCTTCATCTGTTGCAATCAGTTCCGACGTTGATGGTCGTGTTTTAAGACCCGAAGTTTCTTCCAACCGATTCGACGGATTCTTTTTAATTTGTATGCGTTTGTAGAAAAGCCACGTCGTTCGTTTTGATCGCTGAAAACCCGTTAGGCCTTGTCGATGTTCCCTGTTCAGCGCGATCCTCAGCATTTCGAAATTCCTTCATAGAATTCGCCCGGCCGGTGAATCCTATCTTCCAAGAGACACGGATCGACGAAGAATTCTTACTGGACGGCCGAGCGAGAGAAGTTGGAGCGCAATTGCTCAGGATAGGAGAACTTGTCCCTTTGAAAAGCGGAGCGGAACGCAAGATCGATAGACTTTCCGCGCAATAATTCAGCGCATCTCCGCAAAACTAATGCAGGTGGCGGTAATCCTTGGAGCGAATAAATCGGCTGCCGGTCGTAGGTTTGCGGTGTGCTTCTTGGTCCTGTCCCTCGGTACCACTCGCACAAAAAGCCGAGCCATCGACGCGAGGTTGCCTTCGGGATCGCCTATTATACCCACGTAATCCTCACGGGGCTGGCTGTTTCGTACTTTCTCATCTTTCTTCCTTCTTCTCTTTCGTCTGTTCAACGAGCACCAGGAACCAGCGATCCTTTTCACCGTCGCCTCCGAAACACAGACTCCTATAAGCCGGTGGTAGAATCTTTTTCTTTACATCGCGTCGCGGCGTACCCACTTTTGGTCCTGCCACAAGAGAAGAGAGCAGAGGATTACAGTTCATCGTCCACGGTGTCGAAACTAAGCCCCCGGTCCTGATATGGGATTATATACACGGTTGAAATATCGCGCGACGAACCACCGGCAGAACGTATCCATTTCAACCGTTCTGTGTTCACAGATCTACGTCACGTTTCTGCTTTATGTATCCCCCTGCCCGTTTTCCCTACCGACGCGTTCATGGCCTTTCGTCGTGGAAATATAGATTCTCGGTTAATACGTGGATACCCGGCGTAAAGCCTGTCGATCTTGTTGGTCACGGTAGCTCCCCAAGGGTGAACGCGACCCGCTCTATGAAATTTCGGTATTCGTAGGAAAGCGATACGTTGGCACGGCTATTGGAAAAAATCAATGTCGTCTACGGTATGTAATGTTGATACGCTTTTAATAGGATCTCTCTGTTAAATACACGAAACTAAGACTTATAGGAGGATCTATTTGACAACCATTTAAATCGACACCATTTCTATGGCTTTTCCTTTGTGTCTGGATATCCAGTCATCGATTATGTATTCGTCGCTAATATCTCTTATATAAGATAGAATTCTATAATTATCATCGCGTCCGTGAAACTATTAACCTAAGTAGAAGATTCACTACATTCAAATACCCTTCGATCAGTCAAGAATCCTAAAATTTATCAGAAGCTTCACTGATGTTTTTTTCGAGGCATTACAAATAGAGAACCGAAAAGAAGATCAGCGGAGTAAACTTATACTCATTAAACAATACGATTAACAGATACCTATTTTGGTCAATAACGCGCTGCAGCCGAAAATGTGCGTGAGATTGATGCGAGCATACGGCTACGATTACGGTAGATGCATGTTGTTACAAACTACATTTTAGTATTCAGATGTTTCCTCCGTTAGAACGATAGTCCGTCAATCCATAAATGCATCCATTGTAGCCATAGCTTAATTTATTACGTCCAATTGGATCTGTTTTTTTTTTAATCCTGTGCAGTGATCACCCGAAAAATCATAACCAGTACTGGACTCAACTTCGTCCAGTCAGAAACTCGTATCGATCTCATAAAAAGAAGCAATCCCCTTCGGGCATTATCATATCTGTCGGTCAGAGCGTGAGGGTCAAGGGGAGCGGAAACCCGATCAAAGAGGAGACCCTCGCATTGTGGAGTCTAGTTTTCCGGTGCGCATTTCGCAATTCTGCAGTGAGTCGCGTGTGTTCAATATCAACATTGCATTGTGTAGACGCATCGGAGCCACCGGCCTTCCTCTCGGTCTCATCCCTCTGTGCATGGATATATACAGGCATTCGAACCCCAGATACATGTTTACAAAAGGAGTAGCGTAGTGAGGCGGGCGTCTTCCAGACAGCGTTGGTATTGTGCTCTGCCGCTGCCGGCTTATATGTACTTATGTAATGCGAGACCTCCACCAATACGTCGTGTCAGGGTCCATTCTCCAGTGGCGCTTAAACCGGCTGGTAAGTCCCAGCTGCCATTGAACGACGTGGCGCGGTACCAACAACACTGCCTGGCAAGAAACTTCAGGCGCGTGCAAAGGTTCTCAGCATTCCGTTGATGCGATCCAGTTCTTGACAGATAGTCAGGGACAGCCGGTTATCTCTGAGCTACTTTTAAACGGAGAGTGTACACCGATGTTATGTACCTGGTTAGCAACGTTGTTTATTTGTGGCTTAATGCGGGTCAGATATAGATGGGATAAATCTATCGTATATACAGTGGCGTGCAAAGTATTTTTATTTAAACATATTTATATCGGTTTTCTTGCGAAATCAGGAATTTTCGGGAAATTGTAACTGATCGTGGATTTAAGGGTATACTGTCTGATAGAGAATTATATAACAAGTAATTGGTGTTTGTTGTTGCGTATGTATTTATTCAAAATACTTAATTTATTCAAAATTAAATACTTAATTTCAAATTCAAAATGCTAAATTAACGTGTTAGAGAACAGGTGAAAGAATTCATACGGTAAAACGTCAGTATACACAAAAAGGGTGTCGTCTACGCAATAATTCCGTAATTGTTCTTCGGTTGGGGTTAGCGACGGGATTGTCGACGAGTGTTTTGGCGATGCTTAATGCTTTGTGAGATCATAGAAAGATTTTGCATTAAATCTGAAGAATGAAAGATAGAAAGTTAATGGATCAGGTCGTTGTTCGTTTATGATATCTTAGTGCTGATAGCGAAAGAAGTGAAAGAACCGAAGAAAGATAATATTTTTGCGAGAGTTGGGTAAAATGACCGCAATTAGGCCAGCCATAGAGATTCGTTAACTAGCGGGCGTAGTGTTTGCATTTCCAAGAGTCACTTAAAACTAGTCGGTGTTCGTAAAATTTTGAAATTATCGAGGCAAGCGCTTTCCCCCCAGACCGAAGCAAATTTATGTTAATCCCTGGTAAAAGTTTTTTCAAGTCGTAAAACTTTACGCGTTCTCCTCGTTTAGCGTCGTCGACGAATTTAACTATTTACTCGTGAGTACCCGTTTAAATGGACCGCATAGTCTGCGGAGCCGTACTTGGCTCGATCAGAAACGAACGTATATCCTCTCCTCCCTCTTTCCTGTACAAAAAAGAAAGGAGAGAATGAAACGGGAGGAAGAAAGGAAAAACGAGCAGAAACGAAGCGCGGAAGAAATCTGAACGAATTTCCGCGATTCGTCCCGCCCTAAACGCATAAAAACTTAAGTACTCTCTTTCAAATTGTAGCGGCGTCCTTTGTTCCTTCTCGTTCTTTCGTTTCCTCTTCTTACGTTTTTCAAAGGTTGGAAAATCAGACGAGGGGACCAGGTCGGCAACGTTCCTTGAGGAAACTCGGAATAATATTTCCGGCCAGGCTATTCAGATTTTAATCAAGTCCGCCTGTCAGTGTGCAAAAAGGAAACTTACCCCTATTGCAACGACTGGAAGAGTAACCGGGACCCGCTATCGGAGAATTCATTTACCGAACTTTTTAATTCGATATAGAAGGACGCGCGCGAGGCAACACGTTCGCCAGCGAAACACGAGCTCGCGTCTTCGATTCATCTTGCTGCTGGGTAATCGTTGAAACTCGATTAAAACCAAGTTAACCCTGGTTATTCCCGTTACTTCCCTGTATCCTACTTGGTTCGATCGATCAAACGAGAAAAATTTCGCATTGCGTCCTTGCATTTCCCCACGATACTACAATCCTCGCTGATGTCGATCCTCTTAAATCTCGAACGAACGAGGTTCTGTTATATGAACAGAAGCGGAAAAAGAGCAGGGGCGATGGTAAGAAATAGACACGGCGAATTTTAGATTAATTAATTGCGTTTACAGCCGAAGAACTTGCAGACGCCGGTGCGGGAATATTTTCGTCTCGCGCCTCGTAGAATTAGATTAACGTAATTTCACAACGTTGCATCGTCAAAGGAGAGGATCGGTCCACCATCTTGGCCAGCAACAGGTCCGCGAAAAATACTCGCAGAGGAGGAGTAACTGGATAACGCGGTAATAAAATATAATAGCTCGACGTAACGGCGCGATAAAAACGCGGAGTGGAAGCACGCACGATTGTCCTGCCGTGAGTATTTCCGGCCATGAAATCGTTTCGAACGCGTGACATTAATAACGTGAGGACTTTATCGGTCCATACAGTGCTAGTACGCTGGTGGTACGCTTTCGAACTGCGCGGCTGGCCGACGCACTCGCGCTAGCGTTATTTTAATTACTCTTTCTACTCCCATTAATGGAAGTTAATTCGAAATAACAATTTTACCTATCGCCCGAGTACGCGGCGCTCCAAATCGTTTCACCCTTCGTCGTTTTACGCAGTTACGTTTCTTCTCATTTTCTCGCCGCCAGTTTTCGTCCTTAACTATTCGAGTTCGTGTCGCGACCGGTAATTTGCTTTTTATCGCGAGTCTGCCATCGAGAAAAGTTTTCGTCGCTGGTCGTAGTCGCTCGGTCGGCTGGTTGGCTCGTGTTCATGAATTTTATTAAGATTCGCGATAAAATGGCGTGTATCTGCGCTACCCACGGATACACGGGCCTTGTACAAAAACAACGACTGTAGGAGGATTTCGTGTGATCCATGGTGCGGTTTTAACAAAAGGGACAGTGAACACATTAAATTCGATTCACGCGTAGATCTGGAGCAAACGATTCGTTTATTAAAATTCAACATTGGTATGAAGCGAAGGAACTGTAGAAATACGGAAGCAGCTCGACGTTCCTGTGCTTTGAGTAAACTAATAAAAACCAACTCAAAATTAATCAAAATCAAATCACCTTCATAAATACGCTATAACTGCTTCCCTATTGTTGTAAATACTACAATTTTTCTTTTTTCTTGTCTAGATAAATTTATAATTTAAAGATCGCAAATCTCTTAATTACGATTATAGCAAATTCCTCGTAGGTCAACGTTCAAGCCGTGCAATTCTAACAACGAGTCGACGTATCTTTATGATTTTTGACATATTTCACGAACGATTTTCCAACGTTAGTAGTCGCTCCATCTTCCCGCCATTCTGTCTATTATCTCCCTCGCTTTCCCCTTTTTCGTGTTACTAGCTTCGCTCCTTTTTATTCTTGCTAGCGGATTTAATCGAATGAATCCGTGATGTTAGTCCGGATTTCAGTCGAGCAGCTTTATTACGAGATTCCGGGGAATATATCGTAGTCAACGAAATGGCGTGCTATTTTTTTCTTCCTGTTTTACGCAAAACATGTTGTACCCACTCCTCCGTTCCAATTACAGACGCGATTTTAATCAGCTTCGGAATTTACGCGGCGCACAACTCCGATACTTGCGCTCGATCGTTTCGTAGCAGATTAAAAAAAAATTAAACAGCATCCATTAAAAAGGATATTCGCGTTTAACGTTTGAAAATCGGTTCACACAATAACTTTATTGTTAATCCCCCAATCATATTTCCATTATAGATATGTAATGATTAGATAGTGGATGCTTATGGAAATTCACATTTTTATAAACCGAATGGAACCTAAATGGAGATTTGTTTCCAAAACTTAATATTATATTTTGGATATTTTATATATTTGTAGATATTATTTGCATTCTGTGCATTTTAGCACCTTTAAATTTCTCATAAATGCGTAAATATCCGCAATTTAATAATTATAACTTTCGTATTTGAATGATAAATTAATATTCAATCACAACATCGATTCCTTGCACGCCACCAAACAGAGCTTTCCGCTTTCGTAAGTATATTGTATATGAAACGCTTAAACAATCGCGGGTGATGTTGCACGGAATTGGTTCGAACAATATGTCAAGACCCGAGGAAATTGCGAAATCGAATTAACTGAAATGAACGTGTTGCGAGCAAGAAACGATCGTGGCGAACAATTGCTTTATTTATTGCGCGTAGCACGTTACAAAACACGTTAATGATAGCGTTAAATGGGTTCGCTTCTACGAATGTTCGTAGAACACACGTACACAGATCCATCTTCTTCTCTCCTCCTTCAGTCCTATTCGATTTTTGCTCTTATCGCGGTTCAGGTACAGAATTTTTGGTAGAGATTTTCTCGTCACTTCGTTACCTCGCCACTCGTCATCAGGTTCGAAGGTAATTATTAATATTGCCGAGAATACACACGATGTGCTTGAAATTCCTACACGACACCACCTCGCGAACATGTTGGAAATTACGGTGGTACGGGGGAAAGGGGGGCGGTACAGGAAGGATAAGTCGAAAAGACGGTGAGGTAAAAGAGATGGGAGAGTGACAAGCTGGTGTGAGCACGTTGGTGGGGTCGTAGTGGACATTACAAGCGGAACATGCGGCGTATTTGCAGATTTATAACCGGGCGACCGAGCAAAAGGTGTCGCCAGGGAATGAGTAATGATATATTTGCCCGCATGCGAGGCGTTTCGAGATCGTTGGATACGCCGTGAGCGTTCTTGCGATGCCGAAAACGTGGGCGATGGAGTGGCGCGGCACTCTTGGTAGATTGTTGGGAAACAACGTCGTATCTTCGATCGTCGCCTGTACCCTTGCTTCGTTGAGTATCTTAAATATATGCAGCAAGGTGAGGAACGTGTTGTCCTTTCATGATTTCTATCTTTGTTCGACGCTTCTGCCGCATCAGTTTAACCGATTCTCTGATTTCTCGCATGCGCATTTGCGTTTCGTCGTCGCATTGACAGGAATCCTATTTGTGTTTTGTTTAAACGGGATCGGAGAACTCAAAGAGCCGAGAAGGAACCCGATGTTCAGAAATCTTCGTTTGTACGACATTCGATAATAAGTGTAGACGGGGGTTGAAAAGTAGGTATAATATTTGATCAGCAAACGAGTTCTTTTCTATCGGACAGGAGATTAAACGGGGGTAGGAAGAGTGCTCGAAATAAGTGGGAAGAGAAGCGGAGAGCGTGTTGCAAAAGGTGTCTTTCGGAATGAATAACGATAATGCTTCGTGGAGCGCGATGTGGCTATTAAAATTGCAAAAGGCCCTCTGCAGGATTTAGACTGTCTCACGAATTTTCCTACTCACATCTCTCCTTCTCTTTCTCTCTTTGATCATCGTTCCTTTGAACTCACGAAAGACGGAAGACATCTTCTGCAGAATATTAACGCTGCTCTTCTGTTGACCTGAGAGTGTCGACCTTTCTCCTGGTGCTCCAGTTAAGAATCGCGACTGGCGCGAAATTCGAGCTCGTGAGACACTTCCGTACAGACTGCAAGGACCGCCGATAAAAAAAAACGAGAAGAAAACGGAGACGGGCAGAGAGAAAAAGGAGAGAAGGAAAGGGAGAAGAAAAGAAGGAAAAGCGGAGGGACGATATACAAATAATCCCGAGCTCCGTTGAAAGAGGGGAAAACTGGAGTGCTTCGTTTTACTAACAAAAACTTGGCGAAGTAGCGAAGAAAAGAAAGTTTTTCCGCCGGTTGGATCTCCTTTGTATCATCCGGCATGCTGAGAAGACGTTCCACCGTGTCGTCGAGTAAATTCCCCAGCTATAAATTCGCGACTTTAGCGAGAATTAAATTTTTATCTTCTCGCGATTCAGCCGATTCGATTCGTCTCAAGAGGGGAACGTACCAGTGTAAATTACTTTTCTCACCGGATCATTGTTATTATTCGACATTCTCCTGCTTATAATTTTTTTCATTGTCTCACCTTAGTCACGAAGTTCCCGTTGGTTACTGGAACACGTCTCACGAATGTACACGGCAATCCGGTGTACTATTTCTCGCTTCTCCGGGTCGTAGTTGTCGTCCATTTCGATCCATTCCCTTTATTTACTCGCAGGTGGTACACGAATAATTTAGAGGCATATGCCGAGATGCTTTTAACAGAAAAGGAACGACTCGGACATGGCAGATGTTTAGATGTACGGCCGAACGATTTTCGAATAAAGACCGTGAAAACCAAGTCCCCGAAAACCGGGTAAATACGCGTCGAGCGTACAAAAGGGGCACAATTTTGCTAACGCCGAGCATGAAAGATCAAGGTAAATACGACGAATTGTTCCCCCGTCAAACCGCATGAATAAATAATAATGTGTCCCCTGAGGATTTCCACTCTCGCAGCAGGCTATCCGTCTTCGTCTACCTAGGCCACGTCGTAAGCGAACATATAAATATTTCCATTAAAACCTCCTTAAAACGATCCTTCTTCCCATTCATGGTAACCGTCCGTGCGAGTACCAGAATACATACGTATACCTATACTAGTTGGCTGTTTAAACGATCCTCTGCATCCAAGTGACAGGTCTGACACCGCTTTATTCACTACCTGCTCGGTTGCCGGTATTTGCCAAGGGTTTGGGATAACGGCAATAGCAACAACAACATCAACAGCCCTCGGGTACTGTCGTAGTTAAACGCCCCACGGTTATCTCGCTTGGGTACTTGGATGCTTTCGCATTGAAGAAAGGGTTGACCTGACATATATTGGTAGGAGAGAGGAAGGAAGGGCTGGCTAGGTCGGAGGAGGAAAAAGCATAGACGTGCCAAGCACAATAAACGCCTAGTCGAACAGGTTCACCTATTACGCTCGATAGCTAAGCCACGTTTAATGCACTTCCGCCGACCATGGAATCTTCGATCGGTTATTTGTATGCGCGATGCAGCCGATCCTGTGATCCCTTGATCCTCTAGTCGCGCATTCACCTCTTCGGCGATCATTGATGGAAAGGAAGCCTTCGCGCTCCAGCTCCTTCTATCTTCTTCCGCTAATGTCTCTTCGGAACTTCGGACCGATGAGTCGATTACCTAACCACAACGTTTTAATATCTCTATCTATGGCCTTTCGATGATGAATCATGATTACAAGACATTCTGCATTCCGCTTGGATTGTAATTTCGAAAGGAAATCTACACTAGACGAATTCATGCGGATGTATATATATTCAAAATGTTTTATGAATATAGCCGATATTTTTTACTTAATCGACAAGCATAAGTGGGATACGATACGCTTCACCAAGTAGCCAGATCGCATTCATTGGAACTATCCAGATACGTTACGTTACGTGTTGCACACAAACACATACATACACATATATATAGCAAAAGCTATCGCGCGTCTTTAAAATTACTTTTTCCTTTACTATCGTCGGAACGACGTATTTTTGTGAAACTTTTCATCGATGCAACAAAGTATCTCGGTTAAGTGCGAAATCTTTGACCTCATAGAACGTGCGCATCTTTGACATATAACTTTAGGAAAAGATTGGCACGATAGGATCGACTCTTTCATACCATGCGTTTTATAGGAAAACACCCGGGAGTTTGGTGCTTTCGATATAGCCGAGGGTTCGTGCCTCCCGTTAGCCCCGGGCGAGATCGCAGATGACCCTATTCTTCCCATTCTTGCCTGCAACTACTCGCTTATATGCAAACAAAATTTCCGCGCCGCGCCGCCGCGAAAAATATAGAGAATTTTCCAGGCGGAAGCAGGAAAGCGTTTTTGAACGAAAAGTTCGTTGGGCTCTTGGTAGAGAGTTAAAAAGTTTGACTCGCGTTAAAGGTCGTTTCGTCGGGAACACAGAACAAAAAAGATGAAAAAAGAGTTGGAAGCTTCCTCGTTTCTCGTGCGTTTTGCAGCTTAAGTTATTCGAAGCGCGCCAGCACGCTCACAGAATTGATTTCGACGTTTATTTATTGCCGGCAGAATGCTGAATTTCTGACGAGCGAGCGCACAAACCCTCTAGTACAAATTACACGCTAGCCGGATTAATTGATTGTTGCAGAGCACTACAATGATTTATTATGTTGCCGGTATTCTCGATCTTTCCATTGCCATTAGTAATTTCGTGGGACGTTGTGCCTCGTGGAATTCACCGGCGTTTCCAATCAGAGTTTCCATGGTTGAACCGCGCGTTTTTGGCTTCTTCCTTCGCAACATCCTTCGGCGACTCAAATCTCGCCGATCTTTTTTATCTCTCGTCTGTTGCTGGACATTGTTGCATGCATATGACGATTCTCCCTCTTCTTAATCTAATTTACTCAGCAGGTTAAACAATTTTCCGTTAGGACCGATAAGTGATTCACCATGGTCCGTTTAAATTTACAGAAAAGTCCATCACGCTCTGCACACATGAAACTTTAATGTCGTTTCGCCGTGTATTCTTAGAGCCGGTGCTCATGCTGTGCGGTACGTACCGAGAAGATGGTTCCCTCGGTAGCTCGTTAGAAATTCATGACTATCGACAAGTTAGACTTCAGCCTGAAAAGAGACATTTCGGTACGTCCGCTATGTATCTATTCATATAGAAGTTATCAGCTGTACAAGCGCACAGAGGAATTTGCAAGGCATACGACGACTTTCTTAGCGCGGGGACAAGAGAAAGAATCGATTGTTGACTGTAGTAACAGCGATGATTTCAACTTGTTTTAGCTAGTTAGTTATCTTCCCCGCTTCTCGTTTCGCTCTCTTTCGTTTATCGCATAAGATCCTCCTTTGAAGACAATCCACGATGCTTTCTTGCTCCTTCGACCGCGATATTTCTCTCGGCAATTTTCTTCTTTCGTCGAATCCAAAGCGTTTTATAGGTCAACTGCTTCCGTCGAAACAGAGACACGGACTCCTCGGTAGAGGCATCGAATCGATCTAGCCGCAGCGTAGTCATCCGGCTCGATTGTCAGTCGACGCATGATATCTCGCGCAACGTTCCTGGAGTTATGGCTGAAGATTAACGCAAGTGATGTTAGCACACCTGCTCACCCAATCTCACCGTCTCGTGTTTATCGAACGCGCATGTAAACGCGCGTATCTCCACATTCGCGCGCCACTCATCGCAAGGAGGTGCGCAAACACGCGTGTGATACACCCAATGAATCGTGCATTATTTCACACGGCGCGAAATTCGTCGTCGCTCCCGGATCGAAAGTGCAATTAATCGTTAATTAGATGGATCCGACTACGAGGCGCTGCTTGCCGCAACTAATTGAAATTTGGTGTCGGGAAGATCGAAGAGGAACACCGAAATCCGCGGAGGCGAACAGAATTAACTTTAACGTTTCCAGACCTCGTTAACAAAGATGTACCGAATGCTCTCGTTATATGAGGCGGTTGTTTAAACCGTACACCTAATTCGACACGTAAACTTATCGAAAAATATGCAGCTGAACATTTTCTCTATATACGTGAAGCGAAATTCAATATGTCGTACATGCTTCGTTACTTACCGAGCGTCTTATAAAATGCCAAACACATGGTGCATAACCACGCACGAACACAACACCCCTCCCCTATGTATGCAGATATGCGCGCATATATGTATGAAGGAGTATGTATATACTCGTGCACACATACGCACACATACATACACACACGCGCAAGTGTGCAAGAGCAGGAGAATTCAGGAGACGCCACTCACCCAGCGCTTGCGCCTTTAAAATAATATTTTATCAGGATTATTGTCGATGGAAATGGTAAAACAGCTTACGCTTCGCAGTTGAGCGGGCAGAAGCATTATGCAAACCAAGTTCACCCCTCGTCTTCCATCTCCGGTGTTCGTTTTCCCTGCTCCGTCCGTTGAATCACCGACGCAATCGCGCTCACGTTGTCGTTCTAGTCTTACCGAGCACCCTTACTCCTCGCATCATCACACGCACACCCTTTATCCCTTTCGCCGGGGCTTCTCATTAGGGAAAAAAGATATCCTTCGACCGAGGTATTTCAGGTGCTGAGTCTCGTTGTTTCTGAATCCGTATTCGAAGGGAACGAATCGAATGCGTCTGCTCTGCCTTATTGTCCTTCGCCCGCGTCGCGTTCACTCTTGTAATTAACGCGCGCACAATTAAGTAGCAGCGTGTCTGGAGATGAGGATAAAAAATATCTCGCATCTGCCCCATCCCATTACCTCTCCTGTCTTTTTCCAGCCAACCGATATCTTTTCAGATTCTATCTCGACGATTTCTAATCGAGTCGATGGCCGTGGAAGAGAAAATCGAGTCGAGGAAAATAAATTGAAGCTCGAAGGGTATATCGGCTATAGTCGTTCCGATGAATGAAAAAAAAATCGAGAATATCCATTATGGCATTTCACGAGCGAACAGGGATGAAAACGAGAGGATCCCCAGGCGTCTTGTCTCCAAAGTTCCCAACATTGCTGACATTTTCACCCTTGCGATTTCTATCTTTTGAGCGTCGTCCCGTTCTCTTGCTAAGTCCTTCCACACCCGCTAAATCTTTCGCCTGGTTCGCTCTTGCTATCGCCGCCGACGTGACGGGTTTCCTCGTTAGAAAAGAAGCTAACAATCACCCAGCGTTCACCCAGAACGAACTGCTGTCGTCGTAGTAACGGGGATGGCTTTCTACCGATGTGCCAGGGACAGGTGCTCTCCATGTTATGATTCGACGTGTTACTTGTCTGATATACATACGTTCTTACCTGTGCATTGTACGTGTACACGTCGTTGCACCTGTACGAGCGTATTTCGGACGTCGCGGGTCCGTGTATTCATCGCACTGGTGACGATCCATCGTCGAACACCGTCGCAGGTGTTGCCACGACTGAAACTAGGTTATGCGTCCGAATATCTTCAGACCCGTCGTACCGAATTTTCGAGTTTATTGATTCCCTTTCTGTCTCTCTCTTTTTCTCTTTCTATCTTACTTTGTCACTCTTACGGTTCCGCGTTTCCTCTCTTTCTGTTCCTTCATGTTTCCGTCCTCTCTTTTCCAGCTGACACGGAAACGAGTCTGACCTTCTTGTTACATGCGCGACGAGTCGTTACTTTGATGTCGGCACCGTGGTTTTGCTGATGCTCGTTCGTAAAAGCCCGCCTTTGACGATGCAGATAAAATAGCAGAAGTCACACACAGCCACAGCGAGAAGTTAGTTACGAGAGAGGCGAGCGAAAAGCGCGTTTCTTTCTAGGAAAAGAAAACGATGTAACGAGATCGAGTTAAGCGAGGGACTGCGATTGCCTTCGATTTCTCTTAGCTGGTCTCGCAACCTCGCGAAAATTCCACCGATTGACGAACTTCGTCCAGAGAACGTACCACATTGAACACTTCCTTTCGTCCTTCTATTTTCCCTGGATACACTCGAAGCTTTGTCTCGCCCCATCTCGACTCGCGTGTCCGCTCGTCTGAGAAGTTACTTCCCATCGACGAAAGAAGATCGAGACTCTCCCGCGAGAGCTTCACTCGACGGATATTCCTCGTCGCGGATGGAAAAGCCATCTCTTAGAGCTTAAGTGGATCCGACCGCTTTCACTCTTCCGCATTAATCAAACTATAAGTGGATACATTTATTTGGACGAATCTAGCGGCTTTACGCACAGGTTACAAGTACATTCACAAAAGTCTTTATATTATAAAAGGACCATTTTTATATAAAATGAAATGTTGTAAAATCCCACTCTAAAATTGTAATGCGTTCTAGATCAAAAGCATATTAAAACATAAATCACGATGAATAAAAATGGTCCTCTTATAAGTATTCAAAGACTTTCGTAGTTGATTGTAGCTCGAACAACGACCTCTAAGTTTTATCATCGATCCACAGTGATCGTATGAAGCATGGTATTATTACGTTTCGCGCGATTCGACCAGTTTCACTCGATTTTCCTCGAACGAGAAATTTTATCCGAGAAACGTACGATTTTTTTTTCGTAGAACTCGACTTCCATTTCTACCAAAATCGCGGTACACGTTTTTCAAAGTATTTTTCTGGTTTTTTTCCGTTCATGGGGATTTACAAGCTTTTGAAAATTGGTCGCGTACACACAATCGTCTGAGCGACCGCACGAATTACGTGGAACGGGGATCGTACGTATGCGCGCGTACATCGACCGCCGTCAAATATTGATTTTCCTTCGCGGATATGACAATGATTTGGCACCGTAGAAGTCCAGGGCTGTGGTACGTACAAAAGTTCACAGGGCTCGTCCCGTGTAAATAGAAATGCGTGTTTCATGGTCGAGCGCAAGGAAATGATGACTCGAGGGGATAGCGCCACAGACTCCCGACGAATTCGAAACGAGCGTCTCGTGTACGGTTCTTGTTTGTGAAAGTAAAAAGGTCCAGGGATCGTCTCGGGGAGTATTTTGTAAAGAAATATCGTTGAATGCAAGGGTAAACGGAGAGGGGAAGGAATAGGGTCTTTGGATTGACCGAGGCGCCATAACGAACTTCTTCCATCAGGTAAAACCTTAGTAAATCTCTCGTTCAACTTCGTCCAGATTTTGTTTCGTTTTATGAGGTAGCTCGGTGGATATATTGTCGAGCTGCTTTATATCGCGCAACTTCTTCCGAGGAAATCAATGGGAACATATTTTCCTTTATCCGGCGGATCGAGGTCTTAGGAAAATCTTACAGCTTCTTTTTTCGAGCGACGATCTTCAGAAGCTTTATTGCATATTGGCCAAGGTATCTTGAAAAATATCGCAACCCTTGTACTCGTTCGAACAGTTCGTGACTTTTCACGCGACCTATTGAAATCGAAGGCCCATTTACGCGAAGAAAGCAGATACAGAAATTCTTTCCCTTCCTGTGCTACTGTTGCTTGCCTGTGCGCCGTCACCTTATTCGAGTCTCTCCCTAGCCTCGCTCTCGTGAACGTTCAATCAGACACTGCCGGTGTCTGAAATGACTTTATCGCTAATTCATTTAACTTCGACCGCATCCTCTTAGGGTTGAAATTTCTGGGCTGCCTAGGGAAGTAGGGATCAACGTCGCTCCCTTGCAATACCTTGGTTAATTAGATGTGACTACACAAAAGAGAAAGGGGAGTGAGATGAAGAGGGAGAGAGTGCGGGAGGAGGGGGATGGAAAAGAGACAGAGGAGCTGCGTGTGCGGAGTAGTAGTGGCTCAGCAGGGAAGAGGAACACTTGCGCGCTGTTAAACAGCCCGAAGGTGAGATTCCAAGCAGTTGCTTATTACACCGTGCCCTTCCATTTAACGCAGTCTCTAGCTGGACGATGCGAACGTCGAGGATCGCTTTAAATGGATTTCCACCTTGGTCCTATCCCATTATGCTCGCCCTCGAACGCTCTCGTTCGTTCACGCGACCTCCGCTCGAAACGTCCAAAAGATTGGCGAAACTTTCGCTTTGAGATATTCGCCACGAAATTACCAAAGCTTCCGTTTAAATAGTTTATCAGACACCACTGGGGGAGGCCGATGTCGGTCCTTTGCCTCGCTAATGTCTAAGCTAATTAGATACAATTAGCAGTGGCAGCTTTTAGAAGCCAGATTCTACTTGACAGCAGCGCCGACAAGTTCAAAGAGAAAATTTCGTATCTACTTTGGCCTCATTTTTGTACGGTTAATGGCACGAGACTTTATTCTAGTTATTCGATGAATCTTTGATCCTCCATTAGACCAGCCGAAACGTCTGGCTTGCTATGACGAAAACAGCCGGAAACGGAGGTCCGCGCGATGAATGCTCGTTGCCAGCCGATGCTGGACAGTTTAATGATCGATTTAAACGGATTTCCGGCATTGCTGCACATTCAAATCTGCAGAATGCAATTAATGAACGCGCTTTGATCGATCTAACTGGATAATCTCGACCGCAATTTCAGCATCGACCTTCGTCCAGAGAATTCCTTCTCCTTACTCGTTGTGACCGCGCCACGCGCTCTCGTTCATCCCGCGAGCCGTTGTAATTGAGTTTCCTACGAGGCCGGAGGGCCAGGAATTGGCCAGGTTAAAACGAATTAGCGGAACAGGGACGCGCGCCGTTTGCTCCCTCCCGTTTTGTCCCAATTCCGATCCACCGTCTAGAGGATAATTGCCGGAAACGGTGACGATCATACAGAAACGCAAACACCATTCTAACAGGGCTGAGGGGTTCCACGCTCGCGCAAGAACCATTTCTTTTCCAAGTAAAACAAAAAAAAAAAAAAAAAAAAAAAGGAAAGAAAGAAAAGGAAGAGAAAAACAAAATCGTGTGTCAGAAGTTTATCGTTATTGCGAGATTATCGGCTATTTGTATTTGTAGCTAGTCATATCACACACATGGTTTTCACATTTCTCAAATTTACCGCTGTTTATTATATCTCGGAAATCACGTTGAAAGACTTGTTCGATTTGGAGGACACGCACACAGAAGATTTTCTATGCTAGTCGTTCATTCAACCGCCTTGTTTCTAGCACAATGGTTCGATTATACTATATTTATGTAAGCAGAAACAGAATTTATGTATGCAGAACCGACGGAAGATCCCCTCTTTAATAAGTGCAAAAGTGCCATATTCACAACACTTGGAACAGGCTTTTAAGTAGAAGAATAGCCTGAGAAGAGTCGTTGATGGACCGAGTTACAAAGCCGTTCATTATACTAGTCTGCTTTTTTAACCATAATTAGCTCATTTTTCGCATTGGGAAATGAGAATTATTTTTATTTAACGCGATATCGATCATAGCCCATTCATGCGATGCGATAATCCAATCAATACGAAATGTTGCTATGAAAACTTTTCCGATCGCATTAGACTGAGCACGGAATTTTCGCCTTTACGTTCGCCAACAATTATTAACATTAATTAAACGTTGTATAGCTTTAAGAGGCTGTGATGTAACGATCGATAGGTATATTTCATATTGGTGCATAATAGCGCTTGTTACGCGTGTCACCTGCCCTCACGCTGCTTCGTATTGTTAATTAGAACGATTTTGCGATTAATATCGCGCACGTGTCTACTTAGCGCTATACACGTTCCCAGGAAGCCTGGCTCTGGTGCTGGTATCGGTCTCTCCGGGTTATCGAACGTTTTCCTCCAAGCGCTCGTATTTTTCGGCTATAGGATAACGCCGAACGCATCGATTGCGACAGGACAGAAAGCACGAAATTGCGATTGGCGCCTCGGGTTATGATTTCGATTCTTTTTTTCATCCCTCTCCACCTATGCCACCCCTAGCTTTTTCTCTGTGTGTGTACGCGTGTATACGCACGTCTGCCGACAAACATACCGTACGCGAAATATCGTAACCGGTAGCTTGCAATTTTCGTCGGCCGACAACGTCGCCCGAGGGATTAGCAATACAATCATCGACACGCCAGAGATATTCTTTCGACGTGCCATCCTGATTTCGGATGTAAATCGCTCGTTACAGAGCAGAGAACGCGTCGATTTGACGCCATCTGAACCGACCGATCCCGACTCGCCGTACGTACACACGTCTGAGAGAAAGAAAAACGATTCGCGGAATAGCTGGTCAGAATCATGAAAAGATTTGGTTAGTAGGAAAGCTTTGGTTAGCTCGTGGATTCCATCCTCTCTTCTCTGACTATCTCTTCTTCGGCTACTACCGTTCGGGTCGATGAATTTTTCATCGGGAGCTTCCGTTAATGAGCGGCAAATTATTCTTGGAAGCTCGCGTATAAATACAATCTCCATATTTAATGAATTTTATAATTACACGGCTTCCTCGACGTTGCTTTTCACCGATCTCCCTCCGTCGGTGTTAATGAGAAACACGATGCCGTAGTTGATAACGCGAATTTTAGTAATTTTCTGTACGGGGGCAGGATGATAATTGCGCGGCAACTTTTGTTTCAACTAATTTTCGTTTGGGCATCTCATTCGGATTATTCTCAGAGCGAAATGGAATATACGATCATTTCCCAATTTATATAATAATACCGGGGATTCATCGATTATGATACATTGTCAGGTTTAACCTAGCAGCCATCCAATTTTCATTAGCGGAAGAAGTTGTTGAAAAATGAAGGAGTATCGATCATTAATTATTCTTCTTCGTGGAAACTTGACTTCAACGCGAAGAAAGTGAAAGCCGAGTCCAAGTATCGGAAAGTACTTAAACGCAATCAGCGATAGATCAAGAACTGGAATCTATTACGAAGTTTGCGTGCGAATTTTCTATTATCCACCTGTACTACATCTCTCACAATTTGCACCCGTATGTTCCCATACGCGGAACAAATTGTCATAAAAACCAGTATTATAAACGACGCTCGAGTACAAAATAACACGTTCCCTCGACAAGGCACGTTTTTTCCCATGCTCCCCTCAAGACGAAATTTCTCCTCGTAACTTCCCAACACAATTAAGAAACAAACGAATGCTGCACGTTTTATACTGATGGAAACTCGCGCTACTTCTATCGAATCCAGGGTCCCTTCCGAATAATCGCCAGACCCTGAAACCGCAACGTTACAGTCATGCTACACGACAAAAGGATGTACACAACGCTACACGCAACCTGCAACAACGATATGCTCCCGCAACGTTCTCTGAATTTTTTCCCTATATCATGTTTCTTCTGTTCTCCTTTTCATTCATAGGGAATTGTTTAAGGCTTGTAAATACTTTGAATGTGTATAGCGAATTCATCCGTAGTGAATGTGAAGGATGAAAGTTTTTATACCACTTTCAGAATTGGATAGCCAGATTTGGTTAAAGTAACAGACAAAGGACGTTGTTGATACACACAACGTTGAACGTATGAATTCTTCATGTATCTTAAGATGCTATAGTCTTCATATTTATATAATTTTCAATCCACGCAATAAATTCTAAACAGTATTCTAATCATTGCCGAAGGTAATCTCACTTTTTATAGATTTCCCAATATTTATGAACTTTACATGTACAAAGTAATATTGCTTTTATATGTACGTGTAGCATTGCAACACGAAACACGACAAGGTGACTCCTGATGGACGAAAAGATCAGACGCACAAGGAAAAAAAGAATATGTAGCGAGTTAGCGCTAGGTAATCATGGCGCATAAAATTGAGTATCATGCTTCTAAACCGTACGATGTCCGGAGACATCGATCAATTGATAAATTTTCGCAACGCGTGGCATCCTAAGACGTTTTTGCCCGGTGTCGGATATTGGATTTTCGTGGCGTGTACCGCTCTGCATGCCTCCGCGGAAGCTGATGGCTTCGGGATAAAGAATCCTCCAGGATGGATTGGATCGTTCCAGTAACACGTTGCGATTGATTTTCGGAACATGGCTTCGATCGCGGCGGACAGGAGACAAATTGGTTGAATTCAGTTCAAATTTTCTATCGATCTACCCGTCGCTCTTCTTCTCTTTTCTTTCTTTATTTTTTAGTTTTCGTTTACCCGAGTTTTCCTGTTCGAAAGAAAGATGAAAAAGTAACACGACGCGACATGGAGAAAAGAATCGGATGTACACTATCGACCAAAAGTCTAAGACTCCTGCTGATATTTGTTGTGCTATAATTGGCTTTAATCACTTGGCGGGTAAAAAGAAATATTCCAGTATGAGGTAACTGTAGATAGGATAGATTCGAAGTTCAGTTGTTATATCAATTTAACTCAATACCTAGACTGCGAACCTAGACTGGAAATATACTAATAACAAATGTTATTGATATATTTCTGAAATGTTCAAATAGTGATTCAAGATGTAATTAATCACAAAATCTAATAGAGAGATATGTTTGTTTTGGAATTATTTAAATATATATTGAATTTCAAATTGCTCTTCTATGAAAGATAGGAAATGTGATTTATCGTGTTATCCATTTGTTACGCTGCTTTTATTTACTAGTAATTTATCATATATTTGTTACATCGTTTATAAATTTTCCAATAAATCTATGGGTCCTCATATTTATGACCGACAGTGTACACTGTCGACTTGTACGATAGGAATATTTTGAGTTTGGTCGTGAACGACGCGAAGAAAATTGTCCATGCGGGCGTATTTCATTCCCGTCGCTTGGGAACGAGAACATACAGAGGGAATCGTTCATCACGGTCACCGTGATTTATGAAATTATGCGTGGTACTTGTAGATTCTCACGAAAACACTCTATTTAGCCGGTTAATAACGCGTGTCTCGTGTTTAAGGTTGACGAGCATGGAAAACAGGGGACAGGATATTAATTAAGATTTCAGCGAGAAGAGGATGAGGCGGATTTTTTTCGTGTTCGCGTAATTAGAATTGTTAACCATTCGGAAATAATGTTGCGCGATTTCCATCTATTTCCGTCTATCGTGTGTAAGTAATTCTCATCAGTAAGTGCATCAGAATTTCAAACGATGCGAGAATATAATATAAACTGGCGAATCCTACTTCTAAAAACCATAGAGACATCAAAAATCTGGGATTCAAAAGGATCAGCTCCGAAAATGAAGCTTACAGTCGAACTCCAAATATTGGACAGTGCTTTTACGGTTCGTGACCTCATATTCGAGGGCAGTCTACATCAAAGTTCCATCGTTCGCGCATAAATTTTGCAGGTTGATCTACTAGCTGATCCAAACGTAGAACGCTCTTAAAACCGATCGCGAAATATTTCAATGCAATTGCATTCTATGCTTTTATCCTCACGTACAATTTATCAACGTCGTGATAAAACATTGATATCAAAAGATCAGTTACTCCATCAATCAGAGCGGAACGCCATGCATAATACCATTTACATCTCGAAACAAACATTCGAACCGCGTTCCAGTCGTTTTCTCACTTCTACGTAGCGGCTACGGATCGCAGATGCAAGGTCGTTTGTCGCGTTCGCCAAAGGTTTATATTATTATGCCGCGCGCTATTTGCTAAACCTTTACATAAACCTTTACATAATACAGCACGCGAGTCTGTTTAGGCCAAAGTGGCGTGATTCCTGCAGCACGAAAACAACGAATCTATAATACCCTTATTCGATGACGTTTCGCGGGTGAAACGCAGAACTGTCGTCGCGTTTTCGAAGAAAGCTAAACGGCTGTGTGTGAATTTCGTCGTTTTAGACACAAACGATCGACCGAAACACTCGGAGGGAAGATTTTTCCCGCCGGCATATTTTATCGTGTCAGCCGGCTGCAGGGCCACGTATGCCGAGTCGTTTGTCACGCTCTTAGTGATTTACACAATTACGCGGAGTACTGTTTGCTAACAGCGTGTAGAACGTGGCGACTCGACCGCGAGGACGTGGACTGACGAAGCGTCCAGACACTCTGCTGAAAGAGCATCGCACAACGTCCATGCGTTTTATTCAAGCCGTCCGAATTTGTATTATTAGACATTTCGAGTGTCAAGCATTGAGCGTGTCCAGAGGAACAGAGACAGAGCAAAGTAGCAAATGAGAGAGAAGGGAAGGCACGTTACCTACGTAGCAATTAAGGTAATGTCGCCTTCGGCGGTCCAGCGACTAACGAACGATTTGTCTTTCTCTTTGTTCGGTTGCGAAAGCGCCGCGTCTATTTATCTAAAAACCAGCCACGCTATCCAACCATCTCGCGGTTCGATTTTAATATTAATTGAAGTAATTGCGAAAGCTGTTCCACTGCACGATAAATACCGAATCGTTCCACATTGTCCTAAATTTTCCGACTCGCCGGTGGCGATCGACGAAGTGACAAATAATCCTCGTGCCACTCGTTTAAATCATATTTTCCCACTTCTATCTCTTCTTTTGTTGCTTCGTCCTGAACGGCCTTTTTCCATTTCGATAGCTGTTTTGAAAACATCGAAACTTACAGCACGTACTGCATGTGTTGATTTTTCAATCGCATAGCTTCCTCCTTGATTCTTCCCTCCTTGATGATCAACAATTCTTTCTCCCTTCCGCTTTTATGCAAGTCCTTGATAGATCTCCCAACACGATAATTATTACAAAATTTATAATCGGAATTCCGATTATCGCGCGACATTTTGCACTCCGTTTAATTCGTTCGCTCTTGCCAGCCGCGATTTTCCAACTATGGCTCTACTAGTCACGAAGGAGTAATCGTTCGAAAATGATAATTTGGTTGTTAAACTCGTGACTCATCGTCGATCGATGAGCAGTTATAATCGACGATTGTGAATACTGTGCGGACAATTAATCGTTCGTTATTAGTCACCTATACAGTCCGCTTCCTTTGTACACTCGGATCGTCCCGAGAATCCCGTGTGATCATCGCGGCAACTTTTCGAATACATTAACCTAACCCGTGGAGGACGTTAGGCTTTGCGATGTTCAGCCAAGTGTTCAAAGATTGTACTCCACTGCAACGTATAAGAGGATATGCCACGCAACGCGTGTATATCGGATCACGTGCATCCTGGGTTCAATTAAGGTTTCACGAGCCAGCTTATTAGGAGATGTTGTACGTGATAAGAGTCATATTAGCTTGACAGTCGTAGTTATTGTTTAAAATATACTTGCTACTTTTTACTTGTCCTGAGAAACACATTTTCAGAAGATAAACTTACTTGGAAGACTAATAAAGAAACTGAATTCCATCTAGATTAATAGATTTATTTTTTGAAAAATTAACACCAGTCCTGTAGTTTGATACTAAAATTAAGGAACTTTTAGGATTAGTTTGAGCTAAATGGTTCAATTAACATACGATTCACGAAAGGAAACAGCTATTCAAGTCACGATGAGATGCGTTCCACTTTCGTTTCCTTAGATACATACTATTTCCTTTGATACTGCGAACCAACAGCCTTTAAATCTTTCCTTGCGAATCGAACATTCGACAAACTATAAGATTGGTGGGATTACATCGAGGTATCTTGGCAACCGGCAATTAAGAAAAGTCTCCGGTTTATATCCCTTATAGGAGGGGAGAACGTTTCTCAAAGAATACTTTCACAGGTGTTCCTCTTGAGGCATGCGAATTTCTTCGCGATACATATGCAATAAATCTTCTTTTGATATCGAAGCACGTCGATGTTCAATAGCTACCAATACTTTTCAATTCATGCACGTCGTCGGTTTGCTACAGCAGTGATACAAGCAAAAAGAACTTAAAAAGTTATCTATTATATAACCGTTTAACAACAAAAAATTGTCACTTTTTGAAACTCAGCTAATAGGTTTTGAATTTTGAGAATTTCACACGAAATATCGTTTATGTATTTTAAAAGGGAAGACAATCTTTGTGAATTGTGACGTGCTTTTTTCTCGGTAATATGATTTTTTAAAATAATTAAAGCGATTACCTTCGTAAATAGCTTACTTTTAATGCCAATTTTCATAAATACTTCAAAATACGTCACACTTTTAACAAAACGACGACGCGATAATATCAATAAATTATCGCGTTATGCTTGCTTGAATCGATACAACGCGCGAGATATCGAATGGAGTATTCGCTCTGACTGAGAAGCTGCCGCAATTTAAGATCTAGTGGCATCAGAACGGCTGCCTAGAATCTCACGAACGAAATGGATTTCGAATTTCATTGTCGTAAGTAACGCGCGGAGAAAGGAGCAAGTTCGAGTATCGATGCGTTGATTCGTTCCGCTCGTTCGTTCGTCTATCCGCAGCGAGGTGGTCTGTGGTTTATCCCTCATTACGTGCGATTCGTTTGCGGTATGGACACTCGCATCGCGCGATTTTCTCTTGTTCGTTTCGTTCGATTCAGAGGCCGCGCTGCCCGCCGCATCATCTTCTTCCGCGGACCGCTGCCGCAGTTATTTATCGATTTGCAACTCGCCTCAAAGCACGTGATAACAAGGCTCCTGGTAAGAGGGTGCCTGCGCCCTCCAGCTAGTGCCGATTGCCATGAAGCATGGCTATGTGTGTGCGAGTACGTGTACACGCGAAAGTACACGCTGGCTTGGTTGTCTGGTGTTGGGAGCCGAAATACCTCGGTCGTTTTTGACGGTACGGAATGTTGCAGAGTTACTTGGAATATTGGATTTAGAGAGAAAGGATTCGTCGACTGTTCGTACACCTCGGAATAGTTTACCACTCGTACAAGCCAAAGATTCGAATTGCGATTACGGTAATTTGCTTTCTACTGCTTGTTAAAGGGAATAGAGATTCCACGTGGAAGAATTTCGAGCTATTTATCCTGCGAAAGTTTGAAAGTTCGTAACGTATTTAATATCCCTCTGTACTAATGAATTTATCAGTGACAATTACAGTTTGTTTAATTGAAAAGGAAACAAAGTTTCGAATCGCTTTCTCATCAAGTTTTTGTGACCCGTGCTCCTGTTCACAGCTCTCTTCTTCTACTTTCTGTTTCATACGATTTTTCGATAATAAACCACCAATTTTGATGTTCATTCCGAGCGAGTACGAAGCTTGATACTCGATCGTGGGATTCGCCGCTTGACGTATACGATATTTGATAGAAATACAGAGGATAATTGAAACAAACATGATTGGCGTATTGCTACGAACAACTCGACGGAACAATGTTCGAAAAGAAAATAGATAACGAAACGGATCTTTTGCGCAATATCTCAGATAATATGTTTTTTCGGCTGATATTGATGCAGTTAAACGAGCCTGGTATTTTTAGGGAGTTACTATTGTGTCGAAAGTCAGTCTTTGTTCGCCAAACAACGATCTAACTATGCGTTTAACGATCCTGGCATTGCGCGATTGGGAGTCGATGACGAGGATCCTATTGAACGGGGACGAGTAAGGCGCCTCGAAACGAATCGCCACAATTAAGCTCGCAATTATTCCCGTCGAAGACGTTACCCCGCTTCCCGTTAATTTAATTTGCCTCACGGGAGACGTTGCCAGAAGAAAAACGATCGACGAGATTGGAATCCACGGCAATGAGGTATTGAGAATCCGTTTTTAAATGCATTTTATCGCTGCCCCGACCGGAATATACGACGCAGGAAACTTTTCCCCGAGCAACGATCCAATTGCGCTCACATCTACCGATGCGACTAATAAGACCTCCGCCAACGATCGCATAAATTACACGGTTAATGTTTCCAACATCCGTAGAATATTTAACCGCGTTTCTTTCGGCACGACGTGACCATGGCGTATGGACCTGTTCAACGTTTCCATGTAATTTCGTCCGCGTCGGCTAAGCTTTTAGTAGTTCGACTGTGTCATACAAATTTTCCAGTGCTTCAAAATGCAATGCAGTTAAGGGATAGGTACGTTTAATTGCAAAAGAAGATAAAGAAAGTTACACCGGTCAATATAATGGATTTTTCTAAATATGTATACTTTTATATACTTTTGCTTATTATATCCATTCTGTATATTTGTGCACTTTGCATATTCCATAAATACGTAAACAGCTTGCGACCTATCAATGAAATTGATCAGAGCTGTGTAAACTGTGACACCAATCGCATATATTAAAATTGGGATGTTTTCGCAACATAAAATCAAGTCTAATTCAAATATCCATTATAGATTTGAATCAATTTTACCAAAATCTCGATTCTCCGATATGGCAGTTTTAAAATATTTCTCCAATCTACCCAGTGGACATAAAGTTCTATTTGAACTTTAATTTTCAATTTGCTCTACTCAGGATTGCTTTTCAAAATATTTTTCTGTATTCAACCAACATCCATAGCATCGAGATCACGCAATGAATATACTTTTGCACGGTCTAATTGAGGAAGCAGCCGCATAACATCGCGAGCGATAGATGGTACTCGATTCTTCGACTTCCTCTCGCGATTCAGCATCGGCGCTGTCAACATGCGTGCAAGTTGGCGCGTATAGACTTCCGGTAACTGCAGGTGCGTGCACCACGCGCGAGTGAGCGAGGAAGCGAGCAGCCATTGCGTCGCGCGAACAAAAGACGCGCAGCTGAAATGCTTGCAAGAAATGTTGTCCGGAAGCAGGACTCCCTTGGCCAATCGCAAGTCCTGCAGGTAGACGCCATGCCTGTGGAATGCTTGTTGAACGTGTATGAATACGATAGACGGGCCCACTAAGGGCGTGGTTCGATGCGATTATTTCGTCCACGACAATTTCCAAGAGAGACAGAGGACCCTGATTATCGTCATACGAATAAAAAGGTTCCGAGAATCGCAGAAGCGCTGACTACCGTGGAAACTGCACGCCATAGTTATTACACGAAGTTACTTTCGCGGATGTGATAAGGATAACGATAAGAAAACGGCGTGGATGATTGCACAGTAAGCATAGGCAGGAAACATTGTTCGATCACATCGTATACTGTTATTTATAATAGGATTATTACAGTGGACTTACAAGCTGACTCTCGTTCGCGTTTCTATTTTCAGTCGATTTCATGGCTGTCCATATAGATTCTCTTTCAGCAATCACATTAACAGGTAATGTATCTCGTTCGAAGCCTGTAAAAAAAAAGGGAGTTGTATTTTTCAAGATACGGAGCATCAAGGAGATTACCATCGACTTGGAAAGTTTCGAAGTATCAGAGTTTGAAGTAGAGACTTTCAAGGAACAGGAAAGATTGTTGTTAACATTTTCTTAAGAAATCTTCTACACGAAACACCTGTAGTATATACGTCCGGTCGATATTGCACGATAATCGAAGTTGGTCCGTCATCAATCATGCTGTTAAAGCTTCCCACGAGCGTTTCCCGTGATTCCCGCCGATACCCTTTGAATATAAGTAGATTCTTCCTTCGGGTATCCCATGAAGGTTACTCTTGGATTAGAAGTTGATCGAAATACGATGCAATCGATCGACAGGAAAAAATTGGCGCCGATCAAACGTTGAGAAGATCGAGGTGGGTGTGACGATCGAGTTTTCCCGGTTAGTCGAGTTTCGAGTGACGTTATCGTCGAGATAAATTCCAGTCGGTGAAGCATGTTTTAGCATGCGAACGTAAGAAATATTTGCCGTAAGTCGTGCCGTACGAACGTTCGTGGCTGCCATCATCGCTTCCGCCATGGATATCCCGCCAGTGCCAGCGCAACCTCGCTTTAAAAGGATAACGCGTTCGGAGACTTATCTCATAATATATTTACGATTGCGTTACGAAGCGACGGTTATATATTATCCTGACCCCTCCATCCTGTCCCCTTTCGACTTCTTTAACCCCTCCCCTTGGTTTTCACCAATATATTATGTATTCTGAACTCGGTGTATTTTATATGCGCGTTTTATACAACTCGTACATTTTCGATCTAGATCTATCGGGTTGGTTTCTTCGCGCCACGATACCTCGTGGTCGCGTGTGACTGGTAACGGTTACGTACGGGCTGAGACACGCGAGTGGCGCGTCTTACCGTGGAACAACGCGTATGAAATCTCCTTCGTAGCCTGGCATCCGGTACAACGATGCACGTTGGCGGATCCAACGGTGGCGTCGACCTTTCTTTTCCGCTTACTTCGATCCACTTTACTACCTTCCTTCTCTTGCGTTCGTTCCTCTATTTTATCTTCTCTCCGGTTCTCATCTTCGCTCCTCTTGCCCTTCTCTCTTTGTCCTCTTCTCCTGCTGATCCTACGTGGTTAAGAGTTGGATTACCCTTATGGTGCTCCGCGAGCTAAATCACCTATTATGCATACGCCGGCACTTCTGCGAGGCAGAGGCAAAGAGTCGACCCGACTCGACTCGAGTCAGGTTGAGTCGAGGTTAAAACATGCTGTGGTCGAGTTCTCGAGGCTCGAAGACTCTCTCGTTCTCAGTGGCAGCCGGAATCCTCCGCCTATTACTCCCTCATTTGCCCTGGGTCCATAGAAATGTAATTAAATCCCCTGAGCGGACGCGAAACGACGCGGCGTGGCGCGGTAAACCGGCTCGTGGGAAAGTCGTTGAGTTTGCTGGGACGAGGTTGGCCGGTAGAAGGGCACTTTTGACAAGCAAGCGTTAATTAGCGCCACCAGGATCGACGACCACGTCATTTTTTTAAAGTTAATTGGGCAAGCTCCGCAATTAGACGAGCTAAAGGGAGCTAGAGGTCGCTCGCGGGTGAAAAAAACGCATCTACAGGACGATCTTCCGTTTTGCAGGACAAAGGACATCTGCGAAAGAACGTCGTCGTGTTTCCATTTTTGCAACTCTTTCCTCCTTTTTCCTTCATTTCTCGCCGGTTTCGCGGCCTGTCGTGGTTGACACACGCGCGCGCGGCTCCCGTACAGAGAACAATTAATTTCGCGTTTGCAAGACGACTGCAAACTTTGCGTCAGAATTAATGCAAGACGCGGCTGTGGCTGCAACGTTTAACGCTACTGCACGGAAAGCAAGTTGCCAGGGCGAACTCGCGAAAATAAAAATATCACAGCATTGGCGTACGTGACTCGCGACGTCTGCGTACGGTTTCGCGTTTAAAATTAATTGCTTTCTCCTTTACTCATCTAGCGTGTTCCAGTTGTAGTTTTCCTCCACATTTTTAACGCGTAAAACAACGCAACTCGAGTCGCTAAAGCGTTCTCCTTCCGTTCGTCCGTCACGCGTATAGCTTTCCTCCGCAAAGATGAACGAGCTTCGGTGAGAAACAACACCAGCCCTCGAACACGGGAAGCGAATGATCTATGGGGACTACAGTTGCATCGATGCAATTGCGTTTTCCCCGTTCCACTACTTGGAAAGTCAGTTCTTCCGCCGTTCTTATCTCTCTTACTCTTTCTTTCTTTTTCTCTTTTCACGACCACGTTGTCCCGTGCATCTTCTTATCCGGTCCTTGGAAATCTCTCTCTCTCTTTTTCTTTCCGCCCCTCTTCTTCTTTCCTCGAGTTACTCTCAACTGGAAAGTTTATCTTTTCGCGCGTCGAAGCACTCTCCATCTCTTTTTCGAAGGCGTGTCGGAAAGGTAGCAGCGTCGCGATTCTTGGTCCGTTTGCCTTCGCCTCACCGACGAGCGAACTTTACACTCAGTACATTATGAATATCGCGATTTCACGAAGAAGTTATACGGTTCGGTCATTTTTAAAATGGAAAACTGCGAGAAAAGTGGGTCGCGGGTTTAAAGTAACGCTTCTGCTGCTAGACTCACCAACCCTGGAATCCTCTTATCGGCTTTCTAGCTCTCGAGTATCTCTTGGCCAGCATTCGCAACTGTAACATATTTTATGTGGTTCCTATCGTTTTCCAACGACGTATTAATTAATCACCGTATAAGTTTCGAACCGTTATGTTCTTTCGTTTTTTTAAACGTTTTGACATGACTCGTGACGCGGATCGTTTAATCTTTTCATGTTAGTCTGGACACGTGATCATTTTTTAGCTTGTGTACATCCAAATTCCATTCGGTTCGCCATTAATTTATCTGTATAGCTCTATTCGTTTGTATTTAATTACAGATATTAGTAGATCGCATCGGCAATAAATCATCGTCGTTGCACCTGGTGTGCAATTTCGTTGGCCGATGTGCTTACAATATTTCGCGTGGTCCGTGTGTAACGTTATATGTAGTTTTCAGGCTAAATAGTTACTGGCGTAGCGAATTTAAAAGTTTTGAATTAAATTCCGTCGATAATCACGCGGGTACAGAAACGAGAACGATTGCGCGCCGCGATTTACTCGATCCCATTCTTCATCGTGATGCAATGTATCGTTCCCGTTACTTTGCATCGATCTCGCGTGTTTTTCGACACGGTCACGTGACCTGCGATCAGCGACCGGTGAATGAATAGACGCGACGCCGAGCGTCCTACCACGCACCGGTTCGCGGCTATGCAAATAACTCTTACTTTTTAACGAAGCCTGATACAACGTTTCACCGTTAACGCCGGCTTGACTTGCTGCGGCAAACCTGTGTAGATTACAAACCGTGCGGTCTCGGTTTCACGGTGAAACGTGCCGCGCACGCGTGCAGATCTCCGTTCTGCGATTAAAAAAAACTGCTCTGGACAATGAAAAAAGAAAGGGAGGTAATCTTCGCGTATCGTTACGCGACACAAAATGATAGCTTTGTTCATTAACGTATACGATTCGGTGCTCGTCATCCTTTAATTCATACTAATTCGAATTAATTCAATTAATAATTCAAATAATTCAAATGTGAAGGAACATTACGATATTTTAAATTTTACGTGGTTTTGTAAAAATGCACCTGGGAATGTACTATTATAAACGAATTTATGTGGAAATAGAATATTGAATTCTTGAGGATTAAATATTAATTTTCAATTAATCATTAATGAAGTTGAATTGATTAAGTTGACTTTCGATAAGCTCCAACGTTACTCATTTACTAAGAACTCTGAACATCTATTAGTAAATTTGGAACGACGAGGAGAAACATACCACGAGCTCAAGTTCCATTAATCTATTCTTGTATATGCGTGGTCGAGAGTCCCTCGCGTCAGCAACCTTTAAACGTTGAAACGTTTAGACCTGGTACCCGATCCTATGATAGAAGAGAGGTAGCTGAGGAACGTGTATGGGCGTCTTTAGGCGACATCTAATGATTTTACGGACGTTAATTTGTGTGCCCCGACCCTACACCGCCAGCAGGTATATGATTTCTCTTTTTTTCTCTCTGTCCCAGACTTCATTTTTTTTCCGTGGAAAGAAGTTGATGGATGAATTGGTCGGTTGTTTCCGTTCCGACGACAGCATATTGGTTCGTCGTTCGTTTAAAAAGTCTTTAAACTGGAGAAGTTCGTAACAGGACTTTCTGTTTCGTCATCGACCGATATACGGCTGGTTCTATGCTGTTTTTAGCCATTACTTCCGATAACACCGGAATTCGGATAGGAATTAAAAGTGAACAGGAGCAGCTTTATAATATTCCACGTCACGCTTATCTCCGGTGTCATCCACAGAAATTACATTTCAGCTTGCTCTTTAGCGTACACGTCAGATTTTTCAAGCAAACCCGAGCGTACCGATACAAGATATCTCCTTTTTCTGCCCTCTTGTCCCTCTTTTCGCCGAGCTTCGCAGAACTTTAATAACTGACTATAAAAATCGGTTGAACGCAAACTTTGAGTTAACCATTTCCCCTATTTATAACTGTCAATCGATGGAAAAGATGTAATTCCGCCAGTCAACTGGATTTTATTCGAAACTATCAAATGCCTGCTAACATCTGTATTTTGAATACTTTCTGCTGTGTTTATTTCAATTTAATATTACCTACATAACATGCATCGCGCGCATAGAGAACAAGCTAGAAAAATGAAAATAAAAAAAAGAGAACTATCGCGCGATAATTTCGTTTCACATGCCACCGACTATTTCTTTCTCAAACAACTTCGCCGCGACGCAGCGTGTCGCTTTTGTTGATTCTGCGATCGCATTCACACTCTGCAATACGCACAACTCTCCTGGTATTTCGATTTCGCCGCTTTAGCGTCGCTACTTCACGATTTATTTAACTTTAAAAGTAGTTGAACGGCGAAGTGGTGGGTGACCAGATTCGTACAGGACACGAAACAGCGGAAATCGGTGGGAGAAAGTGAAGAGTTTCAAGGTGGAAAGGGGCAGGGAGATAGATAGTTTTGTAAGGCGCTAAAAGGGATGAGAATAGGCGGTTGCGCGAGCGCGTACATCGATGGAAAAGCCGGCAGCCAGGGCCCCTCTCAGGCCTCGTTCGGAGGCGTCAATGTATTGGGGCTACGTTCCAGGTTGATGCCACTAGCGCTGGACGCAATTTGAGAGCAATCGACTGAACGACACGCCGCAAATCAAACCCGTCCGTGGTAGTCGTGTGTTAGCTAGGCTCACCTCCGACCTGGCTCCATTCCCTTCACACCACCCTTCCCTCTCCTCCCCTATCGTTCACCCTCACACTCTTGCTCGCATACCACACGCGTTCTCTTTGTCATCTTCCTCTCTCTGTCTGTCTGTCTCTCTCTCTCTCTCTCTCTCTCTCTCGCTTTACTCCTCTTCAACTACCCTCCTCTATATGCCAACCTCATCCCCTCCTGTCATCCTTTTCGTTTCGCGGACCTCGACTGTCCTCTCAATTTGAGTTGACGCTTCTCCGTATGGTCGAGCGATTCGAGTTGCCGCGCGACAGCTGCTCCTGCCGATGCATCACCTCACATCCGGCGCACATTACACCGCTGTTACTGTTAATTGAATCGATCGTTTTCAGATTGGCGGTTGCTCTACTAGCACCGTAAAATCGACGAACTCACGTTGCGCATGCTGCATGCATCAGCGAGAATTCCTGATGGTGCGATGGGCGCGAACCGATCACCGGGACCAATCGTCGCGTCGCGTCGTACACGGAACCGTATAGTGGAGCGATCCGCAAATTCGGTGTATCTATTGGACGTCGCATCGGTTCGAGGAATTGGATAACGGTTCGACCTAACGCGCGTTATCTGCTTTCCTATTTGCGTTAGCTTCTCTACGAAAACAGGTTGTGACGTTCGAGATCGCAGATCAACCTGTCCCGTCACGGTTGATCTCGTTTTTGATAAATTACAATGATTTGTCCATATCGCGAACCCAACGATTCGATGGATCGATGTTTTTCTGCGAATGAAAACTCTCTATGTTCTTTTCCCATCGAAGATAGAGGACACGAATAAAAGTAAATTACATGTATTTGCTTGCCAATTTGGTTAATGGATTTGTGTTGTTCGCGGCAAGCTTTGCGCTTGAAATGTGTTCAGTTGCTAAAGAAGCAATTATGAAGAATTGGACGGTCACGAAACAAACCGGTTGACGAGCGCCCGAAATTCCGCACAGTTTCCGCGGCGTAGTTTCATTATGGGACGAACTTTGACTATTTGTGTGACCTTATTAGAGGTCTTGGGCCTTGAGATCGAAGTTTCTCGAGGCCGTGTGTAGCGCCTGAAACGATTATGTTTTAGGAGACCGTGTACAATCCTCGCAAATTACTTCGTTGCTCGACCCAGTTTCAGGTCGACGATACCGTTGTTTTCAAATCGAGAATTCACATTTTCAGATATTTTGTTTCGCGTTCCACTCGTCAAGAACAAGCAGAAACGGTATTATCGATCACATAGTTTCATAATAAATATTGCGTTCCCATTTCGTTAAAATAACACGCGCATTCTGCGTATATTTTACGTGTTCGCGAAAATAAAACGACGCATAAAGCGTTTAAATCCAGATTTTGTAAATTATAAAAGTCAAATTTCACTTTAATCCCGAACAATCAAGCCTCGTTACATAATCGGCGTGAAACGATCGATTCGATTTCGTTACAAAACGTATCGGAGAAATACGTGTTTCAACCGTTTAATGTTATTCAATTAAAGATTTACCTATCGCGTAATAGAATGTTTGGAAAAATATGAAAATGCAAACGGCGCGATTCGAATTACGATTATCGTGTGAAAAATTGTATGATTTCTCTACCTCGTTCGAACTTCCAAATTACCGTGAACAGATAGGGGGTCGAATTATTTTGAATTCACCCTAACGATTCTGAGATAGTACCGTCGGGATTACGTCCGTTAGATTTTAACGGACGGTAAAAAAAGCCATTGTCGTGAATCAGACACGTAAGAGAGGAGAGAACGACTATCGATTCTGATTACGACGCGGAAAATTACCGGTTCGACATCGTGCGTGTCTACGTTGCTTGAACGGGCATGCGTTACAGCCACTGTTTCGTCGTTAATTAAAACGATCGGTCGCAGATTCGCGGGACGACCGCGGTGCCTGAAATTGCGCGGAACACGTGGTCGAAGCGGTGCGAGCGACCAGTGGCTCGCATCACGCGTGTTTTCCAGACAAACGGGACAGCGAGAGACGCGCGCAAAATCATTCGTGTGTTCCACCGATGCGGTGATCTCTGTGAAACGCTTAATTCTCCGCTTTTCCCAACCGCATGCACAGAAACGAATAGTTCAATGGAGCGGAGCCCACTCGTCTGACACTTGGTAACTGCGTCGTTCGCGTCCCCCGGATTTCCATCGGTCCGTTCAAGCGTCACGCGATTGTTACTATTAATCGATTCGATTGCTTTCGAATTGACAGTTCTCTTGACAGTGTCCTGCTGATTTACCAGCGGATGTTTGCACACCAAGCTCGAACAAAAGAGATTTCGTCGGCCGGCCATCTGTTTTTCCACCCCTTTCCGAATCGGCCAGCCGTTTCTAGCGACGATTCGCCAAAAACCATCGTCGACCATTCACCTGCATACACGCGTACCCATTGAATTTTTAATCGACAATGGAATCAATTCGATTTCCTTTACGCTCGGTTTTGCTCGTGTTTTTTCATCGTCACCATTATGGACGATGGTTAGGAATTTTTTTTATTTTCCATACCGGCACTATCTTTGCTGCCGGCTCTGCTTTTGCTGCTTCCTTCACTGTCGTTTTCGCTTTTGCTCGTTCGTGCTCGCGATGCGCAGTTCCGTGCACAGGTGAACGTGTACGTCGTTCGCTTAATCCATGCGGTCACGAATAGACTTTTTCTTCCGTTGGGCGAATTCACTGCCGCGCTCGTCTTGCTTGATTGCCGCGAACGCGGTGCGCAAATGGCGCATCGACGAGCTCTCGTGGCCTCGTTCTACCTCGTTCTGCTTTCCCTCGTTCGATCGTACGCGAGAAACTCTTTCTTTGTCCGCGCGTTTACCATTCATCCATTCCGCGACGTTAATTACGTTATATACCTATCTCCATCTATACGAGTACTCTTTGTGCCGGCAATAAAGTGAAATTGATAGCCAGCTAGATCAATGCCCGAGAGTTCGCAAATCGACGCAAGAATAACACCGGTGATATCGGTTTTGATTCTTGATAAGTCAAGTCGCTTTTATCGCGAATTAAGGTCGACATCAATCATCGTTCGCGAATCGAGTCGACGATTAATCTTGCAGTTTAACGTGAGCACGTATTAGGAGTTAGGATCCTATTAGGACCATTGACGAAATAAATCAATCTGGTTGTCTCTCACTCTGGCTACGTGGAGTCCTTTTAACTACACCAGCCAGAAATTTTCCCACCGTAGCTCGCGTTGTTTTCGTCGTCTTTCGTAACGGAAGCGCATCTTCATTGAGGCCAAGTGGCGGAGCGCGATTCGAGGGAAGTCGAGGGATAAAGAGGCTAATACGATTTTACGTGGGAAATGAGTGAAAATACCGGGACGAAAGTACACACGGGGGGCGCACTTAAGCGCGATAGAGTGGGTCGCATGCGAAATAGGAGGAATCGAGCGGCACCGGTGGCCAACTGTTATATGTGGCTTCGAGTCGTTTACGCTTTAGGACCAAGCGGCTTGGTCCGTGTGTCGGTTACGCGGTTAATGGCGAGCCACTGCTCTTAAAATATTGAAGGAAAATATAACCGAGCCGTCTACGACCGCATAAAACGCCTAAATAGCAGGCTAACGATCGAACGCTGACGTGGAAACACGAGTTACCGGGTCTTCGCTCGATGTCGATGGGACGAGAGGCATCGATACGCGCAACGCTCTTCCGCTACTTTGTTAGGTCGTACAGAAATGGCGATGATTAACGAGCGGCGAGAAAGAAACGCGACTACGTCGTTTTAGCGGCGAGCGCTTTTCCGCGTAAGGACTCGAAGCACTTGTAATTACGGGGTTGCGAGACGTAGCGGAAGCTGAAGAATGGGGTTTGTTACCTCGCACATTGGCAGGTTATAACGATGGAATGTGAGAGATGCTGTACGTAAATATGTGAAAATCTAAATATTTCGTTTTGTATTTAACCTTTTAACCCGGGGAACGTATCTCTTGAATGTAATAATCTCTTTGCCTGAAGACTTCCTGTCTCGCAATAACAACAAATTATGTCGTCTTTACATTTACAAGAATTTAAATTAACCAAACCGAAATTGATTTATCTTCATTAATTTTAATTTTATGATTAAAATTTAATGAAATTGAAGAAGAACGCATGGTTAACGATAGAGCATTTTTCTTTGATTACAGATGTTCTGAGGCGCATCGGTTGTAAAAAATGAAGGCCGTAATCGCTACGTGTCTCCTCCTCTTCGTCAACGGCGTCCTCTCCGTCGAGTGGAAACACAGTGCCGTCCTGGACAATAACTTCTTAGTTCTTTGGACGCCTGGCGAGAGAGATGTGATGTTCGAGATTCAAGTGAAGACTCTCGGCTACGTGGGTCTGGGTTTCACGAGGGATGACGGCAGCGTTGGAGCTGACATGGTCATTGGATGGGTAGACAACAACGGACAGCTCCATCTTCAGGTAAGTGTCCTTAAGAGCGTCACGTTATTTCCTTCGCGATCGTTGTCAGACGGTAGCTCGAGTTTCTTCGTGCGCGAGCTTTCGTTCTTAAACTCTAAATACTCGAAATTATCGACGTTCCAACAGACAACTTTGTGTATAACGCGCCAGCAAAATAACGGAGAAACGCAATTATCATTATTTCTTAGGTATGCATAGCGCATCTTGAATTGGAAACGATGATTTCGCGAGACGATCATTTTCACCGAGTGCGTTCTAACAAAATTACATTCATTCCACGAACATTGACTTGGAATAATTTCGACTAATTACTCCTATGCTACCGATCCCGGTGCGTCAAGCGTTCCACAGATCACTTGGAATACCAGGACCGTGTGTGCAAGAGAACTCGCATAATGATAGTTCTTCCGAAGATAAGTAATGGGTTTCTCGTTTCGATCGGTGCATTGCATAGTTATCAATCTTACCAACTGAGGCCAGCGGCCTGTCATTACGCGTGCTCGTCATTTTGTACGACACTCTGTCGTTTTATTTTTCCGAGGACCGATTATCTTGCACGATTTTCAGTCACTGGCCCATGATGTATTGTGTTTATCGAAACGGTATTTTTTGAGCTCGTATCCTGTACCGTCCGATGGGACGGATAACTTTTTCAAATCCAAGCAAACGAGACTTAACGGGAATCACGATGGATACGAGCGACGTTTGATAAAATGAATAGAAAGAACCTATGTACGTACATACATACGTATACAGCTAGAGAAAACGGCGGTCGAAAGTTCTTCCTCGATTTCCAAGTAAAACGTAAAAGACGTAGATTCAGCTAACATATCCAGCTACGCTTCGTCGAAACGGTACACGAGTTAGAAAACATCATCCTGCCCCTGAAAGTCTAAAGCTCGATAAACTAACAAGGCAAACATCGCGCGACTGTAGATACGACGAAGAGAATTTTCACCGGTAAACGTTGTGAACCGGTTTAATTTTTCTACAAGAGCCACAAAGAGAACGTGCATAGAATTTTCGGAGGATGGGGTCGGGCGCACAGTTTATTTTCAAGTACTGTTAAATTTAAAACGTCGTTATCCTGCCGCATCTGTTGACGAAAACTCTCTTCGAAAACCTAACTCAAGGGGATTACGCTGTTATCCTCCCTTTCATCAGCATTACGCGGCTGTCACTTTACTCGGTTCTTCATAACATCAGGGCCATAATCTAACGCGGAGGGAGATGGACGCTCGTTCGTTCGTTTCTTTTTTTCTTTCTTTGTACGCTTTTCTCGCGTGGCTTTTCCACGACGCGAACGGGACAGCCAACGTTGCACGAGCAACCACGCGAACGCTTCAACTCTGTCCTCTTCCTGCCTCGTCCTCATTTGTACATTTGTCGTCGAATATTTCTTTTATAACGGCTTTCCGCGCCCACATCGTCCACGTTCGCGTTTCCATCATCGCTTGCAGGCTACTTCGCGCGGAATTTCCCGTCGACGACAAATTCACTCGGATTCGCGCTGCGTCACTGTCAGCCCCTCTCGTAGACAGATGCTTTTCTTTTTATGATTAACCTTTGCGATTAATGACAGCAGTTTCACCTTTCTTGTGCACTCTGCTCACCGATGAAAATTGATTATAATCTCGGCCTCGTGCGAAGGTTTGGAGGAAGAAGATTCGCTAGGATCGAAATAATAGATTCTTAACTGGTCCACGAAAGATTTTATCTTATCCCCGAGGTACGGTGGAACTCGCCGCAACAAGAGCGAGGCGAACTCGGTGTGGAAAATAAGTAAGCGGTTAAGTGAGGTTAATTAAATTCACCTTAAAAGCAATAACTACGATAGAAGTTCTGTACGATGTCTGTTCGCTCGACCGTTTGATTACAGTCGACTGACCGTGCCATTCGTTATGATTAATGTATGTTGTTGGACCGCCGATCGTTTAATGTTCATTGCATACACGACACAATGCGGTTTAAATCGGTTGCTTTGTGATCGATACTTATTAACATTCAATTGGTGCGACGAAATTGAAATGAAAAATACCATCGCTTCCTGCTTATTATTAAAGTCTAATCGAACTCTGATCGAACGAGTTGTGATCTAATCGAAACGAAACGAACCAGACAAGCAAAAATTGTACCAATCAAAACGGCACAATGCAAAATTCTATCTAAATTATCCCTCTTTGTCGGCAAATCATTTAACTTGGTGAAATGGTGGCTCCTTATTGTCGTGTCACACATCGTTCGACATTAACAACGAAGGAACCGCGTTTCTTCTGAAATGGAAAGCTGCCGTAACGTGCGCATATCTGCGTAAAGGGATGGGGTGGTGGATGCAATATAGGAAAGCAATCTTCTCCGGCGACTACAGAGCGGGATAACCGAGAGTAGTGGTGGGTCGGTGCTTAGGTACATATCTACGTAGGTAGGTAGTCAGGCTGCAGATCGCGTTCGTCTCGCGTGTCCGCAATTTTTCCGGTAGAATCGTTGCCTGCTCGTTCCATAATGCATGCCGTGCCGCTCGCAATGCTCCATGCGATGCAGCCGTCGCCGGACGCTCTCATACACACAGAGCGACGTCATGGGAAGAAAAAAGAGGGGAACAGGGAAGGGACATAGAGCGAGAAGAAAGGATCGAATGGACGACAGAACTCATGTAGAGCGAAAAAGAGGAAGACGGAGGAGAAACTTGACGGCCAATGGGAACGAGAAGATTTTCGTTATGATCGTAATCTTAGAAGCAGAACAACCACGATCATCCAGACCAGCTAGGCGACCAGGCGAACACCGGATTCTTAGCGCTCGATTTCTTTCCCTTATACCCCTTTCGTACAGCTTCTTACCCTTTTCCTGGTTTGCTCCCTCTCTCCTAATCTAACAGTTCAATTCTTTTATTCGCATGGTTTAACTTTTCCCTTCCATCTTGTAGGGTCGTTGGTAACAGCACAAACGAACCGAGCTTCCTTCGCGCTGTATGATAATAAGGTAGAAGGAATCGGAGTTGGTCTAACGTCTTCATGAGCGATCGATCTCGTCGATGTAACGCCGATATCAGTGGTATCGAACCTATTTGTAGAGAGTACATTCGACACTCGTTGCTTTGTTATCGTAGTTGATAAAGGAGAATAGGTACGATAAAAGTAACGCTCGACGAAACGAATCGAAGTTGATTAAAGATGTACGCTTCTTGATACATTTACCGTTTCAGGATCCGGCTTTTGTGTGTTCAACCACTTCGATCCCCGTCTCTCCAGTCGGCTGAATTCAATTTTCCTGGTCTAATTCTTTTATTCGCTTCGTTTAACTTCCCTGTTCCGTTCGGCACGTCGTTTCAAGGCGAATCCGTAGCTCGGTGTCTATTTGAGGTCTTTTCTACCTGAAATACTTTTCGAACGAGCGATCGCGACGAGCTACGACGTTCATTCACGTTGTTCCATGCCCTCGGTTCGTTACTATAAAAAATGATATAACTTTTAGCGTATCTTTCCAACGGCGTTTCACCATTGAATTAAAATTGCCTGAAATTTAATATCACGTTTCCAACGAGAATAGTACAGCAAGGAGGAAAGCTGACAAACTTTGAAGAAAAGAATCACGAGTATACTCCATAGTGACGTCGAGTAGACTAATTAATATTTACAACTCATACATCGCGGTCATAGGTACGCGAACCACAGAAAAGGAACGTTTGGAGAAACGCGAGCGCAGCTGGCAATGGCGGGTTAAATAATGCAGTGCGATAAATCGCCAGCCAATTCAGAGCCTCTTGTCGGTCGCCGCTCGATTCGAAGAAAAGCATCGCGCGGAAGCAGTTTCCTCGCGGCGAAAACTCGGCTAATGCGCGATTATTTCAGCTAGTTGCTGGCGGTGGGTCGTCGTGAAACGAGCCGCCAGCGAAATGGTAATGAGATCTTGCTTGGTGCAGTTAATTTCGGTATCTGCTTCGGCCTTACTTCCTTCTCCTTGTTCCTCTATCTCTCACGTCATTCTCTCTCTCCCCTCTACTATATTTTATTTTCTCTCTTTTACTCTCATTGCACACATGCCGAGTCGAATGTAATCACGGCGTGGGACCGGATGCAGGCTAGGGGCGGATACTTGGCCGCGGAAAAAACGAGCAACGACCGCGGCATTTCGCGCAGAATGAAATTCCTATTCCGCATTGTCGGCGGTTTGCTACTGCAGTTGGCTAAAGTGGCTGAAAAAGGTCGATGGAATGGGATGAAAATGCTGCCGCAAGGAGAGGAGACTGTACAGGTTGATGCATATTTCGTCGTCGTTGTCCTTGTCTCGGACGCGTCGTTCGACGCTTGGGAAACGCTTGCTCGAGAAATCCATTAACGAGCGGTTCTGACGATTGCTGGACAAATAGCTTTTCATAATTCGACGCAGAAATTTTTTAATCTACGTCAATGGCGAATGGGGGACGGTTGAGAGGACTCAGAGAGATGGAAGAAAGAGGTGGAAGCAAAGAGGGTGGCGTTTTGGACGCTAACCAACGTTGGAAACGGAGACGAAAGCGAGTGGAGGCCGGTCAGCGCATGGACTCGCGTTCTTACATGCAAAATCTATTCCGATCTAGAAGCATCGGAATTTAGATTGGAGTTTAGCCTAGCCATAGTAGACGTAAGCCAGTGGTATGTATGAAACGGAACGCTGCGCTGTTTTTCCCAGAATATGCGGAATAACTTTCGTTTAAGATCTTTGATAACGGGTCTTTCTATTAGAATATAAACGAGACCCTCGTCGTTCCGATAAATTTTCGTTACGGAAAATAGTTGGGAATAATAAGTCATACATATATATGTAGGTTTTTGTTATACGCATATTGCCTATACGGTTGTGGTTTTATAACATTGATCTACAATTCTAAATAGTTGAAAAGCAATACCTAGGTATTTACGTCGAGTCGCTTGAATTCAAGTATCTTGAGTTGACTTTTCTAACTTGTTAGTTATACTTGATTTGATATATTCTTTTAATTATCAAACGAAATCGAAGTCCTTTCAGCTATTCCTTGAAGCTTGAAATACATGTTCAACGACGTGAATTACTTACATACAATGTGAACTAGACACAAGTTCTTCTGAAGTGAATTTCACTTATTGCTAGTCCAGCATTCGCCTGATTTGCATGAACATAAGCTCGAGTAACCTGAATTCCCCTAACTCGATTAATTTCAAGAAGCTTCTACTCCCCGATAACCATTAATCACAATTCGATATTCCTAAGCCTCGTTATATTTCAATCTCTAATTTACTCGCAGGCTCCAAATGCCTCTACATCTTACGTAATCAAGGTCTTTGACAAACACGTTGCGAAAGGAATCGCACAGTCGCTTGTAGATTCGCTCTCGATCGTATAACTCAATCGTAGATCGAGCCGCACCTAGAAATTGACAGGAGCTTCGTTAATCGTAGACACGCGATCAACGCGAACGAACAACACTGATGAAATCAAGAGAATTGCGATCCGATGAAAGAGGACGAAGAGCGGTCGGAGTCGCGACCGACTGCAAACGTTGCAATCCACCACGAACAGAGAAAACGTTTTTTCGGTGGCACCGTGGAAGGAGAGGCTTGAAAGAATTTGCGGATATTTGCGAACACGTGTCCACATTGAATTCTATTCGCAAACACGGGCCGAGCCCGCGACGGCTTTATTGTGCGCGGTGTAGAACGTTGGGGTCGCTAGCCAGGTCTCGTACGTGCATTCTGACTGTTTGGTGAATAAATGATATGTTTAGTAATATCACATCGCGACTCGCTATTCGCGGCGCACGCAGCAACGAACTAGATGGGAATGGAACAAACGGTCGATCAAGCTGAATAAATCGCGGAACGACGATGAAATGTGCAAAACCGATACGACATCGCCATTCTCTAAATTACTAGATATAACGTATGTGAGAAGTTTTATTTTAGTTTGTCGAAAAGTGATCCTTTTTCTTTTTTATTTTACAATTTCTTTTATCTGAAGCAATCTATGCAGTCAACTATGTAATTATATTCGTCTTAAACCTTGAGTAGTTACGCGTTCTTCTTTTGCACCTTAATTTGAAACCAAACGTTTTTTATCATCTGATTTCTACCTGAAAAGTATCAGACTATCTACCTTAATTTCTTCATTTATGTATCGCTAGTACTTGAAGTTCAGTTATTCTCAATACATAACCATCTATACTTCGTCCCTATATGTACGAAAAATAATAGATAAAATAACGATAGGCTGACTTGAATATCCTTCATCTTCCTTCATCTTCCTTCATCACTTTTGCTGTTCTCGCCGAGTTTATACAGATAATTTTCTCCTTCTTTCACAACGGCGACACAACGTGTTAACAACGACACTGCTTCTGACCTAATTCCGAAGTCCCAGAACGGGTCCACGCGGTCGTTTTTCAAAAACATGTGAAATTACCGACGCGCACTACTATAAAACTACCGTGGTGCCTCGGCTAGACTCTGCATCACGTGTGTGTTTGGGATTAGGGAATGAAAGCGAACGCGTGGTACGTCAGAGAAGCGAAAACGGAAAGAAGGTCGAAAGGGAGGAGCACAGGAAAGAGATGATAAAAATGTCGAAACTCGCAAGAGTGCTTAACGGAACGGTGTACAACGTTCTCGCGTAAAAATGCTAGCGATGCATTTGCATACGGGGCGCGTAGATTCGTACGCGGCAGCAGCTACGTTGGAGAAAAGTGGTGAAGAGGTTGGTATGCGGCAGAGAGGCGGGAGGCTGGTATAGCTTGCGCACAGGCTATTCCCAAGGTACTTCCACTACGGGATCCCCCAATGCGATTTTACCCGTTGTAAATAGGATTCAACGTAAATGCAGTTACATCTATGTACACACACGTGTACGCAGCTTCCCGTAAATGATGTCGCGGCACTGTTTAAAAGTCCCTACGTCTCCCGACGGCGTCAAAACTTAGCCAATAGAATAGAGGGTTCCAGGAACGCAAAGTACGCTACGAAAATTTGCAAGAACGGGGACGCGATCGCGGTAAGTGGAGAATCGCCTTTTTGATTCCGAGCGCGGTGAATAAACGCTTTATTTCTAACTACGGCTCGTTAGTGGGTCAGAATGGCGGTCGCGTTTCCGGAGCTTAGTTAGCGAAAGGGTTGGGGAAGCTACGAAGTTAAATGTTACCGCATTTCACTTAGGCCCGGTCTTTAGGAGATACTTTGCTCGTCGGTTTATTCGGAGTTTGGTGATGTAATTTTGTCGGATGAAAATCTTTCAGACACGAATCGACGTCGTTTGGATCTTCCAGGAAGTTAGAGGTTGGTGTTCAGAGATGACTGCGTGAAAATTTTAGCTGTAATTCGAAGCTACGGGAGCGATATTTACTCTGGTCTAAATAAACTTTGACGCGGGATTTCTCTCTTTTTCGGAGCTTTTTATTCAGGTCGCCGGGATTGACGCAGACACGAACTATAACGAAACAATCAATACGATCCGCCGGAGTGTACAGCATTTAATATCGTTACTTCGATTGCTCGTTCCTGCTGGAAACTAAAACGTTCCTGCGAAAGATCGAACCGTCTTCCACCGTGTTTCAATGGGCTCGCGTTCGATTTTTACATGAAACAAAGATGGGCGTTCGGTTTATGTTCAAGGATGGAAATGATTGATAAGATCATAGTAGGGTATTAGTTTAATTTCGTCGAACTGAAACTCGAACTCGTCGACCGACAAAGTCAACCGATATTATCCCTTCCTTTCGTGCCTTTCATATTTTTTATCAGTTGGAATGAAGCGAACATATGCTATTTCCGCGGCCGACCAACTTTTTGGCGATGAATGTTTCACTTAGTCTATTCCATTATTGATTCCGTTGGTGGTATTTGTAGGATCAGAATAGAAACCGTGTTATACCATCCGAAATGAACTCGCCTGTTCGGTAGGCTGAACGAAAAGGGGCGGTAGCGTATAAGAGGTTTTCCCTAGGAAACCTCGCATGCCGATTCGTTCCTCCAGCTGTCCTCCTTCGTTGTCGACGTTTCATGCCGTGAACCATACCACCAAATCAAAATTCCTCCTGCGGTGAACTATTTAGAATTCCATCTGTAGGAAGTAGGAAAGAGGATATCCCGTTTGAGAGTCTCGTCCTAGACCGAGCGTTTCGGATAAAATAAAATTGAATACCACAAATCATAGGGACCACGTGACGGCTTTGATAGCTCCGCTCGTGTAAATTATATTATACCCGTGGACGTCTGAGAAATATTTTAAGATAAAGTGTGGTACTGGTGCAAGGGGAATGGAGGAAGATCGTTTTGAAATTCCACGGCGAGGGAACCCACTTTCGGATACATCGGCTTTGCGGTTCGCTTGGTATCGGCTCAACCATTCATCAGAGGTGTGTATCGATTTTACGATTTCCGTTTGCACAGAAAGTAACATACGTTCTATTTGCATCGACGTTAGAACGCAACTACTTTATTACGTAATAGCTCACTAAAGCATTTGGACACTTACCGGAGAAAACTTTATGTATATTGTGTGTGTATAGTAGTACATTTTGGAATTTCATTGACAACTGATACATTTACGAAACATTTACTGCAAATATATCTATATTTAGCAAAAAATTAATATTCGGTTTGAACACACAGTTACTTATAAAGATAGTCCCATTGAATATCACGGCTTATTAATATAATAGATTATCGAATGTTTAAATACTTTTAATTAAATATCTTGTAGCTTCTACATCCAAATATATCAATATTCATATATATCCAAACTATCAATATGGTCATGATAGTTCATACATGCATAATACATTCGTAAAACATTTCTACAAGCGTTTGACTACTATCGTAAACTAGTGTAAAGTCGAACTAAAGTTTGTATCCCTGAAACGTGCGATTAACTCAAAATTGCGAAACTGTCAACCAGATATTCGTGCAGTAGTACAGAGAGGGTTGTAGAGCGAGCCTTTGATTTTCACAACCGCAATATCGTTGAACAATCGCGACCGTAGATTTTATAATTGAACCGTTACAACGCAACAAAAGACGCTAATATTGTATTAGCCAAAAGTCGAAAGGGGAAACGTTTGCAAAGAAATTAATTTCGCTGCAAATTGTATTATAACGACTGCGGTAATTACGTTGCTGGCACTTTAGGTGTCCGCCAAGGTACCACATAATTACATTCGGAGTGGGTTTTGTAGTCTGTTACGAAATGTATGCCTGAAAGGACCCCGGGTGGAAGACTCTCCTCTGTACGAATAGCTTCAAAAGATTTGTCGGCCCGAAGCCATGCCTCGCATGCTGATTCGTCTCTCTCTTGGTCGTCTTTCGAGCTGTTCGGCGCCCCGGGCTGCGTCTAGACTCTCGAGACGAGATTACTCAGACCCAAATCCTTCCGAGAAGGACCATTTAAACCTTAAAATTCAAACGAATCGTCTCAAATGGTTCTAATGGCGCTAATACGATTGTCCTTACGATTTTCCTGGGAGAGCAATCGAATCAACCCTGTCCATTTCTCTTATTAATCGTCTCATTCGCATAATTAACTTTTATTATATATATATTTCTCCTAGTTTCGATTCATATACAATTAATTAAGGTGTCCAGTTTACAAGGAAACTGAAGTGTCATCATCTTCTTCGTGCTATTCTTTCACCTTATAAAATTTAAAATATTCAGTCATATCTCGTAACAGCCTGTATAATAGTATAACTTTATAACTAAGTACGACAGTTCCGATTATGGAGGTAGTATTATAAGTATTAAGATACTAATAAATTTTACTTTATTTAATATCTTACAATACAGGACACATGATTCAAATGAAACAGTTTGATAGTAAAATAGCTAGAAAACAAAAGCAATTCAGATTTGTCTGAAAATCAGGCGACGCCTGATTTTAATTGTTAAACGCATATTGTTGTAACATTTCAAAAATTATCTATCCGTATGACAAGAAAGAATTGAAGTTAAAACCACTAGCTCCTACTGCACGTCGATTGGCTAGTGGAGGCAACTCCGCTTAACCCGTGCGTTTCGAGTGCTCGCATAGCAAGGTAAGCACATTTTGAAGCATCTTCCCTTTAAAAAAAGGAGGAAAAAGAAGAGAAAAAAAATTTTAAGCACGAGATACGCTCTCGGAGTTCCTCTGAAAAGCTCCGTACACGTTAGTGAAAAGATCTTGAGGCTGGGAGAGGTTCCCCTATACCGCTAGAGCACGTCTCGGTCGCTCATTATGCAGACCGTGGCTCGCGTTCCCCGCAATTCCACGGAACAAATATCGTTTCGCGGCAACGGGACGCAACCGCGCGTGTTTCGCTCTCCCGCGGGCTCATTAAAAGTCCGTCGAAGCGCAAGAGAGCGGGAGAGGGTCGTGTGGCGGCCGTGAAATCGCGTCGCGACGTGGCCAGCACGTGCAACCGCGTGTTCCATTGCTTCAGCTTCCGTTCTGCCTTTTCCGTGTCATTTGTATCGCGCGTCGAAACCCGGGTTTCGCTTTAAAGTCGCTTTAAAACTCGTCGCAACGAGGGACGAGCGCAAAATTCGGTGCAAGAGAAAGGAAGAAGAAGGACCGCGACGAAACGCGTGGATGGTTGAGATCGTGCCACCCAGTTCGAGTCGGGGACCAGGCAATTTTCTCGTGAGGAGAAACAATAAAAAGCGTCGAGAGAGACAAAGGGCGAGAGTGAATCGCTGCGGGCTAAGATCATGCGGCTCGGTGATGGATCGCATCTCGTTTCGCGAATATAGATCGGTCTTGTAATGCGTCCTCGTGAAAGGTAGTCCCGAGCTGCTTTCTCGACAGGGGCCTCGATGGGCTGGCTGATACTGTCAAAAGTATGGTAAGTTAGGCGTGAACTCTGTTGATATTACTGCATCGACGATCATCTTTTGATTTTCATGGCGCAACGCGACGCGTCGAGCGATTAACGCGCGGAAGTCGAAATGTTAACAATTTATAGATTACTGAACTCAAATATCTAAGATGTGTATATAAGTCACGTCATTCTATAAACCTTCCATTTTTCTATTTAAAAATTAGGCAAATAGATGAGAAATATTTATTTATTTATTATTTAATATTCACGTATGGCTATATGCGATTTAATGTATCACATAATAGTTATTCTGCGTTGACAAGCTTTACAATATTTCTGAAGTTTTTCTCAAGCAGAAAGTTATGCAAACAATCGGTTCCACTGTAGTTTTTAATCGTTGCAATATCGATGGGACGTGCGTAATCAAATTATCGTTAATACGATGCATCTCTGTTGCCCATTACACTGACGAGATGGTCGCGCGGCGTGAAATATTGGGATGCTAAAATCCGTTGTCATTATCGTCGTTTAATTATTATTAAATTATGCGATAGCCGCAGGACAAACGTTCTAACGGTAGGTAACAATGGAGGTGAGGAGATGTTTGTAGAACAATGTTATCGCTCTTTTGCGAATTCCGATAAACGAGCATTCGGAAATCATTGTCTTCCAAATTTCCAGTTTGACGTTTCGTTTGACGTTTCATTTGACATCCATAATTAATCCTACAACGCAATGTAGGAACCGTTTTTGAAAATTGTTGTTTTATTCATCACGGTTTAGGTTCAGTGAAATCGGTAGCGATCACCGTTTTCATTCTTCTATCTTTTGTTAATTTCTTAATTTCATTACATAAGTACACGATTAATTTTTAATCCTCACGAAACAAGTCTCTTACTTCCATTAGTCCATTCATCGTAAGATGACGTAAGTAATAATAAATTCTAAAGTAAGTTTTTAAAAACGTTGCTTGTATCATCACTTTTCAATTTATGTGCGTGATCAGTATGATTTTTAAACGGCTCGTTTAGGATAAATGAGACGAAAATATCATCGAACTCGTACAAGAAAGCTTTTGGATGGACGAATACCATTACCGACTCCGATATTGGCTTTAACCGTTGAAACTCATATTATTCTGGACAATTATCATATTTTATAAAACTGTTGCGTCGTTGGAAGTCCACGGCGATCCCGCGTACACTACATAAAATAGCAATTTACACCGTGTAGATCGCGTTCGTTAGAGGCGAGATTAATGCAGCGCATGCAAGTCGAATGATCGCCGCTGTCACGAATCGCATACGTCTCGTAAATACGTCACTCTGTTATCGTCGGCTGATATGAATCCGACAACTGATTCGATACATATGCAAATTCGTAGACACGTGAACGCATAGTTATTGAGCCGTGAAATACGATTCGTCGATAAATAACGATAACTTGGGGCCGCCGATCATGCCGAAATTACGTGGCCACGGTCACAGTCGAGCGAAGGTGAAACAATGATTATCCCTGTCGCGTTACCGGGCACCGAAATTCAATGTTTGTTGGCCAAGCGATAAGACTTTCCAGCTGACAAGTTTATCGTGTTCGACGATCGCTACGAATTTTGACGGGCAGCGTTTGGATTTTCAGTCTGATCACCTGCCTTCAGCGGTGCGTATTGTATATTTTATATCGTAAAATATATTGCAAAAAATGAAAAACACACGGAAACGTTATGTAAAACCGATTGCGATATCGGTAGGTCATTTCGACGTAACAAGATGATCGATCGATACAAGTTATTGCATTCCTTTTAGTTCCTTTCAAATTCGAGATACAATCTGTCCACAGATGTTTCAAACAAATCGATCATACACTTCGAAGTAACGTTATGAAACGAAAAATAAGCACTCGTTTCTTACACGCGAAAAATTTAACCGCTAAAACGTTATAACGAGAACGTGACCGACCGAGATTTTTGACGATTTTTTATCATGAAACGTTCTAACGAATTTGAGGAGGACAGTCGAGGAAATCTGATACGTAAATTTCACTCACGAAACGAGCGTGTCTTCCCAGGTTGGAAATTTTAAGTCTAATTTTGTTCACGTCATTTTGCGAGCTATATTATTTCCTGACATTCCTATTTCCATAAAGAGACTGGCAGGAATACGATAACGTGGGCCATTTTATTTCGCCGTATTATTGTTGAACGTTACCTAATTAGCAGAAATTAGGCGTTAGGTTTCAGTGCAGGGAGAAACGGAGATTTGGCGAAACATGGCTACTGTACAAGGGAAAGTTAGTGTGGGTCTGCTAAATTGGGTTTAACTTCTATTGGGTTCCTCCGGCCGTCCAACCAGGATTCATCGATTGTATTGTGGCTAAGCCAATTACTGATACAGGCTTTTGTCTTTTGTCCTGTCCGACCGATGTATCTTCCCAATGGCCGATTCTTTAAGCAAAGCCGCCAGCGTGCACGCGGAACTGTTCATTTTTAATTCAGCCTCGTTTACCAGCCAGCAACTTTTGCGCGAAATAAAACACGGCCGAGCAGATATAACGCTAACTACGGACTTATTGCGGTTCCCATTCCCTGATTTCTCTGCGCGCAATTATGAACTGCACGTAAGAGGATTTACCGAGTCATCCTTCGCGTTCGTTTGCAGTAAATAATTGCATTTTTAAGCACGTTGCTCGACCTGTTGTACTCTTGTCGTGTCAACGCCAAATCCAAATGCGACACTTTATCGCTTTTAATCCTTCCACTGTGTCGCGTGTTACAATCGAATTTCGCGGGTTTTGATAGTTGGCCCAGTACGCCGATAGCGAACAATGTTCGCTATCGCTATTCGCTATCGGCGTACAGTTAACAGCCGTCGAGAATTAGTAATTGAAAGGGACATCTATCGTTAGCAGTCAATCGTATTTATTTCCAATCATTCGCTACATTGAATTCTCGACATTTCTTTCAACACCGTTATTATTATCTATACGCGAACAAACGCATTTTTCAGTGTTACACGCGTTTGTGAATTTTCCCGTCAAATTGAATCGTTGCTCCATCGGCTGGAGTGGATATTGTAACGATTTCTTTTAATGTGGTGTAATTTTGGAGAAAGAACGTGGAATATTTGAAAAAAGTCTTCATATTATTACGGTCATGAGAAAGGATCGAAAGCGGTTCTCGTGGGAGGACGGTCCCTTTCTCAATCGAAAAAATGTCTGCGGAGGGTCGATCCGATCTTGTTGCGCTTGGCCGAGAAGGTACTTTAAATACCAGCGGCCGTCAGATGATTCGTCACACGAATAAACCTACTTTCACTCCGGGAACCGAAGGCACGAGGATGTTGACGTAGTCTCGAGTGGCGGAATGGTACCGGGGACATCATCATTTTCACTCGACACGATGCGACGGGGTAGCTGGCCGCCAATGTTTAGAAAGTGACGCGCGATCGGGTGAGATACATTTACATGGCTATTTTAAAACAACGACTGAGCAAACAGTCTTCCGTCGAAGTTTATTTAGACTCCAGAGAGAAGCCTGGATTCCACGAAAGGGATTAATGAGAAAAGAGATAGTCAGTTGGCTAAACATTCCTTTGTGCTTGTCCGAAATACTTGGGCTATAGTGAAAACGCTTGTCAACCATTTAACGTAACTAATATACTTTTTCCTTATTCGCCCTGTCTCGTCCATCGGACAGATCTATAAAACCTCGACTTAATCTAAGCATCAAAGTATCCTTTGCAATGTCGAGACGGCATTGACTTTGGAAAAAGATCCGCTAATGTACTTTTTCTGGTTACCAGAATCAAATAACACCGGAGGAAGAAATCCTTAATAATTATTTCTGTCGCATCTCCGGACTTATCCGTAGGAACAGAGGCGAGTAGAACGAAACGAGGGACGTATATTACGACGGTGTCTTACGTTCTAGACTGAGTCCAGAGACCACTCGACGGTACGATACAAAGGATCAAATCTGCCAGCTCTTAACAATCCCCAGCTTAAAACGCAATCCTCAAGGTGAAACTGGCTTAAGCGACACTTGGACGATGTTGAAGCCGAGAAGAGCATCCAGGGTTAGAGAATCGGGTTATAGAACCGACCAGAAGATGCCGGCGCAGCAACGAAACAGATAGATGGAGGGACAGTCGCAGTTTTGGTCGGTGGATGAAGAAGGATTGCGGCTCAACTTGGCCCCTTCCTGTTCGCTGCCTAGTTGTGTTCGTCCTTCCATATCTCCGGCTGTTCCTGAAGCACTAGTGTAAAGTCGACTTTGCCGAGTCAGCTTTACCGTGTAGTTTTACGCTCGCTCCTCGCGTCCCTTGCCGGCTTCGTGCTGCAACCCTTTTCTGTCAGTCGCCCCTCGGCCCGCGCGTGCGAGCATTGTATCGAAATTCCCGAGAGCCTTTCCTGCTTCGGGACGAAACAAAAATGCTGCTGCACGGTCGGCCCTCTTCAAAGACCCGCTAGGCTAGGCACGCTCGAGCTTCTTTCCTCTACGGGAAAGAAACGGCTGAATCGGACGCGCTTGCGACTGTCGCGCGCGTGCTCCTCCTCTCTACCGCCTTTTACACTGTACCAAGGACAAACTTACGTTACGGAGAGGCCGCCGATACCACATATTGACTGTTTCCTCGCGGATTACGGATCTACACCTTTCTTCTGGTAATCCTTCTCGAATGGACTCGAAAATTGCGATACCGACAATTTCACGTTAAGCTGAAAGGATACGTGCTTGGAACATCGAACACTAGTATTTGGGATTCCGGGCGATTGAATGGAGTAGAGATTTGAATCGACATACTTGTATACACAAGCAGGTAATAGAAACATAATAGAGACAGGAGCTTGCTTTTCTATCGGATTTTTATTTAGAGGACCAACAACTTTCAACTGACAACGAGTATAGTTGACAGACCATTACCAGTGTGAATTGTGGAATACTGTTTACAATGACTAGTAAAGAATTTAAAAGATTTAGAGGGTAGGAAAATGAGAGTAACTAACAGGAAATTTGGAAGGAAGACGCTATTGCTTGTTCGCGAGCATAGTTAGTCAGAGATGACACGTACTCGTAAGGGCATGCTAGGTACTGGGAGCGAATTCATTATATGCATACCTATACGTGTTGAAGGTAGAGAAGGTAGGAAGATGTTTTGAAAAAATTTACATCGTCGAATTTTTCCTGGTAACACAGAGATCCCGGTGAAAATGTATATTGCGGTTGAGGATTACGAAGTTGATATCCAGTGGAGCGAAATGTTACAGTTTTGTTATGAAAGTCACGCACGCGCCATTATATCACTCGGTTGGGCATTTTTTCGTGAACGGTGCCCGGAACTTGGAGGTTAACGCGTGGAGAACGAGACCGGTCCCATCAAGATTTCACAAACCGGCTACTTTCTTGCTACCACGCTGCGCGGGGCGTGCGTGACACGTTTTTATGCGAGCTGCCGCGATCCGGTTGACGATGAGATTCCTCATTTTGCAAGATACATGTTTATGGCGCTGCGCTGGCAGCGCATCAACGAAGACGAACGACGAGGTCGGGTTAGGTGTGTGTAGGTTAACCGAAATCTCCTTCCCGGGCTTGTTGTTTTATTCTTTCTCTCTTCTTCCTCGTTCTTGACTCCTTCGCTCTCTGTTACTCTCATTCGGCTCACTTCATCGTAGCAGATTTTGCTCAGCCAAGCGTGTCATCATATTTTTCAACGCAGCAGCTGCGAGCATTGTCACGATCGGACTTAATGAGCACCCGTTTTCTTTTTCCTTCGGTTACTTGTACACCCTGGCGAGAAATATTAATTTTGCGGTGAAAAAAGGGGGAAAAAGAGAGATGAACGTGTAGAGATTCGATAGTTTCTAGCATGACAGAACGTAGAGGAATATTTGTCTTCTGAGAATGCTCTCCAGTTAGACCGTGGAGAAAGGAAAATAGCCGGGGTACGTGTTTTATCATCTTAAAAGAAGACTCGTTATCTGTCTTGCTTTTCTTCGCCTTTTTCGTCGTCTTACTCTGCAGTTGATCTTATAAAGCACACGCCTGGTCATATCTCTAGATATAGCTTAATGCCGTTGTTCCGTTGTAGAGAGGCAGGAATTGCCCGAGAATGTTTGCCCCATTATTCCCTTCGCTGACGATGTCCGGACCACAATAGGAGAACGGATAACAAGCAGTAATATTTTAGAAATTTATAGTCGCTGGCATGGGATGATCATTGGATAGTTTCGATTCTAGTAGACTTCGATCCGCTTTAACATGTATCTATCCATTTTGATTGGCCCCAACTCACTTGAACCTTCAACCTCATAGTCGAGTCGACTGCGCTTCAACCGGTTCAATTCGCGCCTGTTCATTCTGTTCTGGATCGTGTCAAATTGCGCAAATTCCAATTATTCTCATAGTCACTAAATTTCGAAGCACTAACGTCATAGAAATATATACAGTATCGAGATTCAACAGACATCAAGGGGAAAACAGACGGCAGAAATAAAGCCCCTATAACACGGTCCCAAATCACGGGAAGATTCATCGAGGTATTTCAGGGTCCTGCACGATCCTCTCATTTCCCAGCTCTGTTTCATCTTATAAGGCAAACGTCGACATCTCGCGGAGCCAGCTGTTGCTGGTCGTGGAACATCTTCCGAGCTTTCTCTCTGATCCCTCGCGCGTCTCTGCCCTCGTCCTTTCTGTTCTTTTTTTATCATCCTCTCTGTTGGATAGCCGTAGTCCGCTGACAACACACACTTTTCTACCGCAACACAGAACGTATGTATCTGTGTGTGATTGTGTATCAGAAGGAATGATGCATGGAGGCCGAAGGACAGAAGAAGGTGGAACACAGAAGGGAAAAGAAAGAGTATGAGTAGATGATGGCAAAGGAGGATGGAGAAGAAGGAGGTGGCAGATGAGAAGGAGATAGAGGCCTAAAGAGGCATGAACGAAGACAGTCTGTAGAGGGGAAGAGGAGGAACTAGTTATGATAATGAGGAGATGCAGTGATAGCTTCGCGTCCGCTCCAGCTTTGCTCTGCTTCGCTTGACTCCCTCTTACCTTCTTCGCTCTCTGCCCGTATGGCAATGATCTTCGAGACCGCTTACACCTTTTATGCCTTATTGTCCGAGATGGCCGTTATCCGTGCGAGGCCGCAATCTGTGGCATCGCGACCGCCGTCCTTTGCGTGTACGTGAACGTGCACGCGTTTGCCAATGTCTGCGTGGCTGCATCTCCTCTCTGCCAGTACACCATCGTATAATGGGATGGGCTGCTCACTTTAAACATGGTAAATAACTCGCAGTGGCGCCGTATTATCTGGAACGCGGCCCGAGCGTCATTTCGAGATGCGCAACGGAAATGGAGATTTTTTCGGGGCGTTGCTTGTTTCGTCGTAACCCGACCGCGATGCGTATATGTATATGTATGATGATTTCCACCGCAGAGATCTGCTTACGATGCCCCGTGAACTAGCAGTAATGGCTGCCTCACTATGAAAATTACTGTGAATACACTTTGGATACTCTTTCTTAACATATGGATACATAGTGACTTTGTTAGTGTCGTGGATGTTCTTAAACATCCGCGAGTGTCAGTGTTGAGCTGCGGTAGCATCGTGAATAATTGAGTCAAAAAAAGGCCGAGGCAGCAGAGAAGAAGATGGCGAAGATTAATCTCAACCGGAGAGGAATTAAAGGTGTATTGAGTTTCCGTTGAAAGGAACAAACTGGTTGCCGCGGCGAAGTCACGATCGGTGTGTTAACTTTAGGAGTAGGTGGGACATTCCGAGGGACTCTCTCTGGCTGCCCAACAGGCAGCGAGATAACATCTTGAGAATCTTCGAATTCCGCTGTGTTCGCCACTGAGAACGAATTATCTGTAAATTCGACAAATTATCGGTGGTATCGTTCACACGCGTTCAAGAGCAACGCGGCTGGCCGATGGATACTCACGTCTTGTTAAGGATTATCGGACCACGGCAAAGGCTACGGGTCGCTGGTTTTCCTCGGACGTCAGATAAATTCCAACTATTCGGCTACTTAACTCGTATTATAGTTAATTGGTAGAACGGCTGCTGCGTCCGTTTAATGGCTCACTCTTAACGATGCTTCCATTTCGAGCTGAAACGGCCGCGCTTCTGCCCTACCAGCGTTACAGAGTCACGCCTCACAACCAATTAGTCCACGGCCACGTTAGGAAAGCAATAATCGTTAATAGATTAATTATTCCGCAGGCACGTATTCATTGGCGTCCCGGTTTCTTGCGAGACATCTCGACGGCTCTCATAAATTAAGGAGTTTGAGGTAATTAAGGAACATCCAGGCGATTCGCGGCCGCGTCATTTTTTCCTTTTTTTCCAAGCCACGTTGCACTCCTCGAGAGATTACTCGAGAAATTAAGGGCGTTAATTATGGGAACGAGAACAACGTAGCGTGATTCGCAATTTCTTATCCTCGACCTTCTACTATCATCTTTTATGTCACTGACGAAATTCTCCTCGTGTAAAATATCACCGAGTTATGTTAATACTTTGAATCAGTGTACATCTTAATCGCGAAATACAAAATCCAACAGAGTAATTACTTACGTGTCGTAAAAGACTTCCTTGATTTACAGTCTTCGATCGTGTTCTCTATCGCATTCTCAATTGCGTTGCAAGCAGAAATCTAATCGAATCACAACGCAGCCGATACTTGGCAAATTAAAAGCGTTGCATGTTCGCAAGACGTTGGTCGTGGGCTTGCGGGGAGTGTACCTTGTCAGTAAGGTCCTATTTCTCTCTATACCCTGGCGAGACGCGTTCGATTCAATTCACCGAGTAACGAGCTTCACGTAACTGCGGTTTTCTATCCGCTCCATTGTGTGTGCCGGCGTGGAAAAGATGCTAGAGGTTTTCTGTACTCGCTGCCCCTGTCATCTGATTATGATGGTAAGAGCTTACGCCATTACCAAGTTGACAAGCAAACGGTCCTCAGTTACTTTTTGCCGTTCGATTTCTCTGGATAATGTATTGCGTTTACGAGTCGACGAAGGTGCCGGCACCTGGTATTCGGTTCGATTCTCCGTGGAGACAAACCTTTTACCGGCTAGGGACATCTTGCGTGCAGTAATGAGCCGCAATAAGATAGTCAGAAGAAAAACGGGGTTGGCCTTTGTATTTCTTTTCTGCCTCCTCTTGTTGTTCCTTCCTCTTGATTCGTCGTTTCTTTTTCTTCTTTGTCGACAATGAGCCAAGGCGGACCGACGAACGCAAGATACCACGAAAAGAGATGTCGAACTCCGACGTGGGAGGAAACGTAGCGTGATAGCTAGCCACTTGCTCGTATATAACCTTATTCGTCTAACAGTTCGCCTACCTTGCCTCTCTGTCCTATTCATTTCTGGCTATCAACTTTATTTCTGTCCCCGCAAAATAGTCGTGTTTTTCTTTCGCTTGCCGCTGACAATTTTCCTGTTGCTCACTGACGCCGTAGTTGGTCGTCGACTGGCCGACGTGAAGCGAACAATTGGCTAGGTGCATTTCGAAACAAATTGTATTAGAATGTCACAAGCTTACTTTATGGAGGCTCAGTATTTTGTATTATTCTTGGCGTTGATAGCGAAGAAAATATTGCTGTTTGTCAGAGAGTGAAACGATTCTGTTGATGGATATCCATTAATTAACATCTATTTCAATCAAGGGTCGTCTTATCAAATACGATACAATCAAAACCAATAAGTATCCGTATAAAGTATATTTTAGGACAGAGCGAAATAAAAATACCTTTGTGATTTCCTGAAAATACTACAGTACCATAAAAAGGGCACTCATCGGGTCAAAAGAAGCAACACCGATGAATATCGCAGTCCTCAGAGGTTTATATCGTTATACGATGAAACGAATTTACGCTTTTCTCATCATTGCATTTACAATCATACCGGAAGCGATCTTTTTCTTCCTTGTTTGTTTCCATAACGAAATTTTATCAGCCCCGCGATTCTATCCAAAACTCGAAGCGACGTATCAAAAGTGATACAGGAACGAACCGATTAATTCAGGCGGCGTGGCGCTACGCTGCAGGACGCTCGTTACGTTCGAACGAGATTCCAACCGAGAAATTCACATTCGCGCGAACTCTCTCGGCTGGTAGGCAAGCGCGAAGCAATTGGTACGAGCCGAGGAAAGCTCCACGATAGAGGAAAAGTATTTCCCTAGAGATGGATGAAAAAATAGGTACAGACGAAAAGTGGGATGGATAAATGGACGACATTCGTCCGACTGCTTGGTCGGGGAACACATAATTTATTAAGGAACCTGCCATCGTTCCTCCTATTTTGGATATTCAACCAGGAATTAACCTTTTTTTACCAAAGAAAACTTCTATATTCGTATCGTTGTCTTTTTCTCTTACTTAGTAATAGATGCAAATATAGCTACATTCTGCTCGTGTAACGACTATATCCTTCAATTGGGTCGTTTTTATGATGCAGCACGTTTTGTTCGTCTTTCTTTCCTAGTGGAATTAGATAAATATCAGACTATACGTCTTTTTCTTCTATTTTGTAATTGTTAATTATAGCTCTCCGACGTATGCAGGATGCAAGGATAATATAGTTACCTCGTACAACATACTTCAATTGAGCTGCTTGTATGGGTTTACATTCTGTGTATTCAATTTTCTTGGATATTCAAGAAATGAAGTAAACGCTGATCTATATGTCTTTTTCTCTTATTTCATAATTCTTAATTTTACCTTTGCGAGGTGTATAAGGACGATGTAGCTATATGGGTATCCCCGCTCTATAATTTGCCAACTAATAACATTGGTAAATTAAAAAGTTATAACGTGCAAGTTAGAAAATCCCCTCACGCAATCCCACAATTTGACGCCAAATAGGATAATTGAATAACTAGTAACTTATAAAATTTTATGTTTTATCGTCAGACCTGTTACTGCCATGCAAGAGAATTTAGTAGCATTAATAACTCGCAACTTATGACTTGTAAAATTTTGCTTATGATATTAATTCAACAACCGCAATAACCACATGTTTTGGTGAGATCGTTTCTACGAAGCTACATCCCGTATTCGGTTTTCTCGGAATTCATTTAGCTTCTTCCGTCGGTTATCTCCTGATAATTGCACGGTATCATCAAAGATACATAATTGAAACTGCGTAACGGCACCGTTCCTCCAGCCTGGTGAAGCTTTAGTATCGGCACGTTTCTCGCGAATACGATACCCTCATTCCGCTACTTTTGCTCTCCACCTGTCAGTCCTTTCTTCATCGCGTCCGTGAATCGTCTCACCGCAACTTTTTGTATCGCGTTTCAACCTCACGCGCAGAGAATTCTTGTCGCCGGTGTTTCCCAGGGCGAACCTTCGAGATCCGCAACCGCAAAGGATACATTCGATCGATAGCATACGATAAACCCACAGAGACTCGACAAAGAAAATATACGCCGAATATCTGCGACATTTTAAAGGCGAGTCCAACGGAAAGTTAATTTTATTCATGTTGTGGTTATTCGATGTGCAAACAGAGAAAACTTGTGGATAAATTGTAAGGCAGAAAATATATTTAAATAGAAGTGTAATTATAAGTAAGAATACAATTTGAGCTGGTCCAGATCCGCACGCTAGCTGTGTTACCCTATAACTGAAAACCCCGAAGCCAACGTCGCCTGTCTACTGTTTATGGTCTGACTTCGTCGCAGTCTTTTGTCTACGCGCTGTCGATGGCTTCAGTGCTTGAGAAAACTAAAAGGACCAAATGTGGACTTTTCTTAGAAGTGGTAACCACTTCAACAATTCAGGTGAGAGCTCCAGAATGAATTATGGCAACGGAGGATAATGGTCAGTTCATTAGTTCATTAGATAGGCCAGTTCATTAAAAAAATGCTCATTAAGATGCATCTGCAATTTTACGAGTAAATTAATATTAGAGGCAAAAGTAAATTTTTAATCAATTAGGGGAGTGATGTACAGATTATATATTTTTATGGTGATCTACAAGTCTATTTTTGATATGCTATATTTTCTATTCGCGATGGTACTTTATTATTGATTAAATTTGTATCTCCCTAATATCATGTTTTCAATGTGTTTTATGAACGCGTTGCGATGGTTTTGTGCAACGAGAAGTAGTTTCTTTCTCTGGGATTTTTTAATGATGACAATAATCTAATTTTAACGTCGAAACTGTAATTGTTGATTACATATGACCAGGTTTGATATAGATGTAAACTACTTATTATTAACAGACTAAATAGCCAACATAAATCGTACATGCAATATAATCTGATAGAATCCGATAAAACGTCAAGTATGAACACATAATTGCGTCTATAGTAGTGATGTAGACTCTATGACCAGCCGATCGGCGATCTGGTATATCGATGGTGAATAATTGAGGCGTGCACAGCGCGGAATCTCGACGAAGGTTTACGGGAGAATTTCGGTGGCTTTATCACCGTAATCTCACAAAGGAGCCGAAAGATTTTCAGCTGCTTGACATTCCTCGCATTGGGCGAACCCTGTGCGTTCACCGAAGCGTTGATCACTGCTTGCGGAGCTGCCATTCGGCTTCCTACATGAATGCCACGCGTTTACCGGTGCATATGCGTGCATGCGCCAAAGGTTATGTAAGTGGATTAGTCTCGTGTCGTACGCTGTTCTCGTCCTACCATTGTACGTAATTCACGCGTTGATTTGATCGCCTTTTAGTCACCTGATAAAACTATCCGAATACCATTTAACGTGCACGACGTGTTTAATTTATCACTAGGAATTGATTTCATGGAACGTTCCACATGTCTCAGATTCGCTGTTTCCTTTTTCCTCTTTGTCGCGATGAAATTCGACGTTAATGATAAGGTATAGATGCGCGTCACCCGTATACGTTATAATTGATATCGGACAAACGAGAGCCAAAGGCAGCCAGTCGACGTTTATCTGCAATCGATTCTCTGATTAATTCCGCAGCTATCGCTCGAGGATAACGCCAGCTTCGTTATTACAGCGTAGATCTAAATAGAGGGTAGAAAAAAGAAATAAAAGAGGGAAAGGTGAGATCAATTGCGTCCAAGGCGTACGGAAGCCATCTCTGTGGTGGTCCTCGTAGCGTCGTGAATCATCGACGGTGTGTATGGGTGGGAAATAAATTAGCGCTGCGAAAGATGTCAATTCCGATGCGCGTTGTATCGCTCGTTAAAACGCTTTACGACCGGTGTTCGAACGTTTGCGGCGTGGACGGCAGCCACCAGTTCGATGGTTAGCTACGATCAGCCACGACTGTGAACGAAACCCGGCGTGTATCAGCGATAGTTGGAATTGCGGAATATTCTGTGGTCTGGCAAATCGTTTTTCAATAATTGCTCGCCACCGCGTACCGCAAGTACGAGCCATCGGGAAGGCGATAGAGGGAAAAACGCGGACCTAGTCTGACGTTCTCCCGCCTCTGACTGGCTCTCCGCCTTTCTCGAAATTTGCGAGCTCCACCCGTCAGACAGTGGAATGTCTAATTGCGAGGCAAAACCTCCTTTAACCTGGTTGCCAGCCGCCCGTACACGATCGCCCGTAACTCGTGCCAGGTTAGTCGATCGTTCATTAAACGTCTATTTTAATGAAACGTTACGTCGTTTTCTTCCCCTTCGTCTTTCATCCGATTAAATTGACTCGAATTCTTCACTTTTCACGTCGAAGATCACGTAGAAATACAAAGATTGATTTATCGAACTGAAAGTTTTTCGTTAGACAATCTGATACGTGTTCGACGTCCGACTGTTGTAATGGTGGCTTGACGCCGAACGGATCGACTAATTTAGTCTCTGACTTGTTCATCGAACTATCGACCGCAGCTCGCAGGAACTTGCTGCGTATGAATCTTTACCGATCCTCGCTGCAATCAATCTTCTGTCAATTCACTTGGTAAATCCGGATGTACCAGCCGATTCAGATAGACTTTCTGTATAATTAAATTCAAACTAAAAGTCAATACCTTCACAAGCAATTAAGGAACAAATAGAACCCACGCGTGTATATATACTGCTTTCATTATGAAGTTCGTCGTCTGTACTTTGATTCATAAAAGAAATCAGTAAACATAATTAATTTCTTTCAACATGTAGCAATACGTAGGATATTTCAAAAATTCTTATCAGTTTTTTGATTCTTTGAACGATTCAATCTCTTTAACTTGCAGCGGGCAAATATTGTAAAAGATTCATGGGGTCGATGACATCTTATTACAAGGAAACCCCTGGAGTTTCGAGGACAACATGGCAACGAAGATAGTCCATACGCATCTCGTGGGAATCGAACGAGCTCGGTTAAGGGTATCAGGTTTCTCGAAAACGATCGAAACGTGGGTACCCGCTTCTTCTCTCTTGTAAAATAACACGAGCGGATGATACCGTGAATTTGTCACATTCAACGGCGGCGATCTTTCATCGTCGGTGCTTCGAATCGTGTACCGTTTGGAAAAAGCTCGTCCGTCACCATTAATTTGTCTAGGACGCGATGTCGTGGCTTGTTGATCTCGCGCGTCGCGATAAGTCGAAAAAGCGAAGAAGCGACGTCGAGGCCAGGACGCGGCGGAAAAAGCGCAGTCGCGCGTGATTTGTCTAGACTATCTGCCCTTTTTCATCCGGTCGCTTTGTTTCGCTGGGGCGACCAGAATTTCTGCCCAGTCGTTTCACACCGACGCTATCATTTTCACGGAGAATTCTCCGGAGAACAAGAGAAAACGCCTTCGTGTGAGTTTCTTCCACCATATTTAGTCGTACATCTCCCCTATTCGTATCTTTTAACGCGAGCAACTCGAATCTGCCCCAGTTTCTATAAGAAATACATAAGCTTGTTTCTCGATGGTTGCACGTCCATCGAGCATCGCGCGTGCTCTGACATTGGTGAGAAAATACGTATCAATGGACCGTCGTATAATATGGAAGAGAGAGGAATAAAGGAGGGAAAGAAAGCAGAACAAAATCATTACGCTAAAAGCGACTGGGTTTCGTCGGCGCACGGGGAAAGACAAAAAACGAAATTATTCCAGCGGGGATAAAAGAAACCTTGTCGGTCTTTGTCCGGGAAAATGCACGCGACCATTTTTCGTTTTCTCTCGAAAACTTTTCGACGCGCCAACTTTCCCTCCTCCTTGGCCAACTTCCGACCGGTTGCCTTCGCTACTCTACGCGCGCGCGTATACCATATCACGCCACACCGCGTCGTGCCGCGCTAAACTACACCAAGCCAAACCACAACCGACACTCGAGAGAAAGAGATAAACTATAAAGGTGTAGCAGGCGTCGAATAAAGTTTTCAGAGGCGAGAAACGCGAACGCGTGTCGGTATCGACAGCATTGCATTGGAACGGAGTCTCATGGGGGATCGAAACGGGCTGAATACAACGAGGTGGATCGCGTTGTTAGTTTACAGGCTCCGTCACCGCGGGAGACTGCAAAGCGGAATTAATAACCGTTCCAACCCGGTAAAATACACCGCAACGGACCGGCACCGCCACCCCGCATCTCCATATAATGGGTCGGACGACGAGCTGCCGGAGATACTGGCATCCACGGCGGAACACCGTTAAGTAAGCTTGCACGTTGTTAATAAATTACAATGCGCCCGAGACATTAATTATCGGCGGCGGATTCGCGCTGATCCCGCTGACGCGCCGCCCCAAGCAACGGGAAACAATTTCTAATTACTCCAGGTCACGGGGTGAAGTCTAACAACGGGCAAAGAGACATCCGCTGAAAAAACTAATAGACCAGACGGGACCGTTCGCGCGATATTGTGCTAGATGGCAACTTGTACTTGTATAGGTTGTTTCAGCTATTGTGGTATAATTGGGCGAGCGCGGCCGGTTTCTCGCGTAGAAATAAGCTGCAAGTGCGGGATAATGTTTCCGCATGTTCCCTTGGACGATGCTTTGAACAGAAACAACGAAGCTATGCACTTTATCTGCAGTTACCAATTTCGCATAAAATCTTTATCTGCAGTTATTAATTTCAAATAAAAAATCTGATTTTCACAAATTTATCTATCATAAGGAGTTGGCATGATCGACAGTGAAGTAGTATCTAGTAATAGCAGGAAGCAAATGATTAAATTGTGAAACACGAACCGAGAAGTAATACACGTGCACTTGACAGACCCTCAAAAACACAAAGTCTTTATCTTTCTACACAAGGAACTATCTTTTACTTAATTGTATCACGTCGTAAACATCCTGTACATGTTCTTTTCTAAGAATAAATTCCTCGAAGCTCCTAATTTACGTCTGCTATCGAGAAGAAAAGGTTGGCACGCGATACGCACGGAAGGAAGGTGTTAATAGGTATACTTGGACTCTGTAAACGTGCGCGTGTGTCTATAGCGATCATCGATGGGTGCGTGACATTTTAATTGCCGTCAGAATTGGAAGTAGAATACCTTGCATTCCCGAAATCAGCGTGCGAAGACGTCAACAAGCCAATCCCTGGCACCCTTCTGTTGAACCTTTCGTTTTTTCGCGAAACCTAACTATACGTGCTCGAGAGAAATTCCAAGAGACATGCCTTCGTGTTCTGCCTTAGTCGATCGTCCGTATTTTCTCGGTTGACTGAGCCGGATCCCGTGAAACCTGTTACTAATATTTATCCTCGAAGTGACATCGGAGATCGGTATTCGACACGGCACATTTTATTTTTCCGCGGGTCTCACGCGGCAGCGAACGCTTGTACCGCAGGGGTGGGCCCAAACTGAAGAGAGACTCGACCTGTCTTCTCTCGTTACAGCTGTAAATCGGTGTGTCCGGTCTACGGGCGGAATTTATTTTGCGGATAAGATATACGATAGCTGTAGTATGCAAATCGCGGAGACGCACGCGTGACTTTATTGGCCGTGACACGTTACATACGCCCGAAGCAAATGTAAGTCGCAGAGTAGAGAATGGTTTCGCCTAGAGTTCGTCTGGTTGGTCGCCGTCGACCAAGAGAGATGAACAAAAACAGAGAAATGTTAAGAGAGGTTGTAGATAGATAGATAAAGAGAGAGAGAGAGAGAGAGGGTGGGAATGGGAGAAGCAAGAGAAGCGTGACGTGTTACACTGTTCGGCTCGTGAATTTATTATAACGGTGCCGGTAATTAAATTCATGGGATTCCGTGAAGTTTTTGCACGGTCCACCATCGAACGAAAACGTTCGTCGTCTGCGATTTTACCGATTCCAGTATGGAAACGGCTTCCAAGGGATAATCCATGAAGGAATTTGCTCGAGGCCGCGTTATTGCTGCCTGTCGCCAGTGACGGGCCGGCGAAAATGTTTTAATTTTATTCGTCGGTCCCGGCAGTCAAGCGTCAAGAACGTTCCACGCACTATCACCTTCGCTCGATCTCTTCGACGCTCGTAATCCTTTCGGTCTCTCGAATTTCCTCTCCTTCCTCGTCTTCTTTTTTCACCTTCTTTGGACCTCTTTTATCTCGTTTGGTGGCGCGCGCTCTTTTGACTCTGTTTGCCTGTCGTCGTTACCTATGTGGTTGATGCGCGTTGACGCTCGGAAAACCGTTGATCTATCGCGGACATAAAGCGAAGAAAAAGATACCGAGCTCTCTTTCATGGAACTCGTCGTGGTTGAGAAGGTGTGACGCACGCTCGAATTAAGCGGGATGCTGCCTTCGAAGATCCCTTGTCTTGATCATCCTCGAAACCACAAGGTAAACGCAGGGGGTGGCACGGCTATGGAATACGAGCCTGTCTATGTAGCCTGCAACCGTATTCTAAATTTTCGGTGATACGATTTTCTTCGGCCCTTCGTTTTTGCGTGTTTCGTGTCAGAGTTAATTATTGTTATTGACTCTTCGAGCTGGTGTATAATGGGGGCAGGTATTCGACTTGGATATTTTTATGTCTCTGAAGTAAAATAAGATAGGCACAAGATGAACAAAGCTTCGCATCGCTTGAACATCGGTACGCTGTTTAAAAATTTTATATTATAATATTCTAAGTTTATATCGCTTATATCTCTATGAAAAATTTGCGCGTTCAAATTAAAAACATTTGTTAAAGCGAGTTCTCCTAAAACCGTAGCCATCTCATCGACCATGAAGAATTCGATTCAAAGTTGGTGTACGATGTTCACGGTGTTACAAAATGATTCCTCGACCAGCAATTCTACAATACGAGTTCGAAGGAGGATTCTCGTTAGGATACGATCGCGTTATTCCAGTCGGTACGATTAATGTCGGCGCTGTTTAACGTACGTAGGTACCGATCGGGGGTCGAGTATATACATAAAGCAGCGGCACAGTCGGTTGCATTCATTTGGACAATTTAGGCGGGTAAGGAGAAAACAATCAGGGTTCGGGATCGAGTCGAGTTTGGGCTCACAAAGGCACGACGCGATCGCACAGGAGAAGCGGTAGCGAGAGATGTCGAACGAGGAGGCCCACCTCTGGGCGAGAGAAGGTGGAACTCCTCCGCGCTCGTGGTCGACGACTAATGTTAAAGCGAGATGAATGCATTGGGCAAACTGTAGTGTAGCGAGAAAGAGAAAAAGAAAGAAGAGTGGAAAGAAAAGCAACGCAGCAAAGAACGTGCACGAATCGAACAACGGGGACGGTACGTGGACGAAGATGGGACCCGTTATGGAGATGAGAGGGGCGATGGACAATGGGTTTTGGGCCGGGCCCCCTGAATTCATAATCCTCATTCCTACGGCGCACAATGATCCAAATATGTTTTCTGTATAACAAAACGCTTTCATAAATGTTTATCATCAATTTAAATATTATCTGATGCGGGTGGCATTCGCCCAGAGTAGCTCGGTTACTACCGTTGGATCGACGTCAACTACTCTTTTCGTATCTCTGTCCCTCCACCAAGGGCAGATGAAGAATGGCTTTGAGATTTTTCACTGCCTACCGCAGGCTGCTTTTACGTCTTTTAGCTTTCGCCTCATCCCATCGTCTCGACGACGACTTCTTCTTTCTACCTGCCCCCTCCCTGCTTCCTCCCCCTACTCTTCTTCACTTCGTCGGACTGGTAGAAGTTACGAATGAATTAGATCGAGAAAGAGCAAACTCTCTCATGGCTCGTGTTCGATTCTCCGCTCGGCCGATGAACGGTGACTTTTTAAACCCAACCCGCTTCGCGGACGGTGTTCTTTATGTGAACTATTCCATATCAATCTTCCTAGCTATCGATATCGTGACACTACTGCCGTTTCGCCAACTTTCTAGGGAATGGCAATGACTATCGATTCAACATTCATAGAAATTAGAATTTCAAACCAATTTCGTGCGCAAGATCTGTATATTAGATTTCTGTACATTAAATTTTTATACTATAGTTCCAAAAAGTATTTGCACAACAGTATTTAGTAATTAATTAGGTGTAAATCTTGTATTATTTAGTAGTAGTTTCATATGACGACAAAAAATTAATACTTCGAAAGTAAAATGTAAAACCTGGGAAAAGATACTTCATTGAAAATAAGGGTATGTGTAAATACTTGTGATAGCCACTGTCGATTCGAAAATTATTTGTCTAAAATTAGCAGCAAAATTTTTATTATTCTAATCTTTTATGAATGTGGTTGTTTGGACGAATTGGATATTTCTTCGATGAAAATTTGTTTCGCAACGATTGTTCACTGGCAGCCAACTTCATGTATCGAAAATGCTTCGCAGGGTGATGGAGCGACGATGATTATTATTCTACCTCGAGGTGATGTCACAGGCCGACCATTTTTCTTTCACGGTGTACTTGTATCGCGAGTCAGGCGGAGTAGCGAGATATTAAATACGATGAAAATGATTTATGAGCGTGAAACGCTTTCTGGGATTTTCTATTGTCACAGGCGCGCGGTCGCCAACGATACTCGAGCAGATAATTTACGAACACTCGTAATTATGTCAAAATGATCAACAGGAGGGACCTCTGTGTTGCGCGTAACGATAATCCTACAAAATTTACCAATGAGTACATATTTCCGATATGGAACGGTGAATTTAAAATTGAAACGTCGTTCGTACGATACGACGAATGTGAAAGTTTCATATATACGTTCTGTTATTTACATGAATCTTTATCCACTAGAGAACAATTAAAATATGAAAAATAGGCGTTACACAGAGAAACTTATTTTTTAAAGAAATAACGTCGCCTTTCTGAATCACGAAATATCTTATCTACAGAGAGAAGCTATTAGCATAGCAGCGATACGAACATAAAAGTAACAATAGCTTATTTTCAAGAAAAAGTTTCGCGACATAAAGACATCTTTCTTTGTGCTGCCATTGTCGGATTATAATACCATCGAAACGCATTATCGTGCGGAATAATGCGGCAACAATTGTCAATAGAATCGAACGATCAAGTCCACGAGGAACGATAACGGTCGACGATACGATTGTAGACTGAGACACGAAGGGAAATGGATTCCCCCTGCGAAGGCGACGACGTCGTAACGCGCAATATCTCTGGAAAACAAGCGACGGAGCCGAGAAAGAATCGAATAAATTAATACTTAATCAGGACAGTGGCGAAATGCAGCGGGGGAGAAAAAATAGAAGAAACGATGACAACGATGGCGCGGGGTGGAAAAAGAAAATTTACGAGGAACGGACGTTTCGCGTTTCCACGATAATATCCTCGGGTGTCTCGTGATTAATGCAGCCGCTCAGTCGGTGAAAAGACGGCGGTCTTACAGCAGGATCGACTCGTGATCCAGAAAAACTAGCTGCACGGGACGGAAAGAATAATGGCGTCGCGCACTGATGACTCCTTTCGAAGCAAACCTCAGCGTCGCGACGACAACGGCGACTGTTCGCGTGGCCCCCTTCGTGGGAAGCTTTAAACTGCCGGCAGACATGAGCGTGTAATACCGGGATCCTTCGTTCCGCGCGCGACAACGATCTGCGTGCATTCGCTGCAGAGTTTGGTTCCTTCGAGCGGAACACCGGTGCCGCGCGTATCAGTTCGTCGGCGACAGGAAATTTACCGTGCACGGCAAGTGGTATAAGTGGATGCTGGTTGAACAATTACCACGAAATCCGAGGCACTTTGAGTCTGAAATTTCGTCAAACTAGGTCTGGTCTAGATTTGATTTCGTCTTAGAAGCAGTGAAGGTGTTCAGACAGAGAGCACGTTAAATGAATTCGGTTCGCTATGTTACAGAGAGACTAGTATTGTGGGCGATAGAATACGCTAATTTTGAGACACGATATTGCAAGATTGTAAAATCGGTCAAAGTAATTATGTTTCCGGAGTTGTGACTAAGGGATTGATAGAAATTTCCTAGAATTATGTTGTACGAAGAAACTTTCAGTACATAATTAAAATTTATATTGAAGTTACAACTTCTGCTTTCTCGTCCTTAATCTGTTGAAATGTAATCGCGACTAACATTTGTAGTACTTTTGCTTCAAGTATATCCTTTTCATTGTATGGAAGTCTAAAACAATTTGTCCTAAATCGGTTTTATTTCCACTTACAACGCTATGACAGATGATTTAAATTATAGTCTCGTTATATCATGACCCATACTATACGTGCTAATCAATGAAAATTTATGTTGTACTAAATTAGCTAAGTCGGAGAACATCTATTATATGAGTAACTGAGATATATTATAGTATAAGTGTATAATGTACGCCATACAAACGATTCTAACAGTAAGAGCTATTTATTGTTCACATTGACGGTAGCACGCACCGATATCGACATATTACTCACACGGAAGGATAGGTAGTATAGCCAGGAAATTTAGGTTAGCGTGAAATTTGTAGTTACCAGCTTTTTGATATTCATGAAACTTTTTACCCGTATCCCTGTTTTGTTTTTCTTTGCCATCCCGTGCAATCTTTTGCAATTCGCCGACCCGTAATTGTCTTCATCTGTAACAAGTCCAGAGCTACCGCTTACGATTCCAAGGCAATACGGGGTAATGTCTTGAATAAAATATTTCCGCTATCTGATACGTCAGTCGCGCTCAATCTCTGCAAAGGCGATACATCCGCACGGTACATCCAACATTCATTTTCCTGCCGTTCGATAATTTCCAGTAAATTCTCGGGATTCGAGGCACTGCTCTCGATAATGCGCCACTCGACACCTGCTTCTATCTTCTACTCCATCGGCGAGGCTTTCTTCGCAGCCGGAGTAATCCTCTCGGAAATCGCTCATAGACGAAACCTTAAAGTGGTAGTCGAGGAACGAATTGATTTGCAAATGGAAGAAATCGACGGGAGTTGCGCGTCGAGTTCCTTCTCGCTGCTTTTCATCGACGCCCAAGACCTTTGACTTCCAACACCAATTTATGCAGACTCATCACCGTAAAACGTGCACTACCGTCGATCCTCTAAGGATGGTTCGTAACGAAACGATTTTCACGCCTGCCTTCGCACGCCTTACTTTCTTTTCGAGTCGTTGATCGATCAAAACTTTCAACCTCCGATAGGGAAACAAATTTCACAGCAGACACAGTCGAAAGTCATTCATGGAACGAACGGTAACACGAAAGAGGGGCATCGTACTTCAGTACGATTCTTGGGCTGGTAATTGTAATTCAGCCGGCGTACACAGCTTTACTTTCGATCGGCGAGACGCACGAATTTGTCGGGATTGTAATCCTCGCGGGGGCAAATGGAATACGAGGAATCGAAGGTCGTTGTTCTGGCTGAAATATCGATTATGTCGTGCAGGCTAGCCGCGTGCTCGCGGAATCGTGTTGCACGGAACAATGTTTCGCTCGACGCAAGTCTGCTAAATTATTAATCCGGCTTCGTGTAATCGCGCTGTTAAGGTGAAAAGCCGCACAGCGGACATTCTTTGACACGACATCGGCCGTTTACGCCTGATTCAAGCTTTGGAAGCGTGTTACGTATCGAGAGGAAATAGCGTAACCTGGTCAAGAACAGACTCGCTAAAGAAGAAAGGAGTTACAGTGGAGTCTAACAAATGGTGAATAATATTTCGATGAAATGGAACCTGTTGTTTATTTTACTGTAATACGTATACGAAATGTCCCATGTGTGCGCTTTGGGAAATTCGTTGAATTAATTTCATTCTATTTTATTGTTTAATTCGCGTCAAAAAATTATTTCGTTCCTTTTCCAGTTGTATTACCAGCGCGTTCTCTAATTTTGGACAATAGAGTCGTAAGTATCAAGCAAACACGTTGAAAGCGTGCAATATCGTCGCGCTAGGAGATTTTGCGGCGGACGCACATACAGATTGAAGCACTGTGGAAAACACGGCGCTATCGGATTAAATGCATCAGCAACTGTTATCTTCCCGTTGATGACTTGGAGCTGGCAACTTCCGCCGCTACATTCTTTCGTTCTCGCGTGTTTCGTCGAGAATGCGTGCTTATCCGGTTTTACTTTCCGCTAACTTTATCAAATGTATGATTTTTCGAGCGACGGAAAGAGACAAAGATAGGAAGAGACGAAAAGGCAGAAGGACGGGGAGAATGAACGAGAACACGTTGGCTGAACGCTTGGCTATCGACTGGATAACATCGATAAGAATAAAGTTATATGCATTTCGTTTTTGTTGCGTTCTTACCGTTGATCCGTGGTATGATTTGCTCTCGCGTTTCCGTTTCACAGATCAACTCGATAACTTAAAAGCTTTTCCTGCCTTTCGTTCCAATTAGCGGATCGTGCATACGACTTCTCATCCTACTTTCAATGCTTGTATCGACCGATCTTGCGGCTCTCGTTCCCTGCCTACTACTTTCAAAGTAATCGTGTCAATTGTAAACATACGTGTTCGAGTTGTACGGTTTGTCAGGAATTTCGTAGAGCGTTCGATCCGCCTGAAAAATAACTCTACTCTTCGAGCAAAATCCATTTGCTATGAATCCCCCATAGTTGCGTTAAATCACTGTATGCGTACTTGCACCGATTTCGGTACTTTGTCGTTGGTCTCTTATTCGCCTTTCTTCGAAAATTCACTTTAATTCTTGCATTCTTAATTCCTTATATAGGATTCGCCAGGTTAGGAGTGATACTTTACGAAACTTTTTATGTTCCATAGAGTTTGTTACGCATTACATATATACTTAATAAAATTAAATTATAAATATATTTTTTATTATGTTTGATAAAGCAGTTGTCGCAACTATTGATATTTTAAAGTTTTATTTTAAAGTATTTTATCAGTTAGCAATATAAATAATTAAATGTACATAGATGAGAACTCGAAGTGAATCCCTAAACTTAGTACATTTGGTGATACATTAGGTCAGGTGATAGATTTGCACGAGCTGTTAGGAGCAGACCTATCTGAACCAGGTAGGTCTATCCATTCTGCCTATTAAGGAGTTTATAATAAATTTCTAAATCCCCTACCATTCACGGTAACATCGTAGAAATACCTTTATAGATACGTTGCAGAAGTGACTCAAATCAATCGTAAACCACCTATGTACATCGTCAGCCTCGCTATTTTTCCTCGTAACAACATGACCAATTGCTCGTGACAACACAAGCAAGGAAACGGTTCTCGACTGGCGAATTCCTATCGCATGTTTCGAAGCAACGGATGGCTACTTTCGCGCACGCAATAGCTCGTGCTTAGTTTTGTTATCGCACGAGCACTTGTCATTAACTCTTGTAGCCATTTTGGAGGGCCGGTGCGGCGTTTCTCGCGGCAGCGGATAAACACGAACCCATGGGTGCGTGCAGTTGTCGTTATCAATTTTATGATTTCGAGAGAACACGGACGCTCGAATCGTTTCACGCCTGAGAAACGCTGTGGCCGAGCATCGTGTTTATTTATCGGCAACTGATAACGACAACGTCCACGATAGAGGAATGTCCCACGGACGTCGTGTTAATGATTACGTGCTACGGCCGGTGGAAGCGAGCGTGGCGAATAAAATCCGTCGGCCTCGCTGTACGCATTGCGACAAACCGGAGGTCGGAGGTTGCCACCGTGGCGTAGATCGTCGCACGACGATAATCACTTTATGACGGTTCTCCTGTGTGCTGAGCCTTTTTCTCATTTCGACACGTCAGACCTTTATGAGATTCGTATGTGAAGCATAGGTTGTTAGTTGTTACTTTAATTTATCTTAACTAATATTCTGCATTAATTAATATTGATAAATCTGCATTAAATCGTAAAATTGTTCTTCTATAAAACGTAGTTGTTTTACCCGTGACTTTTAAATGCTCCAAATTTAGTTAGTTATTTTGGTCGAAGTACTGTAGATGCCTTAGAGATATTGTGATTTAATTTATTCAACTACATTCTAATTTAATCTCCTAAGTTTCTACCTTTCAAATAATCTGCATTGGCGCATCTGAAAAAGACAGTGACATCTAGAGTCATATTCAGTCTCAAAAGTCAATTGAGATATATTTATAGTTCTGTATTAAAGGAGATTTGATTCGGGTACGGAAAGAATTTCGACAATAAGAAAAAATATTGCAAGGCTATCATAAAAAAATTTCAACGATACAAACGTAGTAGAAACACATCAAAAAAGAAATCCTAACAACAAAATTTCAAGCATATCTGGGAAAGAATATTAAATAAAAATAACAAGCAGTATTATTATAAAAAATAAATAAATAAATAGATCCAGAATACAAGGAAAGATGTTTAAAAAATAAAATTACTAGTCATAACGTTCTAAGGAATAAATGTCAGAGATTTGTGAATGATAAAGTAAACTTCGGATAAGGTAAAGTTAAACTATAAATCGATGTGAAAATCGACAGAATACCTATATAATATATATGTAGCAACACCTATACACATACCATGTATGATCAATCGCAATAGAAGAACATCTGTGACTACGTTTGATTCCTGATTTGTCGCGGTTCTTCCGGGAATTTCGGCCATCGATCTCGTTCTTGTCGCCATGCGAGCCCATTAAGCGCGATCATTAGCTCCGGTAGGATGCCGCTGTCAGCGTTGGTGACGTCGCGTCGCATTATCGAGACCGGCGAATCGGGACAGAGTAATTGACATAATTGTCCGGCACGTGAAATCGATCGGGCATGCCGATGAGAAGGCGTCAATGCCAAGAAGGGTCTGCACTTACCATCAGATTGTTCGAATTTATCGGACGACCTGTAATACTCAAAGAAATCCACCTTCTACATCTTTCATATAAAATTACATCATTAATTTTGTAAAAATCGCTCCCCCTTCGACAATTTAAATAACTTCTGTTGTCCATATATTTACTGCGTATAATATTTGTTCAATCTGGCATATAAGGATATGCATACGAATACGTAACTCAGAAGGCGGCCAACTATTAATCAAACATGAAAACACGTAGTTATTCCGAACAAAAAGTCGAATTATGTTATATGAAATTATATATTATATCGAGTTATATTTCATTTTCTTTGTGAAAATAATGGGGACGGTAATATGCTCGGCACGAAGCTGTTCGTACCGCATCACGGATTTGCTGCCAATTATCTAGATATGTACCTTCCATTCTCTGTCACTGTCATTTCTATTCCGCCATAGAGCTCGCGCTGTCCACCGAATAATTCTTATTACACTCGAAACGATAGGAGACAATAGCTGCCGTCGAAGCAGCGTATTCTACCTAATTGGCATAATTTCTCTCTACGTAGAACCGCAACGCAGATTCACGGCACGATGATGGTAACTGTGAGAAACAGCGGTCACACACATACAACTGGGCTTGATTACATGAACAGACAACCGACCTCGTTGGTTTCGTGTCACTCGATATTATAAAGAAACTTTCTGGCCACGAGTCGCGACATGGTATTTCCGGAAACGTTTTCCTAGACCACGTTTGTTCGTTGGTTCGCTCGTGCGTTACTCTCTTCAGAAAGGAAGTTCGTGAGGAAAACGCGCAAACGAGAACGCAACGACAATTTATTAACGATCACGGCGTCCGATAATTATTTCCGCCGTGAACATGGTCCGGATACAAGCGCGCGTAACCGAACGCGTTCATAGCAATGTCGCGAGAGATTTTCTCCGTTTGGAATCGGGAGATTTGTCGCCGGTTGAGCGTAGAGTATTTACATGAGCGTTAGATCATTAACGCGGTATATAGTCGCGTTGTCCTCTCAGCGTCACCGATGACGCGCCACGTTGGGACGCGACAAGAGTGAATTGGCCCAACGTAATTGCTATAATTTCCCAACGCGTGGAATCTGTTGTTGCAACGTGAGCACACTGTCCACCAAACCTCGAGATACCTGCCCCGATAGAACTAGCAAGACAATTATGTCGTGGACCACGGGCAACGCGCGTGCACGTATGCGTGCACACGAGGCATCGGTAAAATATATGGCACGCGTGTGTCTCGACTGTGGCGATCGAAATCGACGAAACGATTGAATTTACCGAAGATTCAGCGGTGATCGTAATTTTCAATCGCAGATTACGGATCTGATTGCGGATTAAGCGATACTGCCGGGCTATTTGATTACCGGGTATATCGGAAATTGTACTAACAAGTACGGTCGCGACGAAAGCAATTTATTGCTTGATCGGTGAAACGATATCGCGATAACGAGCGTGGTTGGTGAAAGTGGTAGGGGGAGAGGCTTTAATTCATTGACTGCCGTTGATAACTCGATCGAGCTCGTTCTTTCGAGTTTTCCGACTCGTCGAATATATTGAAAGTCGCGTTTCTGCCCTAACGATAAGTAATTCCACACGACAATATTTTAACATAATTCTGTTTCCCGGTAGCAATTGAATCTTATTTTAAGAATGAAACAGGGCCAGAAGAGCGATAAAACACACGTCCTATTTGGCGTTGTTCCTCAGACGCAGCCATTTCAATGCTGCATAAGCTGCACGTCCAAGTTTCACAGGAGAACCGCGCCAAACGATCACCTAAGTGGAAAACATGATTGAACAGAACATTGTTGCTTACAGGAAATTTTCTGATTCATTCCGTGTTCCAAGCCCATTCACCAGGCTGCGACCATAGATCGCGATACGCCTTGTACGATATCGCTGGAAACGACTTTAATTTACTCGATGCAAGGTCCGTTTTTTACCGTGACTTTAAAACGTTCCAATACAAGGGCAGCGGCGCGGCGTAGCTTCGTATATCGTATAATTGCACGCTTACGTACGTCTTTCTCGAAAACATTCTTTCGCTCGTGTAGGCTTAGCCGACCTCCTTCCGCCCATTTAAACTTCGTCTCTATTCTCCACGACATTTACCCGGAACGGACATTGCGTAAATAATTGCAACGCGCGTTGCATAATGAAGTAGCTGTATGGAATCGAACAACTTATGTAGTACCGCGTGTTTTTGCTATAACATGACACCCACGTGACAATAAACACGAGAATGACAGTCGATGGGAAGAAAAGGCCATAGCACCGTGGGACGCGTGCAGCGTGGAAACGACACTCGTATTGCGATAACGTATTATAACAGCGTACACTTCCTGATTTTTTCAATACTTCCATGGGGAAGTGTGTGTAAAATGTAAACGCATGAGCAGAGTTGAACGTTGCATGCAAGAGGATATATAAAACGTTTCTTAGAAACTTTCGCGAGCTCTTGAAGAGAATAAAATGAGAGTAAAATCAGTAATAAAAAGAAATATTGATTTAAAAAATCATGTTCTGAAATGCTGTAAATAATAAATAGTGTAAATAAAAAATACTGTAGGTAAAATACTGTTCTTGATACATATTGGATATATATAATAAAAATCACCATCAAATACATTGATACATATCCATAAGAGCGGTGGTTCGTTTGAAAAACTGACTAATCGAAACAGAAGTTGAAATTTTCATTTAAATCGGTGCAGTTAAATCTATGGAGGAGGCATTGTCGGACTTCTGAATGGCGCAGACATAATTCGTATAATTGCGGAACACTTGCCACTCATCGTTCGCCATTCTTTCGCGATAATATGCAACGTTCCGCGGTATCAACCGCGCTCATACGTGAATGGCAATAAACAGTCGGTACAATGGCTGGTGGGACAAGAAGACAATTGCGATGCATAGGGACACTCACGGAAACGGAACACTCGTTTCGCTAGCGAACTATTTTCACCAGTGAGAACCATGTTTTCTGCATACTCTCCGTGTTCCCCTTTTCACTCTTCCTTTCTGTTCTTCGTGTGCATCGCAAGAGGAAAGCTAGTACACATTGACAGGTTTACAATCGTGGTTGGTTCGATCTGATTTGCTTCTGTCGTTCAGCACGTACTTCGAACGCAACAGTAACCTCTGTGAGTCTTCGAATCGAGAACTGTGAGAAGAGGTATTGTGCAAGTATAAGCTGCACACGATGCAACAAAGAGAGAGTGTAAGAGTAATATGAAGGAGGAAAGTCCGATTTTCCAATCGGTCGTGCGTCGACTGCCAGTAAGGGTTACCGAGGAGAGGAAAAGATATGCTTCCCATTTCCGATGTGGCGGCGGAAATTGAAGAAGTTGCGCGGGACGACAGTGGAAAATATTTATTACTCGGCCGCAGATACTTTTCTTGACTTACGAACTGTTGCGGTTTTTCAGGTCTTTCTCGACTCAGGTTTGTGGTACCACATCATGGCGTTTTAAGAGATAAAATACTCGTCGAGTCTCGTGATTATTATTGAAAATTAAATAACATACAATATATACGAAGAGGTAAAGTTTCTGACAGTATATGTATAACAGATTGTGTTCTCTTTTGGTGTGGTGTTGCAATGGAAGATTAAAACGACGCTAAGCTGGCAATAAAGAGTAACGTTATAGCCGAGCCAGTTTAAATTCCATAGTGTCTTATTCCGAACGACGCGGATTCCCCGCGTGCTGAGACAAAAGAGGGTAGTTGTTAGCTATCAGCGTGCACAAGCAAGACCCTTCCTGTCCTCCTCTTCTCTCTGTTTCGCTTGGAAGCCTTCACGCTAAGCGCGAAGGCAATATCGGACTGAGCTTTTCAAAGCACGATCGTCGCGTTCTCAAAGCGAAAGAATGGTTCTTGTTTCTTCCAGGAATTCGAATTTTCTCCTAGATTCACTGCATTACATTTTAAAGCAGTTCCATGTTCATTGCAAATGCTGATAGCGGAAAGACAAGAAAGAAAAGAAAGGTGTAAGAAGATCGAAAAAGAGCAACGAAGGAGAAAAGTAAAGAACGAAAGAAGAGGAAAAGCCGGAAGGTTGACCAGATCGTTAATAAAAATCTGGGCGTGCTAGAAATCTATAAGAGTCGAAACGAGCACCGTCTGCTACGCTAAGTAACTTTGACAATATCGTTCTTTTCCTGAGTTCCTACACCTGCGCCCGGTTTTTTTTATCGCTAAAACAATTTCTTGTTTTTGCCATCCGGCTCCCTCACGCATGTGTCCGCCCGCTAAATTTTTTATTGCAAACGTTTTATATTCTATATCCAATCAGAACAGGCTACAGTTGCCACGTTAGTTCGAATCTTTCACGCGTCGAGGATAACATAAATGGATATTCTCGAGTTCTTCCCTTCTTTTTTCCCCTCTCCATTTTACTTTCCTTTTCTTTCTACCTCTTTGTACACTGTATTTTCGTTCCCGTGTACGCTTCCATCTGAAACTTGCAGGTGAGACGAATGGCGAGTCGAAGAATGTCGGGACAAAAGGAGGCCAGAAGCATAACACGCGTGACTCGTTCGAGATCACGGCGCACGGTTACGCAGGTACCGGCCGGTTCACGTGGCTGGTAAATTAAATTCTAATAAAGCTCGCCGAAACGGGAAAGAAAAAAGTAGTCGAGTAGTGGTCCACCAGCGAACAATGGCGTTGGAAGGCGTCGCAGGCAGCGCGTCTTCGGCCGACACGAACCGCGGATAATTATATCGAGACGGTGACCAGGAATTCTCGCAGAAAAACTTGTATTCGGTCCTTACGGTGCTCGCAGTGCCGCCATGGGACGGTTAACTAACTCGCCGGCTACGTCGCTCAGGTGGTAGGTGTGTCGCTTTCGAAACGCGTCGGCCCCGTGTAAAAAAGGTGATCGGTGAAAAAGACGGCGCGGCGAATAGTTTCATTCCTCCTGTTCCCTGCCTTTGCCTGGTAGCACGGTTGTCTCTTGTCTCGTTCGGAAGCTTTGATATCTTTCTGCGTTGGTGAATAGAACGGGGACAAGAAACCACGCAAGAAACAGGAGTGATTCAACGTTATTAATGAGCGATTCGGTTAATGTCTGATGTATGGAACGTGCGAAAAGTTTACAAGAATGTATAGGATAAGGTAGAGTTATTTGAGTCAGGAAGATATTTGAGTCAAGCTGCGCAATTTGCTTTGTAATCTACGTTTGAAAATAGATTATTATTAAAAATGAGTAAGTGATACAAACAATCTCATGGTTGATTTGTTCGAATCATTTTCTCGTTTCTAACATTTTCTCTGATTGCAGTTAATATGGCTACACAATATTTCCTCATTTTTTCGTTATTACGTTAAAAGCTAATGGTTTCTTGTAACATACGTCAAGCTTGATTATTTTGTGCAAAGTTCAAAATGGGATTTTAAACTACTGAACCTTAAATGAAGTTAGTTAGTTAGTATTACTTGAGAGCTTGGAAAAGCTTGTTCGATAGAATTTGTTCTCCTGTAGAAGTTCTTCTCGGAAATGATTTCAATCTTCTTTATAAATTATTCTAACGTTTTTACTATTGGATGGATAAAAAGTTTAACTCAAAATTGTTACTCTTTTCAGGATCGACACGTGAAGAATTCTAGCAAGGATCCGCAGATGGACTCCAGCCAAGACTATTCTCTGCTACTAGGTTACGAGAACAAGACGCACACAGTTCTTCGTTTCAGCAGACGATACGATACGTGCGACCCGCGGGACCTTAAGATCACGGTAGGTGGTTTGATTTATATGGCTTCCGGCGTGAAAGATAATTTCGCGTAGCGCGCCAAGTGCTCGCCTGAGGATCGTTTGACAGATTTACGAGAAAAATTGAACAGTCGAGCATGATGCCAGCCGGTCGAGGAGGAATTATTTATCGCGGTTCTTTAGGAAATTGTGCACCGCAGCTATATACAGCGCGCTAAATAATTAATCCCTTCTGTTGGAATGGCAAGCGTATGGGTATACATCACGATCGAAGTACTTAATTTCGCGATCCTGCAAAATTGCCGTCAATTTCGTAACTGTCTCGCGTTTACATACCGTCACCAGACTGTACAAAAACAGAACCACGAATCGATATTAACCATCCGTGTCATTTCGCCGTAAATTTATCGTGAAAACCTGGTATTTTACAACGTTCAAATACATATATTGCTTGATGATATAAATTACATTTTTCAAAGAACTACTAATTTAGAACTGCCTTGCGATCGTTAGAGCATTTCTAATATGATCTTACGTAAGATTCAGATTTGTTGTTTTTCCAGTTACTCAAAGTTTATGCATTTAGCTATATTTACTGAGGTTTTTATTAAGCCAGAAACGTAATTTCATGTATCTATCTGCTTTTATGACATTACTTTTAATATGGTAATTAATATATGCCAGATATAATTACAGGTTGGTAGTATGTCCTTTTTATGAATAACGAAACTTAGTTACATATTAGAAACCATTTTTATTCTTCAACATAAAATTGAAACGAGAAATCACACGTATCAATAGTGATTGTTTCACACTTGCTTTTCTCACTGTGCAAAATGAAAGTGCTTAATGATAGGAAGATGTGATTGAATCGGACATGATCTAAACGCGATATTCAAAAATATTTATCTCAATACGAGTGATTAGAATTATAGCAAAGTAGAAATTAACGCGAGGCGTTGGCGCGACATAGGATCGCCACAGTAGCGTCCGACAATGGGAAATCGTGGAAATACGAGCGCGATTCATTACACGTCGCAATTAACGTTAATTAACCGACATTACGGGTAGCAAATACGCGGCGTAGCGGCAGCAAAAGTGTCAGGAATTTCACGACGGTTCACGGTCGGCTAACGAGAACGAAGTAGTGCGTCGGCGTTACGGAAAGTCGTGGGCGGTATGCAGAATCATTAGCGAGCCAAAGAGGGGAGTAGAGAAGGAGGAGATATTAACATAGGCCGGTGAAAATTCAAAGACTCGTTATCATCAGGCAGCCTTCGTTCCCTGAATTCCACGCGGCGGAATAGGACGACCAAGCCGACCTAGTTCTTTATTTCGCCAGTAATTAACTCAGAAATAGATCGAGCCATGATAGAGCCGTTTAATCGGTTGGTACCGCGGCTTCAACTTCAATAAAAGAGATTATACGCGTGTTGCGAATCGCTCGAACTTTGTACATACAGCCTAGAAATTTATGGCAGTGTAGCAGGACAGCGGACGTTTTGCGTTGAACCACGATATGCTTTCGAGGGACTGGTCGCATAGCTAATATCGCTATTGATATGCAGTTATGTCTTCCGCTGTCTTCAGTCTATTTTCAAACATAAAACTAAAGCTATGTCTTTGCCGAAGCAACGATGACGAATATTTTGTCGATTTTCCATGCTTCTTGAGAAAGTTGCTACTTGTTGCCTGTTTCCACTCAAAGCGCTAGAGATTAAGGACAAATAAGAAACACATGAAGCACGTCGCGACAGAAACAAATGTTCCTTCCAAGTATATTTGTTGATTGTTTCATAGCACAACTCGTTGCTAGGAACAAATGTCGCTTTGGAACCGCGGACAAAATTGTTTGAAACATGCGGCAACAACGGCCGAAAAGTTCCTCGTTATTGCTTCAACGAGGGACGCATCTTAGGGAAAATACTATTAATGGATAAAGACAAGCTAATTAGCAAAGACATAGGACGAGATGGACTTAATTAGGCTTAGAGAAGTTACAAGTTTGTCGAACGAATTAGTCGATGAACGCGTATAATTACATATTACTAATTGTCGTTTAAGGGCCAGTAACATGAAAACGGTAATTGAACGTTTCCTTTGTCCACGTCTTCATTCAAGGTTGTTTCGCGTTAACTCTAGTACCTATACGTAGACTCGTGAAACCCGAGGCGACTATAAACCGATCACGAACTTTGGAAATAATTGCACAGTTTATGTTTTGCGTGGTAATAGCGTTTATAAGTCGTCGACAGCCGTAGTAGTCGATAGTCGACGAATGTCACCGGGAACATGCATGTACCAAGTCTGGCAACGACTCGACGGACGATGAATATTCGCTTTCTGTGTTCGTGTAAATAATTGACGCGTGGAACGCAAATATTAGCAGGGAACGAAGTGAAGTCAGTGAGAAACGCTGTCACGTTTACACGAAGGAATTCCTCTGGATTGGACGGTGCACGTCTCAAGACTCGCGAAATAGGATTGCTTTGTCAATAGAGTAATTACACATCGTTTTCGTAGAGAACAAAATTACTTTAACATCTGTTTATTCTACTTTGGATAAGAAAAATTGAAAAGACGAACCAACCAAGCTGGTTACCGATTCTAAGGACTCGAGTGTACAAATTAATTAGTCGGAACAACTGTTCAAAATTCTACTGAATAACTGCACACGAACAAAGTAAATCGGTTTGTCGATCCTGAAACCTCGAGGAAGTCTGCGTAGATGAAGATGATTATGTAGATGAAGATTTCAGAATCTCGTTGTCGCTCAGTCCGATCTTTTCCACGTAGTCGCTAAACAGAATTTAGAAGAAACAGGCAGTGGCTACTTCGCGATCTCGATCTCGAGAATCCGTTGCGAGGAAACTGAACGTGGCGAATGCAGCGACCGCAGGAATATCCATCTAACAGTTGAGTCATCAAAATACTTGGGTGCAAAAATAAAACGAGCCACCGCGGGTCGAGATTGTATCGGGACGACAAACGACTAAGTCAGCTCCCCTTTTCTTTTATCTGATCGCGTGACGTATCGGTACCTTACATGATATTTTTACGTGTCACGTTCGCCTCGTAGGACGACCCTAACCGGTAGCGTGGTGGCTCTCGCGGAAGGCACCGCTGAATCCGTAGGTGGATCGAGATACTTTAAACGGACCAGCGAGGTTTGTTACAGCGTACATTTATACAGGGTTATCGGTGATCGCTGAATCACCAAGCGAAACGTACCAGGCTTCTTTGTCTCGGAACAAAAGTTACGGTTGAAAAGATTGTGGTACGATCGGCCACGGGGTTACCTGTGAGTAAATAGGTCGAACTGTAATAAAATGTACTTTCCTATGAGACATCGTCGCGAAAAACTCATATGCTCTCATCGTATTAATTTCAATTCCATAAAATTAAATTATAGTATTTCAAAATAGACGAAGAACGAGAAGGAAAAGAAATTTAGTTTCAATGTCTTCTATTACAGAATCATATAGTTACTATTTGCTGAATGGGAAACTATAAGATAAACAAATTTTAATTATATGCATCGAACGAATATACGTACACGTAAAATTCTTAACGCGAAGACGTATTTACACGGCAATCTGACAATCGATCGACGTAGTTGACATAGTAGTCGAGACAAAATACGAGCTTAGTTTATACGAACGTAAGACAGAAAAGAATTTGTGTCGTGGTACGCGTCGATTTCGCGTCAAATTATCGATACTCTGCACAACTACCTAGCGGCGTTTCTCATGTATCCGTGTGCTGCTGCAAATTGGCAATAGGTACATACGAGACGGGTTGTCGCCGGTACGAGGCTTCGAACCATTGTTATTTCTACCGACAGCCATGGCGGATTAATCGAATGAGCATCAAATTAAGCGATGTTCCGTTGTAACAGGCTTACATGGAAGAGGGCTTCGATTGCATATTAATATTGCGCGGCTGGCCTCGCCTTTGCTTTAGTATGCAGACGGTCTCATCAGCGGTACGTGAAATTAAACTTGACTACGTCGTAGACGACACAGATGTAGCCAAGGGAGCAGAGGTTCTTACGTGGTCTCTCTTACTTACGGGGCGGTAATTTTAGCGCATCACTCTTGTGTGTGCTTGTAATTAGTTCATTAACGAATGTGTACGTGGGTCGTACGGTCATGACAAGGAGAAACGAGTGACGTTTCGGCGTGCATTGAAATATGTATTTTTCATAATTAAGCTTGTTTACCTGGACGAGCGCGAGTTGCACGAAGCGGAGTTATGCAAACCAGTAATTATTTCGTTAGCCATGGTGTGCTGTCGCAAACGAACCCTGACGACCGAGGCAGAGTTTCTAACGCGAGAATACAGAGTTCTCTCTGGCGTGTGGAGATTCTCCGACTCACGCAGAAATGTAAATATTCCTGGAAGACGTTTCGCGTAAGACGTATATTTACTTATGTAGCGTCGTGAAGTGTCGTGGAAGAAAACGGAACAGAAATCGAACAGAAACGATAGAAGTTGTGTAAACGGTAGCCTGTGTTGACTTTTCAGTCGAGACAAATAAATATCCAACAATTGGATCTACGACCCAGTTTTACGTATGCTCGCGGGTCGCGCGGTCAAAGTGAATGCTGTCTTGGTCCTTTGCATGCGATAAATTTCCCGATGAGCGGCAAGCGCGACACGGCGCAGCGGGACGTGCTGGAGTCAACGAGCGGCGAACTCCTGCGTCGGATGTCGACGATAGAAACCGCAAAAGTTCTACGGCACGTAGCAACTGGGTTCCCCTTTGAGAAGGAGCAGCAGTCGGGCAAGGATTTTGCGGTCGGGTAGTATTATGCAACCCAGACCTCACTGGCAATGGAACCGACGTCACTGGCAGTTTCCACTTTGCAAGATTCGTAGTCCGGTTTTTCCATGTTCCTGTTTCACTCTCTTTTTCACGTGATATCCTCTCTAGTGTGGTGACGGAAAATCGGCACGAATTGTAAAGAGGAAGAGAGAGAGAAAGGAATGGATACAGAAGGATTGCGGTGAACCAGAAAAAAGAGAGAAACGCAGGAAGGAAGAGAAGCAGAGAGAGAGAGAGAGGGAGAAATCGGCCGATTCGTACGTACATATTCGGAAAAGCGCATGGAAAACGAAGAGGTCGAGGAGGAAAACCGCGGAAAAACAGAGAGGATGGAAATGAAGAGAGTTCACGCTAGCTGGAGGATATGCACGTGAACGTTACTGGTGCGGTGGGGAGATTGGTGTGCCTTGCAGAGGGGATTGGCTAGCTGACCTCGTTCTGCTTCTATTCGCTTCCTATCTGTAGCCGTATCTAGTTTACCACTTCACTCCCTCTGGCTGGCTGGTTGACTGGCCGGCTCTATAGTAGCCAACGCGAACTTCCTGAATAAGGTCCTCCCTCGACACTAGAACTGATCGCTATTCCGAATGGTTCGGTTCGATGTAAAAGGAAAATCGAATTTGACCGATGCCTTTGGGATCGACAGGGAAGAGGGGTTTGGACTAAGGGGGTGGAGTAACGGGAGAGTCGCCAGGTGGGCTGACGATCTTATTGGGTGGATCCGTAGCGTCGTAGCAGAGGGCGCCAGGGGGATTTGCCGGAAGCTACTATCCGGTACGACGGGAAATCGAATCAACGTGGAAGGAGATTCCGCGGGCCCTCCGGCGCCAGATTACATACGTTTGGAGACAATTATTGGCAGAAATTCGATTCCTCCGTCACGCAGCCGAGACTGAATTGTTGCGTTAATCGGTCATTTCGATGCTATTACGCGTAGAATGGATTGTCCTTTAATTTCAATCGATCGAGAAGTCTATGTTTCGCCTCGTATCGTGCAATCTCTTCGGTAAATGAATCGACTTGACTTTTTATCGATCCCAATAAATTAACCGGATAATTTTATCGGAGGGTAATCCTCTTAGCCAAGCTTTCCACTATGCAGAACCGCTTCCTTTACGACTTACTTTCCTAACCAATCGAAGATCTTCTTGAACGAACATTCAAAAGCCATCGATTTAATCGAGCGTAAAACGAAAGTGATCGTTTTCGAAGTTTCCTGCAAAATAGTCGAAATTTTTAAGTAATCGTACAGGGGAAGCGAATTCCAATTACACCGATGCTTGTTCTCCCCCATTTTTCGTAACTGGCAATCCGGCTGGTTGTCAACATGTTTGTTAAAGGGAGCCAGACGAGATTGAGTGAAACCGACTGCCTACTATGAACACGCGCGCGCGCACACACACACACACTTCGGTAACTAATGACAGTTCGAAGAAGTTCCCCCGTTCTCTAAGTTTTCCAATCGACCAAAAACTTGTGAACTGACATTTACCTAGAAGAATCCAGTCCGGCAGACGGACCAGAGATTCGTTTTGTTATCGACACGGCAAGTAGACGCGATTTTCCACGAGATGGCCGCGATCAATCCCAGTCTTTTGGATCCCGTTCCAATCAGCGTTGCGTTCACCCTCGACCACGATTCGTACTCGAAACGACGCGATAAAGTTCCAACCGAGAGAAGGGTGGAAGTTTCGAATGTGACGCGATTACGGAGAAAGAAAACGTTTGAATTGTTCTATCTCTTGTTTCTCTTCGAACGTTTCCAATCTGCCGATCATGTTCCATCCGATCGTCGGTGCATTAAAATCGCGTGCAGCAAATAGAGAGGAGACGAAGGCGACTAACGTGGGTACATCAACTGGCTGAACGAGATCCAAGTAATTAGGATCAAAGTTAAATCATCAAACTATTTCATCCTCTAAATGAAATTGTGTGACAATCGGACGGAATTTTGATAATCTGCTATTGGCCCTCTGCTACATGGGAGGAAAACCGTAATTCCAATGTGTCACTTGGACGTCGAGGATTCATTGGTTGATCGAACGAAATTAAATAAAAACATAACAGCGAACATTATGTTTTCTAAATATTTCACTATCTTGTTGCAATGAATATTTCTTCCTGTATTTGTTAAAACGTATAAGGAGCTGGTATTAGCAAATTATTGATCGACGAAAGCTGTAAATTTGTTTATGTAGCAGATTCGGGGCGTAAACATTCAGTTTGTGATTGTATGAGGAGTTGGCCATTAAACTCGTGTTTCGGATTACCTCTAATTCCTCGCAGGCGTCGGGTAGAGGGAGGGGGGATTAGTTGAAGATTAAGCTGTTGGACACGTTACTGGCCATGGCTGCAACCAGGCGAAACTTCTCTAGGGTTTCCTTAGAAGCTCTTCTTTCCTTCGCGAGCTAAAAGTTATCGACGCTACGCTTGAGGCTAAATTGGATAAGCATTGCTGGCCCATAGCTTCGTCTTGGCGAAATGATGAAAGGAAAATGGCGCGGAAGAACCTCGAAGCAGCGGATGCATTTCGAAACATTTCTTCCTTCAAAATTACAATGCAATTTTTTGTACATAGCTTAACCAGGCAATTGCATTCAATCTCGGAAGTTGTCTGAGTTTTTTTTATCAAGGATATTGTCGTCGTATGATTCAGCCATATCCATTTTAAATTTCAGCGTACGATGGGTTTGTTTCGAGAACATTTGACAGATAGACGAGTGACACTTATGATTTGAAAACGATGACATGTCGAAGCTGAAATGACAAGGAAAAAAGAGAAGAATCCAGGGGAAAAGTACTTTTCGCTGTACCACACTAATTTCGTTTTACAAAAGAAAGTGCGGATCGATGCGAAAACCTCGTTACCTTGGAAAGAACGAATCGAGAGAAAAGCTTTATATAGCTGCACTGCAGTAGATCAATATTCGACGGACATATTATAAGAATTGCGTCCCAAATGTAGGATGCGATGTACGACCTGGAAAAAGAATGCATGTAAATCCACGAGATTATTTCTAAACAAATATACGCGAATATAGCGCGTCAGTGGATTATTCGTAATTTGTGGAAATGAAAAATCATAGCTACTCTAGGTCTGGATACTCAGCGTAGAATTTTCCAAAATATGTCTCTTTCATCATCCTTTTTTCTTTCTTTTTTCCAGCTGGCTGATCACCGCTCTCTATTTTTTCGTCGACATGCGACATCAAATATTAAATAGCCCCAAATTTATAAAAATAGCCGAAATCATTCCACGTGCAGAATACAACCGGAATATTACTCCTACTGTGTATCATTTTTGCTATGTATTTTACACCGTAGTGTTTCTTTCTTTTATGAATCCGTTTTCATAGACGTTCCGTGCGGAATTCAACGAACACAAAATCAATTCGTCCGAAAAGATGCGAGATAATGATCACAGAGTACAGTCGTAAAATTAGATTAAAAGCGCGTCGTCAAAGCTTTTCTAGCTCGGTCCGCGGACACGAACTAGTTTATACGCGTGCGAGCTTGCCGAGCTCGATGCTATTAAATCGTAGCAACATATATATTACGAAATCGGCCACGGAGCTTAACTGCTTACACCGTAGCTTAAATTAGGTGGCGTTCGCTCACAAGCTCGGAACAGCGTTAACCAATTTTATCGTGGCCGTTAGACATGTAAATTAGCTGCATACAAAATAAGCTAATGCAAAACGGAAGCGATCGTATTTAAAGGAGGTGGCTGTACAACGGAAAAGGGACGTCCCACAGAGAAAGAGCCAGTCATGCGATTTTAAGCTGCGTTCTTACGAAACCTGCGCTTACGCGCATTTTTTTTATTAATCCTCTTATCACTCACGGTAAATCGTGATTAAATCTCGTCAAATGGAATATTTTACTCGGTGGTAACTTTGAAATCAATGAGATGGAAAATCTGAAGGATGAAAGTGTTAACATTAACAACACTGCAGTCTAGTTCTCTAGTTCCCTATCAGTAAGAGCTTAACCATTGTTATTCCGAGGACCGATTAGGAAACACGAGTGAAATCCGAGTTCCGTAAGTATCTTTTAATAATCGTTTAATCCCTTGTTGAACTGTCTCTGTTACGCTCGTGCGATCGAGTCGAATATACGAATATGCAGCGGAACGCAAGCGTACAATCCCTTACACCCTGGTTCTACATGTTCTTTATTGAAACACCGAACGGCGAGATTAAGCCAGGCTTATAACGATTATGCGTTATGGCTTTGCCGAGGAAACAATTTCCATTATCATTAATTGCGGTTTTATATGCAAAAATGTGGCGGCACCGACCTGGTTTCTCGTTCCAAGCATAAAAAGTGGTAAAAGACGAAATGGTAAAAGGATGAGGAGTACAGAGAGAGAGAGAGAGAGGAGGAGGAGGAAGAAGAGAGAACATGTCTCACGCAATACACAGACGACATTAATCTTTCGGAAGTTGACGGGGTTGTCATAGCCTTGCCGATCGCGATCGCGGCCCTCCATTAATAAAACTGATCCAGCGAATGATTTCACTTGTAGCCATACTGACGTGTACACATCGCGGCGTTACATCAAAAGCCACGCGCGGAAGTTTATAGTTCGTAACGAGGTTTACCTGGATTCGTGAGCAAAATGTGATTGTGATTTATGATCTGAAAATAATCGAACGGTCGAAAGCAATTCCGCCCCAGTCCACCCTTTAAACGCCAACTGAACTTTTTACTGAATTCTTTCCCCAATTTTTAATAAACCACTATAAAAAAGGTCGGAGCAAAAAGGTAGACGAAATTCGCGGAAACGAGAAGTCGCGTTATACGTAAGGACGATCTTTCAAAGGGTTAATTTCCAAGTTTTTATCGAGCAGCCGTGACGAGAGAATAAAACGACGAACGTCCAGATGGTCCCCATATGTACGAAATTTCAAAGAAAGGATTCATCGGGACTAAAGATTTGTTCGGGTGATTCGATAACCTGGAGGTTCTAAAGAAATAACTTCATATTATATAAAATTCATTCGCCAATTAACCATGAACTTGCAAAAAGTTTTCACACCTCGAAATATTGCAAAAGAAGGACCACCAAACTAGAATATCGGTGTCTGGTTTTCGTTTTTCGATCGATGCATCACAGTTACCCGCGAACTGTCGAACAAAGTTCGCGCTTCGGTCTTCTCTTTAGTCGCATTTCTATCGCGCGGCTGATAACCACCGCGAGCCGATCGATTAAGTGTTGGCCCGAACGTTTAAACTGTCCGATCATTTCGACCCCAAATGCCAGCTAGGAAATACCCGTTGGCAGCGATAATGCAACTATTATGTCTGCGGCTGTGCCTAAGATCGGAGTTGGCGTAGCTAACAGCCGCCAGATATTGCAAGTTAATTTAAACTTTCTCCTGTTTGCCCGCAATCTTGTATGTTCTGACGCATCCGTTGCTATTTCTTATAATAGCACTCGCGACATTTAAAACGCCACATTATTTAGAATAGAGTTTAACCGTAAAACAACGTCCGTTCAATCCCGAATCCCACTAAAATTCCAAGTTAAAGATAGCCGGAAAAAGAGGAAAGCAGTCACGTTAATAAGAAACCGGTTTCCGTAACGATTTTTTAAGAGGACGCGTGTACGTGTTAATTTAATCTCGCACATGTAATCGCGGGACCCTTGAAAAAGAGACACTGAGAAACGTCATCGCACAAGTATATATACGCTGTTAGTATTCGTTGTCATTAGAAAACTCTGCTGCTAATACTACTAGTAGTAGTAGATGCAGTTCACCTCGAGCAACCAAAAATTGCAATTTACTTTGCATCCCTAAACCATGAGCATGCACGTCCGACCGTCGGACGTAGTATTCCGTGTCGCGTGTATGTGCACGGAATTCGATGTATACCGTATAACGTGATGCGTAAGTGCAACCTTATCTAAGTGGCAGTTTCATTCTTTGAATGAGCAGACGTCGTCCAGGAAAACGAGAGCAATTGTTCGTATTTCTGATCAGGTGCATCTCTAGGGAGTTGGCAGAGTGTATCGTGACACCAGATGGTGGAGATACTTTTTAATGGAATGGAATCTGCTAGTTGACGTACGTGAACGCGTAATCCACGTGACAAGTTAAAGCAGTTGAACTTTTTCTGAGGAAAAAGGTATCTCGTTCTGTTTTTCATTTGTAATAAATACTTTTTCTTATGGCTTCTCTGAAGAAGTAGTTTTCTCAGGTTAAGACAAAGCTATTTGAACGAACTAAGTTTTAATATCTCAAAATTCAACTGTGAACTGTGTGAATAATCAAGTTGGTTATTATGAGACACTAATAGTATTTTATATAATAACGAAAAAACAAGAAAATATTGTATTCTTTATTAGAAAGGAGGAAATAACCGGAAGAATCTTGCCGTATCCTACCCTTGTTCGATCGTGATTGGTAATTTTTAGCAATTCTCGAAAGGTGAAACCCTCACTTAGACGTAAATTGTAAACCTAGTACCGTCGTCCCAGGAGAGACAGCCAACGGGAGAACAGACAGAAGTATGATCTTTCTCTGCTGTAAAACTATAGTTTCCTCTGCGAGCCTGTGAGACCGGATAGAGTTCGAGTTGAAGTTTCGCGTGTTACTTCCCAATTCTCATCTCTAGCTGCACACAGGCAAACTTCTTCCCCTGCCTATTTTCTCCTATTCAGGCCTCTGCTGGATAACTCTTGTTCGAGCGGTTCCAGAGAGGACGCGACTTACACGGAAGGAAGGCATTTTACCCTCTATTCCCTCTCCTTTTCTCTTCGTCTTCCCATCTATCGTTCACTCGGCCGTCCTCTTTTCTACTCTCTGCTATCGTTCCTCCTCCGTTAATCCATGTGTGCACACACTGTGGCGCATGCACCGCTGGCGAACCACCCCCTCGAGCACGCGGAAGTTAAACGAAGAGGTAATCCCGAGCAAATATCTTGGAATCAGCGATAGTTGAACTAAGTTACGGGTGAACAACTCTTTCCCGTTTCCGCAGTCTGGTTATCGCACATAATATATCGTTCTCCGTGAGAATATCGTATCAAGCTGGGTCGGTGCCATCGCGAACTGGGGCGAGGTGTTAAGACAAATATAGCATGCATCTTCCTTTTCGTTTAATTTTAGACTTGATTTACTGACGAACTGATATGTCTGAAATATTTGATTGATCTTGAGCAACAGAGGACGCGACCTCTTAAATCGGAAGAGTTGTTTTCGGATCTCTCGTTTATTTTTAATACAATTTTCGGCGTTTTTATATAGATACGCTTATCGTAGATATATAATATATATGATGAGTTGAAAACTCTAGTATCTATTTTTTAGTTCCACAATTAGTTAAATTATAATTTTATTCTCTAGCAGTGGGTTATACTAATACTGTGATTCTCAGCTAGTTATATAAATCCTTGTTTGCGTATCGAATGATAACTTTTTAAGCCAATGCTACCTATAAAAAAAACCTTGGGTTATTTTATCCTATTGGTTCCCCTTTTCTTCTTCTCCGCTTTCATTTCAAGCTTGATGTAGGAATTCTTTTGAAATAGACATCGATGAGGTTTGTATGAATCGACGACGGAATATTACGAAGATTCCTCTCTTATAAATCCGCTCGTGGCGACGAGAGCATCGAAGGGAAATGTGGGTCACCGATTGGATTCCATTCCATGCGTGAAAGCGCGCCAAAGAAATTGAGAAGCCGAGTCGCATATTGCAGTAACCTTGCCCCGTTCGATTTGTATTCGGTATCGACGAGTTTCATGCACATAAACGTAAATGTGTACATGTAAGTACAGATGTACGAGACACCTCGTGATATGATATGCGTAGTGGTACGCTGAATATCTGCATCATTACAGAGTTTTTCGAGGTAGAATTACGAAAGCGTTTCGAGCTGACAGGTAGGTCGCGATAGGAATCCAGAGACCGTATTCCCGAGGGGAGCAATTAATCAGGGCAATGAATTGGTGAAAATTATGTAACCTAGTGATTATGTAAATTTTAATTAATAGATAATAGCATGTTTTTCTACTGGTTTGTGTATGAGGGTTACTGCATCGTCCACTTGTTCGTTGTTAATCGTTAATTAGCAGCATACACTTTTCATGAACGCGTGAGATATTTGGTATCCAGAACTAAGTTTCCAGGAAGGATGCTCGTATTTGTATGAATATAATTTAACAAGTCAGTTATTTCAACGGATGCATTTATTATTTACGCACGTATTATATTATCAGGAGTAGGTCATTTGTCGGCATTAGTATATAACAATTTGAAATGAAATGGTAATGAAAATATTCTCAATGTATCTATGATATTCTTATTAGTAGCGATATGAGCTTCTAAAATAATTGATGCCTTTAAAATAGGTTATCTCAGACGATAACTACGTAGAAAAGTAAGCACTTCTTTATATTGCATGAACACAATCTTCGTAAAGTTCGTTTGGATTAGTCGACTTAATCGAGTTCAAGCAGCTTGGCTTCGCGCAAGCCTGTGTTTATAAAAGACAAAATAATAGAGTTGATGTTGTTTGAATCAGAGTAACCTGACTGAAGGGAGATATCTAATGGGAAATTAGAGGAGATGTTACCTCGGAAATCAAATCATGTTACTTAGCAACTGTTGTTCCATCCAAATCGATAAAATTTTAATTTCATTTGAAGCTTAAACGAGTATTTCTAGTTTGAATGTAATCTAGTAAAATAGTTTAAAGTTTAAAGTTTCATACTTATTCAAACTTATAGATATATTTTAAATCAAGTAATTATAAATTAAATATTTTGAATTCCAACTCGACTGACCTGCAGACAACTCGACTAAAGTATCCGAGAATATAAAGAGAGAATAAAAATTATTTATTCCCGTCAGACGAAAGTATCCTTTAAAAAAATGCTTTCAAGAAAGTCATGCGGGCATCTCGCGTCCTCCCTGGAAGCGGCATGAATTTCCAAAAGCGAAGGTAACGTTTGGAATTACCGTGGACATGGAAAAAGCTCGCGCTCGTCTGTAATCTTCTTTGCCCGTGAATTACGCGCTTATCGGAGCGCTACCCCTTTCTCCGCGGAATCCTTGGATTAATATAAGTTGAGACCCTGCAATCCCGTAAGCTCGCGGTCGACAGCGTGCTATACGCGTGACACGAATTCCATCATTTGGCGTTTCCACACTGTGTTGCGTGTTCCCGGTTCGATTAGTCCTTTTTCGCTAAAACGCGGCGCAGTAGTAACAGGTGTCCAATACTCGTGTATAATGTCCAAACAAGCTTTCCATCGTTTATCAGAGTAATCTGCAATGTAACATCGGTTTTCCACGATTCTAACTTCCTCACAGCAAGTCAGGTAGCGACAATGCAGGTGCAAAAGCGACCGATTCACCAATACTGAGGGATCCCAGAATAATAAAGCAACCGTTATCAATTCTTCGAGTAGAGACATTGTAATAGAACGTGGCTGGAGAGCATGGTAGTATGCCAAGAGAATGGAAAGAACCGTCATTCGAGAACAAAAGAGTGAATCATCCGTGGAAACGTAATTGCCGCTTCGGTTAGAATTTCTCAGTTTTCGATTCGAATTTAGTCCGCTGATTCTTGGATCTCGGTTAACTCGTTAGACGTGGACATTAACCTTTACTATAGTCGAACGCCATTACGTGCCCGTTCACTGCTGAGTATTATTCGCCTTGTTCTCCTACAATGTGAAGATAGGCGAACAAAAAGTAATGGTACAAATTAGATTTTTCAGTAAAATCCTACGTAAATTTTGAGAGCACAATCTTTTATTCAATGTATTTTGTGTAATGTATAACTTCTGATTGTAAAGTTCGACATATCATAGATATATCAATAATCGACTTTTGCTTACTTGAGCTCCAACTTCTAAAATTATATTTTACAAGAAAAATCAATAAATAATCCTGCTTTTTCGATATTTGTGAAATTTATCAATACTTTTCATCGTCATTACATACGCTAGTAACAAAAAACGACGCATTAAGAAAAACCACATTGACAACTTCATATAGAAAAATGATGATGGTACACTGTGTTTTAAGTTTACTTTAGAATTTATGACTTACATAAAGCGCTTTTTGAGAAATGAACATTAATCGCATGTACCAGTGCAACGAAATTACAGTTTAATATTAAAGAAATTAAAACGTATATCGTGAATGTCTTGCACATGATCATAGACGTTTCCATTCCATTCGAAACGGTGTAACGAAATTAGAATCGGCGATAGTGGAAATTCAACGTAATAATAAAACGGACCAGATACGATTCGAGATTCGGGTCAATTATCGCGTTATGTTTTCGAAACTTTTAAAGACTTAATTGTTACGTGTTTCGCTGGTTGGCGAAAAAAAGCAAAGTTGTGGCTTGTGGCAGTAGAGCCGTAGCGCCGAGTCCATGAACAGAAACGATTAGAGTTTCAATTGAAGTTCATCAAGTAAGTGGATCGTTGGTGGCGGCGCAGTGTCGCGCTCACTAGGGTCGGCTGTTAACCCTCCGGCAAGGACAGGCGAACTTCGATGTTGTTTTATGCAAAGTGTTCTAACCGGAAACTTTCATAATTCGACGGGTCGCGATATCGCGCGATTTTGGTCGCGTGCGGTTCGAACAGACGGTCCAGCTAATTAACGGGCACTTCATTTCATCGTCTTCGCGAACGTTCAACATCGTCGTACAAACGCTTCTCGTGGTCTCTCGTTCTCTGTCGGATTTTAAATTTCTCTACAAACTTCTTGTTTGTGTCGGAGCTGATTTGCCATGCGATGGAAATTCGCCGGAAGGCGATGACGCACGAAGGTACTAAAAGCCACGGAGATGGCTTTATCGTGGCTACGTTAATAACGTTACAAGTTGCGAAATACCTGCCACGATACATATGAATACACGTATCCACATGTATAATTTTGTATGATAGTGAACTATATACGTCTCTGTTCATAAGTATTGGAATATGCACAGAAAGTGAGATTATCGTCAGAAATGATAAGAAAACTGTTTAAAAATTATAATTTGATTTGTAACTTATGTGTACAGTTAAATAGAAACTAAAAATTTAATTTTTATGTGTACATTACGTATTTTGTATATATGTTTTATAACATCTCCGAGTTTTACATCTGTTTCATACAAATCTTTTCGATGAAACTTGGATTTCGAAATTGTGACAACTAAGAGGTGCGATTCTTAGTACAATACGTTCCCTTTTGTAACTTATATAAGTACTTACACTTACAAATTTCTGCATCGTTATTTTGCATGAATACAAATTTATGGACGAAATCATTAATCGTTTCGTTTATAGATTAAGACAATTGTCACAGTTTATATGAAACCATAGATTACCTTAATACCTCTGAAGAGTGATGCACATGTGAATTGAATTTGACGCGCGGCTATCGACACGTCACGCGTGTTTTTCCAGCATTCTGGGCAACGTTTGTCTATTATAACGCGCGTTCTCGGAGATAAATCACCAACTATCGGCTGAGAGCGCTATCATAGCTGTCTCTGGTCACCGTCTAACTTGTCGCGCGTGTGCACACATAGAACAGGAAAGCTATGTTCGCGGCTTTTGTCGATCCTGTTGCAAATAGAAAATAATATCGCAAGCTGGGCGATAGTTGTACAAAAGCGCGCATACGTAACAGCGAAACGCATGGTTCACAAACACCGACAATGGGAATAACGCGGCGCGATCCATATGTTTCAGTTACGCGGATTCCACTTTCATCAGCGTGGCTCTATTTCGAGGTACACGCGAGCCGGCTCCATCATCAGCTTTTTATAGTGTCGATTTATGCGCGCGGATTCGCGGCAGCTTTAAAACATTGATATCTACGCACGATCTCGTAAAGTCCACGGAAAATGGTGGCGTATTTAGGTCACGTTGGCGCCACACAAGAAAAATCTCGTTCCGATGGTTGGGAACGTTCATGTCGTATGCTGAGTGTGTCGACTGGAAATATCTAATTAATAATTACGTACAGTGGTACTAGTTTTTGCTTCTTATTGGACTCTTGAGGATGACCTAAACTGCTTTTGCTCCGGAAATATGCGAAACTTTTGATATATCGTATTCTTATCTTTTTCTTGTAAGAAATATTCCTGGAAAAGAGCTTATCAAGAGAAAGAAATGTAATAAAGGGAGGAATCCTTGATGACAGAGTTAGATTCATTTCGTATAACTTCCCAGAAATATCCCGTTATCTCGCTATAAATATTAGGGAAAGATATGTCGCGAACCGAGATTCGAATTTTAATCTTTTATTTCATCGGATAATTAACTTAACCGATTGAATTATGGTTTCGCGATAATGTCGCAACAAATCCTTATCTTTCCAACAACGCAAAATCTTGGTATACATACAAAAATAAGGTAGTTGTTCTCAATATCTTATGTCCGCCGCAAACAAATCTACAGAGCTGTCTACTTTCCATTGGAAAATCGACGTGGCTTTAAATCAATGCGAAGTCACCATTCTAGATCGACCGCATAAGAATTCAGAAAGCGCGGGGGCGTGCATGTTGAGATGACGGTATTCCGATTTGTCAGAGCGACGAAGAATTCAATCAGGGTTGAAAATAGCAGGAAGGTAGGTAAATCGGCGTCCGTATCGCTGCGTCTCCACGATAGAGGCAAAAACATATTCCATTCCTATTACGCGGCTTATTCCTCGGCCCAATCTACCGGTATTCCTCGCGCTGCCAGACGACACGCGCGACTGAGCGAGGCAAGGCGAGGCAAGGCCACCATCGCCGTTTTCCCTTTTGCAGACGGAATATATAGCGCGGCGAATACACCCGTTTGCGCTGTAGAGTGGCAACCACTCTTCCGGTATTCGCCACTCAATCTTCAATTTCGTCCCTCTATACACGAAATCCCAGCATTCCCACGAAATCCGCGCTATTTCGCGCTATTCGACTTGCCTGATGCTATCCAGCCTCCAGGCCACCCCTTCTTCTACCATTTCGCGTATTTGCAGGAGGACTACTCGTTTCTCCGGCTGTGTTCACGGCTGCCGACCGTCCTTCCCCACACATGTGTGTTCGAGGCTGTCTGCAAAACTTCTAGCAACGAGCACACAGGCCCCACCGTGCGTCATTGCTACCCTTTGCCCAACGAACGAACGTCGAATCCTACCCCCATCGATGCTCTCCTCGTCCCTTGGCTTCTTCCTTCTGGCCTTTCTTCGACCCCTCCTTCCACGCGTGGAACGATTTCGAATAGAACCCGAACAGTACCGTGCGCGCTGCATCGAGTTTCGACTACTTGCCCTGGCTTTGGCCATGCTCCATTTTTCTCGATTCTCCTCGTTGCTTGCCTTCCGGTCTTTTAGTGTTTTCCCGCCTTGTTGCTCGTCCGCCAGCTTATTCGGCTAAATGGCAAATACTCCGCGCTGGTCTTTTGGTTCTGTTGATTGGATGGTTCGGCCGGCACGCATGAATGACTTGATACGGAACTTTTGGATCAATCGCAGTGCTCCGGCTACGTTGCTGCTGCTGTTCGATTCAAAGCCCATAAGGTATTCGTTCCCGAGTTCCCATCTTCTCTGTCTGTGTGCACGCGTAATCCTGACTCCCTGTTGTCGAGAGAGCTAGCTCGGTCCATACCCTGGAAACGAGCCTGTCAGTCGTCTCTTCGATCCTCTTGCTCGCCTATACGCGTATCTACGGATTCTGTATCCGTTTTCCGCTTTTTGGCAATTGTTTTACCCGGATGCTACAACCCGTGATCCTTGCGCACTCTCGGCTTCGAAATTTATTTATCCGTAACGTGGAAAACGTTCAAACAAGCGCGCAGGGTGAACGTTCGCTGCCACGGCAGGAATAGCGAGGGAAATATGAAGAACAAACGAAAATCGTGCTCGGTGAAGATAGAAAAGGGGAAAGATCGGAAAGAATTTTCATAGATCGAATCGAGCGATGTTTTCAATCCAATCTTCGCGTCTGTTGCGCGCCGCGTTCGTGATTTCGTTGCACGTCAGAGATATAGCTGCGTTCAGTTCCCGCGTTGTGTTCCATCCTGTTGCCCAAACAGAACGTGCTTTTCTCGTTCGTGTCTCTCTTTTATTCAGTTTTATCTCTCGCGATTCTCCACCCCTTTTCCCACCGAACGGACGATTAAATTAACCCGACTCTATGGGCGGAACTGAGTTTCTCGAAAGGAAATTGAACCGCGGCCAGGAGTGGAAAATTCACCAAGTTAACTAATGTCGCGACGAAAAGGTATGTTTATCGGTAAATGAATTTTCTGCGACACCATAGGCTGGATAAATACATCACTTTGCGCATCAAAGTTAACAGTAGCTCGTGAACTTTGCAGAGCCTCCGTTTCCATTTTCTTCGATCGAACAACGGTGCCGTTAAAGTGTAGCGGGAAAAGTAAAAACACAGTAAAAGGTAAAGAAAGAGAGGACTGATGGAATATAGTTTCATAGCGATGCAGTTTTAACGTTCGTTTACATTGCACGTTAGCGACGAGTATGGCACTGGTACAATAAACCACGATTGGCTACACGCGAGCGGAACCGTCCAATGGACATGTCCGCAATTTATTACCCTTTATATCACGAACGATGAAACAGCCTCCCCGAAGAGAAGCAGAGCGAAGGATTGATAGGCGTGGAAACAAACGAACGAGCGAAACCGAGGAATTGAACGGAAAGTGTGACGCAGGAGGGAGGAGTGGCGAAAAAACGAGGCGAAACGAAGGCTCAACCGTGGAAAGTTCGCTAGGGGCAATTGAATCGGTTTCACCCAATCAGCGACGCCGTTAATAGCAATCAACGGTCCTTCCCTTTCGGTCTTTGGCAAACGATCGGACTAATTACTGATCGGGATAAGGCGCGCGCTGTGGCAATATGTGCACGGATATCGGACGTGCCGAACTTGCTTCCTTTCCTTTCCGCCCTCCCTCGTTTTCTACATCCAATCATCTCCTTCTCTTCGTTTTTCCTCTCTCCTTTCTTCGTTGTCCTTTCCCATCTACATCCTTCCTCGAAATCAACGTACACTGATCGGGGTGGCACGCATGCGTCAGCACTAGGTTACGAAGCAAAGAACAGAGAGGATGGAAAGGAATGGGGTAAACGTGGCACGATAGGGCTAAAGGGTGAGCAGGAGGGTTATAGAGTAGGGAGGAGGAAGATGGAGAAAGAGAAAAGGGGGTGAGTTTTCAGTGTACGATAACGACTGGCATCAGCAGCGTGCCTCTACTTCTACCTTCGTAGCCCTACGAGCTTAATGTACGTACCAGTGGAAAGGGTAAAATTGGAAGGGATGAAGAAGTAGAAGGGACGCAGAGAGAGAGCGAAGCGAGGAAGCAACGTGTACTATACGTCAAGACAATAAGTACCATTAAGATAACAGTGGGGGTCTTAGATAACCCCCGCGTGAACCTCGGGGGTCCGTAATGGAAGATTCCATTTTATTCCAGAGTTATTTTTACCATGTGCCTTAAAGAGACATCGCGTCTGTTTCGTTCTCGGTAATGATTCAATTTCTTTATTTAATTCGATCGATATTTTCCTTTCGAAGATACCGAAGAAAATTCTACCTTCAATACTGCGACTGCTGCTTTCTTAAAAATTCTATCACATAGAAATCGAAAAAATGATTTGAAAATGATGAAACCTCTCCCTTCAAAGAATATTTGTAAAAAGATTTCACGTGTATCTGTCAGATCAAACACTTCGTTCACCGAATTAGAACATAATCGCATAGATATGTCCCATGAACAGGAATATGGTCTTTTTTCAGTTATAACGTCTGATTATAAAAATGTAGAGGCACGACGAACGGTCATGATGGACGACAGTCCTATAGATACCACAAGGGAGCACGAAATTTTATAGTTCCAGACATCCATTGTTCCGAAATTGTCTTGCAGCCTGCACTAATGACAATGATTAATATTGACCCACGTGTACGTTGAAGCGAGTAATACACTCTCCTGGTGAGACATAGTGGGTAAACTTTAGCGTCTGCCAAGCCCCACCTACGCCTTGCTCTTTAGGGATTCCTCGGTTCGTCGACAAGACAGCCAGCGTCAAAAGTTAGGATATCTCATGCTCGGCCTCGTCGTGTTCCGACAATCGACAAGACTAACTTGTGTATTCTTATTAAGCTCGTCCTCCTTGTTAAATACGAATTAAACGGATCAACTATGGAAGCGCCAGCGTCTTTTCAGTCGTAACTTTAAAGCTGTTGTCTCAACAACATCGCTATACAGCAATTGCAACTTAAATTAACTTCTCTAACTCGTAAACGGGTCGATCGAATGAAAATTTTTCTATACTCCAGTTTAACCCTATTTGTATAAACGTATATGCATATATAGACATATATAGACATGTATATACATGACAATAGTTAAATTTAATAATTCTTACGTAGAATCATTCGTTAACGATATTTTTATCTTACGTAATTACGAAAACGACATACATATATTTACCCTTTGTATCGATACATGAAGCAATTACAAGGAAGAAACGTCAGCATAAGATCGCGAATAATTCACGATGACCAGTGTAAATAGCATGGTCGTAGACGAACACATGCGTATTCCGTGGGATATCCAGGATGTCGATGGAAAGCGGAAAGTCTTGTAAGTCATCGATTATACAAGAGCTGCACAAGCCTAGCGGCATGCAGACGCGAATATTCAACTGGCTATCCTTGTATAGAAGACCGTTACGTCGATTCAGAGGATAAAGTCTGTATCCGTTCACTTTTAATTTCAGCTATCGATCAATCTATCCGGGTGTCCAATGCTCATTGCCTTTGTCTCGCTGTTAGTCCGCCGCTGGCTAGTTATACTTGGCGAGCTGCAATTTCGGATACTTGCTCTTATTCGCCGGCTAAACAAAACTACTTGACATAATTCCTCGCTCCGGATATCAACGTCGAAAGTCGAGATTGCTGGTTTTAAGTCGTTTCGATTTCATCGATCGTCGTTCGTTTCCTTTAGCCAGAATAGCTTGGAACTTTTTAATCCATGGTAGAACAGCAGCGGCGGATCGATACCAAGACTGATCGTAATTGTTGGTTCTTTTCACGAAGGTACGAATTGGTAGAGAAATTCTCTGCGCAGAGCTATGAACTCGTAGATATTGATGAAAGAGAATTACTCTTATTGATCCCATCGATACTGCCTTAGTCCACGGTAAATTGAATCTATGTTTCAGCTATTTGCTGAAATAACAGAATGTCGATGTATCACCATCACGAGGTTAGTAGATCGCTTAATCGGCGAGATATCGAGTCTCAAACGTGCAGGTACTTACAGCTATCACGATCGGTTTCCTCGATGAACATATAAACGTGACGTCTTGATCTATTTCGCGTGGATCTTAACGGAATATACCGAAACTTTCGGTCGAGTTTACTCGTTAATGACTGAGTACATAGTAGAAGCGTATTCAGGTATCCCAATGGCCACGTATTCATCCATGTTAGCTCGCCGACATCGAGCTGATGAGGAAAGGTATACACTGATGATGCGCCGTGCCATTCTGGGATCGAAGCGATGGAATCTTGTTAGTGCAACTGTCTCCTTTCCGGCGTTGACCCGACGGTATACAAACGGGACCAATCAATGTTTCCTCATGAATTATGTTGGATCAGTTTGCGAAACGGAGTTTCGTCGCCCTCGTTCGAACACTGGAAAATTGTCCCTTTGTTTCCCAAACTGTGGATAGGACGAAGATAAACAACGAGCACAGCTCGGTTCTTCTCTTTCCATCTACGTTAGTTTCACCGAGAACTGGCAGGGCTAATCCTATGCATCGAGAATTCATCGGAATTTCGAGCGCGTGATCGCGTGTCGCGCGAGTATCGCTCGCGGCCTAATTACGACGCGAAATATTTATAATGGCGTCGATCGATCCCCGCCGGGTTTATAAAATTTTATCACACCGGGACCGGGCATCATTTAAAATTCAATTTGTTTTACCAACAACGCAGCGAATAGCATAGAAAATAATACAGGAACCCGAACGCTTCGTGGTTCGTGTGTCTTTGCCTCGCCTCTCGGTACACGCTTTAAACTCATTATTCACGGCCGCGGCCGGGCAACTTTAATCGCGAAAACTTTAATCACGCGATTCTAAAATTATCAGCCGGCGCTATGAAGGATATTTCGTAACACCGGCGAAGGCTAGAAACAAGAGAGAAAAAAGATAGAGGGAAACTATCGTCCCGTGTCCATGATCCGATGCGGGGGCGTGCCTTCGTTTCGTCACGATTCGTGCCATCACGATCATTTACACGTGTAAGAAACATCCCCTTAACTTCGAAGTTTGTTTCGCCAGAATATTTATTATTTTTTATTTCCATGCGATTTATTCTCGTCGCTGCCGAATTCAATGTAGAATGCGAAATTAGTAGAAAATAGATAAAAGAGAAACGAAATTTACGACGAAAAACGTTACATTAATCAATTTCGAGATCTCCGAAGCGAAACAAATTTATTACCAACGCAACTCTTCTAAATCCGTTTATTTATGTTCTGCGAAAAAATTGCATGGGAGGGAAGGAAGAGAGAAAAATGCCGTGCATACCCGTAATAACTGCAGTCTATTCGAGGGCCGATGGAAAAATTTACAGGGAAATTCGATTATCCCCGCCAGCGAGAGATTCGAGCTGCAGGTGTCGGATATACGCGCAGCGTTCCGATGTGAATTCGAATCTAATCGATGTAGACGTGCTAGCTTGTAACCGTGGCAGCGACACTTTCAATGGGACCGTGTTACAGATGACTGACTGCGCCAACGATATGCATATCGCGTTCCAGTCGAAACGGCCGTGAGATCTGCCCATCCAGAGAAGGGAAGAAGCCTAGTGCTCTTGGGAGATTTACGCACATTACGTAACGCCGCTTTGATGATCTCTATCGGTTGAAAAGTGAATCGATTCCCGGGGCAAATTGTTATATAAGTGATTAGTTACCTTTAGAAGATTTAGTCTCAAAGTTCGACACGCAGCCACTTAGATTCTTAGAAAAATTGCGAGAAACCGATGTTCCAACAGGGGAATTTGACAGAAAATGTCAATAGCTATTCACGAAATATAAATTATAAATATAATTAAATATAATATAATAGAAATTCTAAATAGGAATTTGTTTCGTCCCCGTAAATATTACAGTGAGTTGTCTAGACATTTTGCATATTTTTGTATAATAGTGACGTTTCCGAATTTAAATTTTCAATAAATGCACATTCACCAATGCTGATCATAATTCACGGAATTGTTCTCTACTTTTCTACTTGTAAATTTATCATTGTGTCGCCGGAATTTCGACATTTGAATAAGTAAAACCATCTGAAGTCAGAGTTACTGGCAATATACCGGAAGTCGGTGCATGACAAAGTTTGTTCGTGATAAAAAATTCGTGAGGTAACGCGACTGGTTGAAATGAACTCCGAACTGGGTCATTTGATCTAGGGCTACGGGCAGCGAAACCCGCTAAATAAGGAACTAACATCAATTAACGCTGTTTTCTGAATTAGCCAATGGCAACGTAAATTCTGGTAGGCTTCCTTCAACTTTGTCACGGTTTCTCGGTAAATGCGAGCGATATTCGTCGGTTGAAAATTCGTGCAAATAACGAAAGAATCCGGTTTCTACTCGCGATCGGGATAATGGACCAGCTTTGGAACGACACGGCCGATAAAGGGTGGCAAAAAGAAGGAGAGGGTAGTTCAAGCGAGCGAGATGCTGCTAGGGACGAAAACGACGATCGTGATGGGAAATGGGCGCGAGTGAAATAAGGGTTGAGAAAGAAGAATGGGTTTGTAGCGGGAGAAGTAAGCGTCGGAAGTTTGAAGCCCTTAATTGCTTTTTAAAACTTTCAAGTTCGACTCGAACCTCTCCCTCGTTCTTCATCCTCGTCTCCCGCAACCTCGTCCCAGTCCCACCCTTTGCATTCCACTTTGGAATGTTCAATATTAGTTTTCCCTATCGGAGTTACAAACACGTTCGGCAACGGTGGCGGCGGAGGGGGTGAGAAAGGCTCGTTGAACGGAGTCGAGCCGCTAAGAGGGTGGCGATGCGCAAGAAAACTCGACAGCGGACGAGGAAAGGGAGAAAGACAGTTCTACTCGTCGATAATCAGCTTCTCCCCTCCCCCCTTACCGTTACTGTCTCTCATTCTACCTTTGGTTTTTGCACTCGAAGCAATTAACGACGCCTGAAAAAGGAGCCGCGCTACGCTTCGTCCCTACTTTTCCATCGGTTCTGCCCGTCCTTCGGGCGTTGATCTCGCCTCTCTTCTTTCGCGAAACTCCGCGGAGAGACCGTAAAGTGGCCGGACGTTCCAAAACTTTCCTACTCCCTTTCTCTCCTCATCCATCCTCTCTTGCGTTCTTTCGTTTTGCACGTGTGACGCAAGTTCTCAGGCGACGATATACTTTTATTGTACCCGACGAAGTTTTGGCGCGGTGATGATCAAACTATTCTTATCCACGTGAACAACCGCTAGCCGTTGAACCGTGAAACGATTCGCCGTTATTGACGATATATCGATGAAAACCGGCGCTTTAGTTTTAAAACACCTCTAGTTTCTCTTTTTGGCCCGCGAAACGTAAGTCACTGAGCGGAACGATCCTTTTATCCTGGTTTTGGGAACGATATGCGTTTAATCTACATTTCGATCCATATTGTATGAGTGCTAGGATATTTTCTCTGTTCAAATGTCCATTCGAATATACGGGGAAGGAGCAATTTCATAAAGAGGCGCGTTCGCAGTTAGGGAAAACGAGGTTGTTCCTATCTTGTTCCCTCGATTTTCTCTGAGTTTCGAGTCGTTCTAAGGGCGGTCTACGACAACCGTCTTGGAAAATCTTTCTCCTCGCAATAGCGAGAGGTAGTAGTTCGTTCGAGCAAGCGTCCAACATCTCTTTCAGTGCTAGGTTAGAATCGGAGCACGCCTTCTTGCATCCAAACGCTGTGGCGAATGGTTAATCGCGAAAGGTTTTAAATTCGAGAGGAGCGGTGCAAAGGAGGTGGAAAATGGAAAGGGAGGACCGAAGAAAGGGAAACAAACGAACTTACGCGGAACGGGACGAATCGCTTTGACAAAAGGCTCGTTCTCGCGATCCATTACGGTATTCGGACTTCTGATTAATCTCTTTCCTCTCGTATTGCCTCGACTTCCAGGCCCTTTGTGACTTTCAGCTCATTGTTACGAAGATATTGGAACTTCCCGCCTCTCTTGTAACACCGTTAAGCAATTAAATCGAAAGTTTCACGACGTGCCGTTAAAAAACACAATTAAACCGGATCTGTCTGCGGCCACGTCATTTTCAATTTTTGCTCGATCCTCAGACTCGGCGCTCCTCTATTCGGTGATATTAGGGGGCGAGCGTAGGACTAAATCTTTTATGATACGATTCTCTTCTCGAAGGGATCGAGCGACACCATTTGCTCGCATCGCCAAGCGACATCTTTAACTTCCCAAATGGGATCTCGTCTCCTGGTTTCAACGACTATTGGAAAGGATAATCGCGAGCTACGAGTTCTCATAAGATAGACGCACGGTCAGGGATATAAGGGTAAGGAGTAAGGGTCGCGAGAGGGAAAGAGAGGAAAGAGAAAGAGATTTCCGCGTTTCGAGAGCGAAGAACAACAAAGTTTCTTAATGAAGAATAACGTTCCCAGCGAAGGAAAGATATTTCCACTTAACCGGGGATTCTCGTAGTCTTTCCTCTCCTTTGCCTCCTGTCCACCGGAATTGCTCCCCATTTCTCCCCTAATCTTCCGTTGTTCCAGCCGAAACGTTCACCTCCAACTTGCTCTCCGCTGACTATTGACAGTGCCGTTCGAAAGAGTACTATACCCTTCGATCCAATCTCGCATCCAATGAAACGCTCCAGAACGAAATGAATTTCGACCATAACGGATTTTAACTTTTCCCGATAGTCAAGCGTCCCTCTATATTCTGTTCAATCTCTCCTCCCTCTATATTACCTGGAAAATTTTGAGATCTTGCGAATGGAATTCAGTGAACTTGAAAACCGGGAGAGGACGCGCGTAATTTCTTACGCGAGAAGTTCAAAAGTTTTACGCATCGATTTTACTTCTGTTCACTGTTCACTGAAACTATCCACCCACCATTTTTGTTCCCTTCTATTTTCACAAAGAAAGGCTAGAAAGAGCGGAGGTTCCTGGAGAAAGTTGTCGATTCAATGCAGAGCACTCCTCCGTAGATCGTCTCTGAGCACGCGACACGTTTAATTTTCTTAATGATCAGGCAACCTTCGACTGGGCGCACAAAGAAAGACAGAGATTCAGCGCGGAGAAGCGTATGACGTTGTCAAAGAGGCTTTCCGGGCTCGACCGATAGCGTCAGATAGCGTGATTCCGTCCGGGCTTCTCACGCGATGCCCATTTCCTCCTATCGACCTTCCATCTCTTCGCTCAAACGGAATCTTTCGATCTTCTCCGCTGGATGTAGGTCGTCTAGGTGGCTCTGCACCTAACTGTGGCTATCCAATTCAGGTAAACGGCGCCCAATTGTCTCGAGCTGGAATGAACGTAGGCGCGGAAACATGTAAGCCCCGATGATTCCCGGGGCTGGATCACTGCCACTAGTCGAAGCGGCGATTATCGAAGAACGTGAATGGCCGACGCGTGAGCTGCCTGCGAATCCAGCGTCACTCGATTCCGACGACTGCGTAATTCCGTTGTACGTCTCTGAATCACCGTTCGTGTTACCAGTTTTTTCCCCTTTTTTTCACTGACAGTGCACGTCTCGCTTTTATCGTTAAGGACTGTGCGATTTAATCTTACCCGTCGTTATGAAACGATAACGAGATCATTTGGGACGATCGTTCGCGCTGGAATGCCAATTGGGCTTCGTGCGCTAGACCCGTGAAATTTTGGAATCTAGGGTAGTTTAAGCAGTTTAAGCACCTGGGTCGTTTGAGACCAAGAGAATTTTGTGCAATTTTATGAATGATTCTGTAAGGTAGACTATCGATGTATCATAAATAAATATACAGATATGAATATACAAATATGGAATCCAATATGAGATTAATTAATCCTAAGTAATCAACTAGAATCCAATCTATTAGGTTGCCTGAAAAGTTTCTTTCGTTTTACTAGGAAATAATAGACGCATAACGTTTTTTGTTTTATATTGTTTTGTCGAATTACGTACGATCTGTTTTGTTCTGTTCAGATAAACACCGCGACTTGGTTTCACGTTTGTATGAAGCTGCATTGTTGTAAAGAACACGTTTGCGAAAGAAAGACACTTTTCGGACAACCTAATACGTTATAATAGGCGCTTCAGTCAATTAGACTCAATGCGCGAAACTTTGGAACCCAGAATAGTTCAAGTACTTATATAATTTATCTAAAACTATTTGTGGATGAAAATATTTATATAGATTATTTCATTGCCAGTAACGTGATGAAACACTAATCAACAGAGTGCAATGTGTCCCGAGAAACAGATTAACGGTGAAAGAAGAGTATCCAGGCAACAAATCTCACCGCTGTAATTAGTTTAGAAGCAGCTGATAAGGGAGTCCCTCGACCGAATGAAACATTAACGAGACTGCATCTGGCCAATGCTTCAATCAAGTGTGATTGTTCGAAATTGTTCGAGGGCCAGCACACGTTGGCTCATAACGCGGATCGATATACGTGTTTCGAGGTCGACTACCATCGGCTGTGGATAGGAATACCATTGCCGGTATCGTGAGCGGGACACGCGTAGCATAGGGACACCCTCGGCTCGCGTGTGACCCTTCTTTTACGAAGGGTGCACCCGATGCGGGTGCATGACACAGGCACAGATTATCAGTGCACACGGCGCAATGGAATTGATCCCCGAAGCATGCCCGTACGTAAAACTTTCGGAGATGAAAATGCTGCCGATTGATTGCTCGCTTGGTTCGCGTTCACGTGGGAAAATTTCGACCACGTCACGTGAATAAACCGGATACGCTCGTTGGCATATTTATTAAACGCGAACAGAAAAAAGGTTGGATTAAGTAATCCCGCAGTGAAGCGGTCCAGGTTTTTGTGATAAAACTGCGTGGACGATATTTAAAATAGTCGAAACTAGATAGTCTATCGATGTTTTGATAGTACCTTCCGTTCAATGTACATTGTATTTCGTTCCACCGAGAGCAGCATCGATGATGATTCAGATTGATATTCGATAATTCGTAATCGCTATAAGCGTAAATATCTGCATGCCAGTTCTCGTGCATTCGAGTCGAATGATTCAACAGAGGATCCTCAAAAGGCTTTGACTGATCATCTCGTCGGCATGGATATATGTCCTTTGATGTAACATTTAAACCTTCAACCACGTTGAAACGACGAATCTGTCAAATAGCTCCAATCACGTGTTCTCTAGGAAGCTCTGAACAAAATGTAGCTCTTGCTCATTGCACATGGCAACTATGACGCTGCGATGTTATTCATAGCGGTAATCAATTTATCGTGAATATATTTTGGGACATATCCATGAGCTTTCCGAATTAAGAAAATCGCCTTTCCATTCCAGATAAAATTTTCCTTATATGTAATTAACTTATATATTTGTGTTTCGCTATCTGAGTGTATTATGAAATATCTGAGTGAATTACGAATTCCTCTATTAATTTTTCAGAAGCGCTGATATGAGTTATATATTTTGCACGTAAGATTCTTTAATTATCTATACATACTGTATAGTATAATATATTTTACCAAGGAGTACCGTAAGCGCGACGAAAGGATCAAACTGTAACTTGACGATGAGTGCTTCAAACTTGCGCTACTCGTGATCAAGACATGCCGCGAGTGCACGCGCAGATTTCATACACAATTTAATCGAAAAGGGCAAAACGAATGCGGCTGGCTACTAATTTCGCTGGTGGCTGTGCAACACCAAGCATACACTATTTTGTGCTTGGAGTTGTGCCAGCAGCCAGGTAAATACAAGGTTTTCAGGAAGATAACGTTGCGTCGGTCCGTCTCTCTAGAGAGAGGTGAATTTCAAACGAAATCGGTCGACCATCCTTATTTCGAAATCTGTTTGTGAAACTAACTAGCCGGATTATCGAAACATATTTATTGACAAACGCGATTAGCCTGGCAGCTCAATGAAAATGACAGCGCCGTACAATGGACGATTCGACTTTTCTACCGATCGATTCTCTTGCATGCAACGGAAGAGCATTTGAAGGGAGCGAGCAATCGAATAGTCGACGGATTAATTAATTTCACTCCGATAACTTGGTAATTTGGTTATTCGTTGATGGGGGAAGGCGTGTTGATTTCGAGGGATCGCGAAGAAAAGGTGGTGAGTATCGACGATGGTCTATGCGTGCCTATCTAATTCCGTCGATATAATCGAATCGCGATAAATTCCACGCGAGCGATTCGAAGGGAAATATCGTTTGCGGCAGGCGTGGTCGTGAGTTGTGAATCGTGACCCCTTCTCGAAACTCGATCTATTCGATTCCGTGTTACTCGCAACTCTATTACCGACATTCACTAATCAACTTACGTCGGTTTTATTTTAGTCGGACGAAAAATAATGGGTAAAACTGGTGAACGATGGCGAAGAGCGGCAAGGGGCGGAGGGAATGCGGACGCAGACGGGAGGAGGAAGCTTAGCCTAAAAGCAACGGGGATAGTCTTCTATAATAGGACACAGGTTAACGCGACGTACATGGGAACGCTTTTTCCTCTTTCGGGCGATGTTGTCGAAACTGCAATATGCGATTCGCCTGACAGCAGGGGGATATTGCGAAATAAAAAGGGTTAAATTAAAAATTCTCGGTCGAGTGCTCCGTCCTTCGCCCGAAGAGAGACTCTGAGAATATGCCTGTGGAATTTGAACGTGAAAGCACGAAGAGAGTTTCCACCCTCACCCCGATCCAACCACCTCTCTTACTCTGCTTTATCCTTCTCGTTCCTCTGGTAACTCGAAGTCTTCGACTTTTATAGCAAGCCAGGTATAAAAGACGGGCCTTTGTGCCTCCGTAAGCCGTCCTTATCGATATTTTTCGATAACAAAAATGAAGGACCGAGCCTTCGGCCTTGGCCCTTGCCGGCCATACTCGACTCGACTCGACTCGATCCAACTTTCGATCCGAGACTCGATTCCACTCGAACTTCGGCAATCATTTTCCTTTGTGTTCTAGAACGACACGATGCAAGTGGTTTGGCAATATCATGTGGAGGAACCGGTGTCTGCTGCTGGAGTTTTGCCGGATCACGACGCCATCCGAGGATCCAGGCCGCTTTATCTGGTGCAAAGGGACGCGCAACCGAAGCCAACCTCGCGCAACCAAGAAGCCGAGCCGCAGCTTCAAACGTGGGACATATTGAACCAGCAGGTTGGTATCGAATCATTTATCCACGTCCCCTGGTGGCATCCAGACGATCGATTACCGACACTATGAATGTATTTTATCCTTATGTAATGTAGAACGTGTGGTACCGCGTTCCATGAACGACCGCTGTTCGACGAGCCGATGATGTGCGAAACCGACGCGCGAAATCACGTGGGCGGAAAATTATGGTGTAATACGAGCCATTGCGTGGTGGATATACCATAATATGATTATACCGCGTGGAGGGAGGATACGGTGCGATGCAACGCGTCTTACGTATGCATAATGATGGAGAGACCGGCGTAGGTGATAATAATGTAATGGATAGGTGCTCGCCGGATTTTGGTTGTTAACAGTGAGATTAAAGGTGTAGGGTAAAGATGAAAACGAATGCTTCGCGCAGTGTGTATCGATAAAAGTTTCGCGTGACGTGTATGTTATACGCGTGAACTCGTTCAAGATGGTTTTACGAAGATATATTCGAACGATCGTCTCTCTCTCTCTCTCTCTCTCTCTCTGTTGTTTATCCAATTATTCAAGGAACAGTTGGCTCGATTCGGCATCCGACGTGTTCGCGCGTAACACGTAACAAGAGAGAACGAGCTTAATATTCATCGGTACGGTGAAGAGTTTCCCGGAAAAGGCGATTAAAGAGTTTTAATTACGGGCTGGAACGTAGTGTCAACGATATCATATTAAACTCGATCTCCGTGGAAGCTACTTTTCCGGAAGCTTCCGTGGCTGAGTTTACTTTCCGAGGGAGAAGTGTGTCGGACGAAATGAATCGCGGCTCTGTTCCGATTCGTCGCCAGACTCTCCCTCTGACACGGTTCCATCGAACTTCGATAATGTCTTTGAAGTTATTAGACACATTCATTGTGACCGCGGTTATTAAAATTTGATTGTAATTGAACGGGGAATGCGGTGAAAACTTTTCAAGGAAATTGCACGGGAGACGGCTGCTCGTCTAATACCTCGGTAACGAGCGTTCGTGTGAATCTTCACGCTAGACGATGGCAATATTAATAAAGACCAAAGTTCATCATTCAATTTCTAGTATCCCATATCTTTGGCTAAAACTTTCTTTCAAATTTCACGTCTAAGTTAATCGTGGAAATTCGTGCATTAAAAAATTCTTAAGTTTCATGAACTCTAAAATTCCTATATGCCAAAGTGGATAAACTTCTAGCAGAATTTTAAGGAATGGTCACTAATTTGGTCCGCGATCTGTTCGTATCCAAGGAGCCATTATTCGTTCGTTGCTTGAAGGCGGTCGGTCTCTTTTGTTTCGTTGTTCGAGTCGTGGTATTCTCGCGGTCAATTCAGTCACGCTTCTGTTTCGCGAACGCGTGGACTCATGTTAGTGAGTGAGCCAGCGAGTAAAATAGAGAGAGAGAAAGAGAGAGGGAGAGAAAGAAAGGGGGAAAGAGAAAGCGAAGCGTGGGTGGCTCGGGTTGCGCGTGAGATGAATGTTCGAACGCGTTTAACGTTCAGCCTGGTACGAGTGGATTTTTATCGGATGCAAGCCGCGGAGCATTGTGCGCCGAATTTATGATGGCATAAATCTTAACCGGGTCACATCCGGCAAAAACTATTCGTTCATTAGCGTCGCCGGGTCATAGATTACGGGTCGACGCTATCACTGGGATCGGACAATGCTAATTCCACGGGCTGCCGAGCTTTTGCTTATAGTTTATACCGACAGAGAGAAGGAAGGGATGGTTTAGTACGGATTTACGTGGCGCCTATTCTGCGTCGTCGACGAGCGGAGATCGATCATTCGCGTGAATAATGAAGATGAAAAATACTCGAGTACTCTATTATCGATGCCAGAATTCGAGAGCGCTCTTGGCGGCAGTCTAAGAGGAACTATGACGAGTTTCAACGTGAATGAAGTCGTAAACATGGCGTGATTGGCGGATGGACGATGTGCAAATATAGCGAAGGAGAGATGTCGAAGTTATCAGTCAGCTTACGCTTCAGTGTCTTTTCGCGTTGGCAGCTCGATCGGTGAAAAATCGGGAATTTCAGAGAACGTCCTCTCTATTCTCTCTTCTTGTCTCTCCCTCTTTCGTTCCGTTTTCGTCGTATCTTGTGAAATTTCCACCGTCGAGGTTCCTCGCGAAATGCATCGTATCTGATTTTACCGATAAATGGCACTTTCGATATTTTTGCGCGATTCAATCGAACGACGTGTGTCAACGAATCTGGTGATGGAAACGAACGGAAACGGCTTGCATTATCAGGAAAAGCCGGGAACGAAATAATAAATTGGAATTACGAGGGAGGGGTAGGTGGTTGGTTGAAACCGAACGACTCTAATTTCATCAGCTCTGTTTACAATTTGTATCCAACAGGATCGCGAAACTGGGGTGTTTCGGTGCTCATCAGCTGAAACAAATTACCGCGTCTCCCAGCTGGAAAGGAATTACTCGTTCGCCCAGCAAATCGAACGATTCCCTTTCTCCTTTCTGTTTTTACTTCGATATCTCTCTGATATGAAATTGTTTGTAGTACTGATTTGATTGCTTTTACTTTAATTGTAACAGAGGGATGCAATGAGCACAGTTCGAATTATACAATTACGTACATCTCGCTAAAAGATATAACAAAAGATCGTGATAATAGTAAGACCGATCTCACACGGATATACGTATATCGCAATGCGCATATGATACATACTGAATATATATGTACACTAATGGAAGCGATAACACGACAATTCTCGGGCGACGCAGTATCGCGATACTCATTTCGTGTTCTTGTCAACGATAGGAAGGCGATAGATGAGACATTAAACCAAATGGCGACATTCACACGATACGCAGCTCATGACACGTGTATCACGATACGCGTATCTTCTCGTGAAACCGGCCTAAAGAGTAAAATTTCAAATGTTATGCAGGCTGTTCAATATAGTAATAGCCTACAAGTGCGACAAGTTAACAGCACAAATAATTGTGCTAATGTAAATCATGCAGCAACGAAGTTTCGTACGCATATTTGGTATCACGCAGCACCGAATTCAGTGGAGAAAGCTTCATACAATTTCCAAGTTTCCTCGACCTCGTTGAATTGCTCAGAATTACAGAGCACTACTATAAATTACCATGGTCAGCCCCGTACGTCATCAACTATTTAATTCTGTTTAGTATCTCCGAGAACTAATTCACCGTTCTTCGGGATATTCTTCGTCGCTCTTCCTTTTTCTTATTCCATCTTATACCTACAATTTCTTTATGAGTTACAATACTTTGCTACGGTAACGCGGCTCGTTCACAAACTTCTTAATCCTAGCGATGTCTGATTAGTCGACACGCATTCTCGCATCGCCGAAACTTTCGTAACGCGATCGCGGTTTTAATTGTCACGATGAGAAGAGCCGTCTGCTCGTCCCTGTTTCTCTCACAGTTGGAGACGGCCGGAAAGCGGCGACATTAAAGTTGCCAGAGCGTCGTTTATCTTACGACCACCGCGCCTCGTCTCTCTCCGTTTCTTACTTCTTTCTTATACAAATGCTACTTGTTCCTCGCTAACTACGTACGCGGAAGTTCCTCGCCAGTTGAATAACTTTTGTATCGCGACGAGATGAATATGAATGTCTGTGGACACAAAGAGAACGAGGGCCAACTTGTTAGGACGGGTTTGCATTGATTCTCCCTTTTCCAAGACCGGCAGTGATACTTTTTTCGCCGGCCATTCTCGGGACGAATCGAAAGGGAAACTTCACCAACGAGAGAGCGCCAAATTCGCCTCAGGCGGATGCCGTTTCACGCCTCATCGTCATCCCTGTTGCCTCGTAAATTTATATGGTCTCGTTTTTATTTTCACACGCTCTCCCCCAAACATCATTTGCATACCATCTTTCTGACACATAGATAATTTCGACTTTTCGCCTAATCCGCTATTGTGTTGATAGCTCCGCATGAATGAAGCTTTCGTTTCATTGCTCAACTGGGAAATTGTAGTTGATGTTTGCAAGAAACACAGAAGTTTCCATGAACTATGAAGTTCATTAGCGATGTTCGTCATCAATCATAGTCTTGGTAAATGTGCCTCATGAAAGGATACGCCATCATTCTTCATTCTCAATATAGTTATTCAGAGAGTTCTGACGAAGCTCCCCCGTTGAATCGCTGTTACATCTCTCGTAACAGACACGTTTCCTGTATATCTTCTGTTTTTTTTTCCTTCATACGCTTTTCAACGGGCTTCTTTCACACGTCTAATTTTTCTCGCGCCTCGCTCGACCCTATCAGATCTGATTTCGAAAAGGGATCGCGACGCGTTATTAGTTATTTATAGGAGCAACCGACCAAGAGAAAAAGTTGGCGCCGTGATGAGAAACAGGAAAGGGCGAAATATGAAATGCTTATGCGAGCACGACGGCCGAGTAACATAAAACGCGTTTTTACGTGGGCTGTCCTTCAAAAGAAGTCATCCATTTGAACGCATAGTGCGCGAAACCCGACATACCCGCAGGATAATTATCATCTCTTCTCTTTCCAAGAATCCACGCAGCGAAGGAAAAAGCGGCCAAGGGTGAGGCGTGTCGTGAATTGCTCTCACGACGACGTCTATTTGCGTTGAATTCATAGCCTGAGCTTGTGTACTGCTTTGACAATTTAATGTTTCGTTTATGGAAGTTACTAAAACGTGCGCGTGTATGTGTTATGAGTGTCATTCAAATAGAATTCAGTGATAAATGAAAAGAGCACAGTTTATTTCCAGTTCGATAGTTCACGGTTTTCTAACAAATATAATCACAGTGGTTTCAAATTTTAGCAATATAATCATGACAGTCGTATCTCGATACAATGCCAGAGAAGTTTCAAAATGTTTGTAAAACGTTAATAATACACTCATATCTATGTATAAAAGTTTGCGATGAGTATTTCAAAAGTTTCAAAAATCAGTCTATTCTAGATCTAGATGTTTCACAATTTATAGATGCAAGATAGAGATACGGTTAGAAATGGATACCTCTATTTTTTAGGCCGTTGAAACCAAGTTTCGGGTATATCTAAAATTTCTCCTGATCCCGGCGCTATCTATCTCTGACTAACGTGTCTACCGTAATACACATATAGAGTATCTATTCCAGAACGAATCGACGTACCACGTACATATTTGGAAGAATTCCTTGTATGAGGTCAACATCCATTTCTGTCGATTCTTATTTATCCAGATTACACCCAGACGAACATAAAAGTTTATGCTCAGTTTTCGTGTGTTAAAGTGATTCAGCAAGCATCCCTCGCACGTATCGGCTCTCATACTGCGTGCACCGGCAACATCAGCTTTTTTACGAAAAGGAAGGGAGAGAGAGAGGGAGAGAGAGAGAGACAGAGAGAGAGAGATCTGATTGGCCAAAGGAAGATATTCCGTAGGAAATGCAGCCAGAAGCCCGAGGAATCGTAAACGGGGCTCACTCGACCGAAATCTTGACCGAACCCTAAGGCCGTTCAGCATATTCGACCGCAAAACAATAAACGCAGTCGTCCTTCTCGGTAATCTTGACATCGATAATTTCGCAGAAGCGCGTGGGAGAACCCTACGGCGGCGTGGCCCAAGCTCAAGGCGGTCGAACAGCACAGCCGCGAAAAAAGAATCGCAATTTTCTCTTCAGAATCGCACACATACCCCGCGGCTGCAACTCGAGCCTCAACCTTCGTTTCCTACTCCATCCGAAACTTCCCGTTCTTTCTTTATATATTGCGAGATCTTTTTCGGCATAAATGCAATCTCGATCGGCACATCGACAACTTTTCTTCGATCGTTTAAAACGTCTCGTAATCACGGTGGTAAGGAATCCTTTGGTTCGTTCTCTTATTCTTTCTCTCGATCTCTTACCGTAGATTAAATTTACTCAATACACCTTTGTGCGTTCCTTTGCTGACAAACGGTCTGCGGCAACACCTGAAGATTTCCGCCAGGTATCAGACGTCTCGACGTTAATATATGTGCCTCCAGAGGAATCCTTTTGACCTGCAGTTTGACTATTCAAACGACACCTTGACTTTCTTTCTCTATTGGAGTAGTTTATATAGTTGTATAATATTTTCAAAAATATTCAACTCGTTGAGTTAAATTAGGAGGCTTAATATTCAGTTTAATTATCATCGGTGTGAAAATGTTCAGTTTTTTTTTTTTTTTTTGAGTAAAAGGGAAACGAGATGGCGGTAGTTTGAGAAACTATTTCATCTGTACACGATCGTTTAAAACAGCAATAGTTTCGCTCATTTCGCCGTGTTCGCCGGCGAAATGAGCGAAACTTGTTTCCCTGGATTATCTTTGTCACGCGAATTGTTGGAGGAAACTCGGTCGAAGACAGTTGCAATTAGAAAAACAATTTGGAGGCTGACAGTCCAGCGATAGCAAGCGTGTACCGCGTTAAATACCACGTTCCTCCATTAACGCGTATAGACAGATCTATACAGTTCCATCCAGTTTCGTGCAGCGTCGGATGAATTCCCAGTCCTATTATGTGGCGGCCAACCTGTACAGAGCGTTAACATTTGAAAAGTTTTGAGGAAACATTAACTCGTGCGTGTACGGCTAACAACATCCACCGCTATACCCTTATTCAATCTCGATTCGTTTCTACCCTCTTCGTATCCATACCATGTATGGATCGTTGTATGTTTGCGACCGTTTCTCCTATATATAGCCGCAAACTGCTGTAATAAAGTTGATTAAAATTTCAAAGTGACTGTATTATATAACCTGGAAATCCTTCGAACTCTGGAATAAACGCGAAGTCGATTTATTTTTATAGGGTGGAAAAGTTTCCTCGTTTCGATGCACCTGAACAGCTAACGCAAAGAATTACGCCCGTTTAACCAAGCATCTTTAAATTACTTTGCAGGTTCGTTTACCCAAGGGACAAGACACGCTGCTTTGGTGTCGCGTTCTAAGGATGCCAAACATTGATCACAAACACCACGTCGTGAAGGTAAGTTCTCCTCGTAACTGTAACCTACTTACTCTTAACCCTGCTCGTGCCGCGTCTTACGCATCTAACCCATCTAAACTTGATTAAACCGTGAGCGTATGAACAGATTCTCATCGACGTGGAAGCCGTCGAGCACCAGAGATCTCAGTCAGTTTGTCGACTGGAAATCCTTGCAAGTATCTTCCAAGGTCCGGGAACGATCGTTTCGTCGGTCGGTTTACAGTTAATTACCCCTCCATTAGAACGAACGACTGATGAAACCGTATAAATCGCGCTTCCGGCAGATACAACGCGAATCCTTTTCTTTTAGGAACACATCATCGCGTTGCTTTCACGCGTATATGGCAAAGTATCTTTACACGGTTCGAGAGGTCTGTCATTCGCGCGAAATCATTCGTCGAGTTTGATCTCTATTTCCAATCGTGATGTTCGAAAATTCCGATAACGCTTCGTGGTTTTGATGTATCTATTTCTAAACGACCGATCGACGAGGACGTGTGACAGTCGACCTGTAAAATCGAGTAACCGCGACTTGTTTTCCATCAGTAAAACGCACCAGCGAAAAGTATTTTCTGGTCTTATTCGAATTTGCTCGGACATCATATCTATATGTATATTTATCGTTATGATATATTTCATCACCGCGCTAATGTTAATCTTGCGCATGAAGCAGCGGAATGACATGAGGTGCTCGGATCTAACTCGATTATTGATTGGGAAAACAAAATAAAACAGAAATGGACGGGTAACACGATATTTCCTAGTAGTTGTGATACGTAACATTAGAACAATATTTCTGTATGAATCGTTGGCGACTGCGTCACGTAATGCTATTACGTTGCGATTCTCGTCTAACGAAGTCGCGAGAACGACCGTTCTATGTGAAAGTTAGCCTTTATCGAGGTATAGCGTATGTTCGTCAATAGGCAACACATGCTTAAAATTTCTGACGTGCGATTCATACTGATTCAAAGGCACACGTCGATTCGTTGAAAAGATCCTTGATTTATCGAAGATAACTTTTCATCCATTCGTAAACGCTGGTACGTACGCGATGAATTAAGTTCTTCCAAGTCAGCGGCGCGAGCCGTTCTTTTTTTTCCCTCTCTCCCGCTTTCTTCCTTCTTCTTATCTGACAGCTGTTGAACTGAGCGTGCATGGACTCTTCCTTTTTCAGTACGAGCCGGTGATACAACCCGGAAGTCACGATTACCTGCATCACATGACTTTGTACGAGTGTCGTAGAGATCAGGCGCTATTGGAGTCCGCCGCGAAGACGTCCGGCAGTGTTTGCTACGAGCCCAATCAGCCGTCTCTTGAGTGTAACACAATCGCGGCTATCTGGAGCCTTGGTTCTGAGGTATGCTACGTGACACATTTAAATGAAAATGAAGAATTAAATAAATTTCCCATCCGACGTGGATATCGGTTCGAGATATAATTTCACTCGAATTAGAAAGTGAACAATTGGATTCGTTTCGGTTCAAGCGATTCTTAAAAGAGAAATTAAATACAAATTGCTAAATCGATTCGAGCCATGGTATCAAACAATGTAACTCTGACGTTGAAATATTGTTTAAAAAGACACTTGGCAAGTTTAATTGTATTCGTCCAAGAGTCAGAGAGAGAGAGAGAGAGAGAGAGAGAGAAGAGTCTTCTTTCCTTTTAAATTATTTTATATGGATGACAGTACTTTCTCATGTACGAACAATTAAATCATGACACGATGTCGCGTGTGAGATTACCGGCTGTCTCGCGATCAGTCGCATCTTCTCAGGGTATTCGTGTTACCAGCGTGACCACGAAGAAACGAGTTCGCGACGCTCTCTCGCTCTCCGCATTGGTATGCATTACACAAAACCCAGAATTACCGCGATACTCTCTGCGTTGTACCAGTATGTCTCTTACGCTTGTCCCAGGATGACGCCAGATTAACATTTGTGGACAATGATTTACCTCGGTGCAATTACCCGCCTCACTGATTCAAATCTCGATTATATTTCAAATATGATTTATACATATAATTAAGCACCTGTGCTTGCTTTACTTTAAACTACACCACACACTAAACATGTTACACATGAAACTTAATCCATAATAAATAACACAATCGATAATGAAAATTCCCTCGACAACGCACGTACATAGGTACTTCCGCGTTGCATTTAAAAATTCTTCACGCAAATATTTATCGTAAATCACAGCAGTAAAAACTGAAAAGAACCATTTATCCCTAACACGAGCCACCCCATGAACCTTCGACCATCGTCCATAAATCTGACGCTCCCGATTCTCGAATTGTCAGACATGTTCCTAGCCAGCGTATAATCGAACGTTCGTCACGGTTTTTCTCGCAGGGCTTCAATTATCCACCGGAGGCCGGTTATGCGCTCGATCCGCACATAGGGCCGCGCTACTACATGCTAGAAACACACTATACGAACCCACAGATGGATGCATTCATCAGCGACAGCTCTGGCCTGCGTTTGCATTACACGGACAAGCTGCGCACCCACGATGCCGGCATTCTAAGCGTCGGCATCGACCCAAACTGGAGGCATATCATACCACCCGGCCAGCCAGACGTTATCTCCGAAGGTCATTGCATCTCGGATTGTACCGGACACACCATACCCAACAGCGGCATCAACATATTCGCTGTCATTATGCATACTCATCAGCTGGGCAGGAAGGTCCGATTGCGTCAGATAAGGTCTGGCGAGGAGCTGCCACCCATTGCGTCTGACACCAATTACGATCCTAGCTATCAGGAGTATCGGAAGCTGCAGAAGCCCGTCAGGGTCTATCCGGTGAGCGTTTGTTTCTCTCTCGTGATCATCGACCAAGTCGATGGTCGTGTTTCTGCACGATATTTCTTTCGCAGCGATTTAAATGGCGATCCAAGGAATCGATATGATAAAATTCTTCTAGAGGTGATAGGAAAATGAAGCGTATAGCGATGGAAAAGTTGTGTACTTATTTATTCGGTATTAGCGAAGCATATGGAGTAATCATAGGTGGGTGTATGTGTTTTTCTTACAGGGTGATCATTTAATAGCCGAATGTACATATTCATCTAAATCCAGACAAGCAATCACGCTAGGTGGATTGTCGACGAGGGAAGAAACTTGTTTGGTATCCACGCTTTATTATCCTCGCATCGAGCTGTCGCTTTGCTACTCTCTGCCTTCATTGCCGACGGTTCTGCAGAGTTTGGGAATCCAAAAGCTGATGCAGTGAGTATTTGTCGTAACGTTTTCTGTTCGTGTTTGAATATCGACAATAATTTCGATGAGACCTCTCTTGTTCGTTCATTTTGCCAAACTGTCCGCTATGAAACAAACGAAACAGTTAGGTTGACTTGAATTTCGCGAAATAATCGCGCCTGTCAATTCGTCGGTTGTTTCATTTTTCTTTTTTTTTTATATCGAAAGTTCAAAGACCGTTTGAGATTAATTTACGCGGCAGGTTTGATACCACGTTAATGATCACGACGTATGCCTCTACATACAAAGCAATGACCAGACGTTCGCTCCTTTTACTCTGATTACTTTAAATTGGCAATTAGGGACGGCGATGGCCCGTGCGTCACGACCGCACGACCTGTCGTTAGTTCAACGAGCGTCGGTTATATTGCGCCAGACGCATCGTTTATTGCATTACGTAATGTTACGTGTGTCACGAAGACGCTTCCTGCGACGTGTCACGAACCTTAATGTAACAAGCGTCCTGTTTCACTAAACACACTCCGGCTACATTGAATACCGTAGTTAAATTACTGTTATTACTACCACTAATATCGGCAGGTCGTCGCTAGTTGGATCGTTAACTCCGACAGAGATCATTGTCATCTTTGCGTGACATCGCGACCAAATTGCTGTATCGACCAGAGACAGGCAAACAACGCTCCTACTTCAAAACCATACACCTGTTACCAATAATGCAATCATTACCGGGCCATCAAACTAATTAGCCTAAATACCTAAACGATCAGCTTATTATCATTGTGTAGACGACCATAACCAACGATCTGAACTCCTATTTTCTGTCTTATCCGTTCGAAATCTAGTTCAATCTCAGGGCGTTGACTAAAATTTCCTGGTCAAGAAAGAGAGGCACACGTAAACGTGTTCCTGTTTTCTTCAAGCCATACACAAAGACTTGCAACAAGCTTTGTTCCGGCAAACGAGCGCGCTTTCACGATGCGGGTCACGGGAGCAAAGTCGTCTTCGGGACTCCTGAAACTTTGTCCCTGTAGGACGTGGAATCGAGTCAAGCCGTGACAAACCTTCACATATCATTCTTTCTCGTTACAGGGGTTCTAGCCCGGTAAAGATTCAAGAACCGCAAAAGTTGTCCGGCATGACATTGGAGGAACGTTTGCTTAGCTACGACTGGGAGACCAGTTTTCAAAGTTTCCGAGAAGCTACTCGAGGAGGCACCTTCAAACCCCTCTGCTGGACGAACAAGGGTGTGCTGCCGGGCACGGAGAACTTGGAAGTCCACTATCCTAGGATTTTGAGGCCGTACGAGGAGGTTAACTTGCCTTGCTCGAAGAAACCTCTAAGAAACAAGTTGTCGATGTTGCTCAGCGAAGACGAGGATATCGGTGCTCCCGTGGATCCTGACAGTGACGAGACAAACGCCGTCGAACGTGGACAATTGGTGCGCAGCAAAGTGTCCCGCAGCAGTGACGGACCAACTGGCGGAAGTTCCTCGACTAGATCGGTACCACCGATGGTCTTAATATTGACCATTTTGGTGGCTGTAATTGGCGGTACGTTCAGGTGAACACTGGTTGATCGTCTGCACGCTGATCGACCGATCGATCGATTTCGTTTATCTAGGACGGCCGTTTTATCTTCTTGTTGATCGCGCTGGATCGGGGAGGAGATGCATATGTAAGTACGTACCGGTGTGTATCCTCTGACGCGTCACTTAAACTAAACAACTATATTCATCGTTGATTGGTCATTGAATGAGGATGGCGGTAGATACCGGGGTTCCCTTTCGCGTTCGTTTCCACGTCTATCCGGTTTGTCCTACTACCGAACGATCGCAATTTTTCTTACGGAGACGATTCGTTTTACGAAACACATCGAGGAAGAGTTGATCGATGGATCATCTGGATGGATTACCTCGATCGACGTGGGAAAGAGAAATATTTTTGATGGTTTTGAGTCGTGATCGCGCACGGAACGAATAATGGATGTTGTCGACACGAGACGATCTATTGAAGATTGCCAAATATATTTTCCCCTAATGAACGTCCATCGAAGAGTAGGATCTACGGTGTCCTCATTCAAGGATCAACCTCCCTTTTCGCGATCTCTGCTCGTGCAACTATATTGTTATAACGAATCGCGTACTCGCGCAGGACCATCGTTGGATATCTTTCGACTTCGATCACTCGTCGTTTCTCAGTTTTCACCATCTAATTTTTTTTCAAAATATTGCACAAATGATATTGTGTGTAAAAAGCTAAACGTATAAATACCTCTGTATCTACGAGGTACTATTTATCGATCCGTATCGACGCCGGCATAAAAGCAAGCTTTTAGGTTCATTCGCAAGTAATCGATTCAGAATTTAATTCGATTTCATTCGGTTAGTCGCGAAGTATTTCGCTTGAACATGGAACGGGCAAAGGCTGATACGATCAAAGGAAGTCCCTTGAAATCCTGCAAAGAATTGCGTTTCCGTCGTAACGTTAACACAGTCGGCGCTTGCGTCAAAACGGATGGATCTCTCGCCCTTTGACACGATCAGATAAAAGGAACAACGTGAATACGGATGAATCGTGAATCGAAATCGTGAGCGACAAAGTTACTCGTTGCTCTTCTATTTCGTTACTTTCCACTATAGCACTGTCTGTTATACGCGATCCGACGTATATTATATTGCGTGAAATATAATACAATAATTTTAGGATCGGTCGTACGTGAATATGAACTTATATACGTGTATAACCTTAATCGATCTTAGCCTACGTTTGTTTGGTTGATAATAATAAATACGTGACAGCGCAGAACGTGAGAACGAGAAAGAACGAGAACGAGAATTGAACGAGAAAGAGTAAAAATATGATACAAGTTTTCTAGTCCATTTTTACAAACAACGGGCTGCGTTTTCAAACTCGACTCGTCGTCTCAAGAAAAAAGCAACATAGTGTAAGTCGCGAATATGTACTAGCCGATTCTCTCCTTCAGCAGTTCTCGAACGAAAGATATCCACGAGGAAATTGAAATCCTGTCTATTGTGCGGAATTATTTTGAAGCTTCTAGACTCGAAAGAATTTATATTGTTGGCTGTTTATTTAGCAGGCTGAGAACCAAGCGAATTGAACGCATTCGGGTGGTCTTGACGAAGAGAACATTTCTAAAGAACTAGCTTTCAGGTGCAGCTTTCTAGATTTTTCAAAGAGTAATCTCATGGAGAATCGCTTGGTTCCCGCCGGAGTCTGTATATTCTGTTACTATTAGATTTATACGAATAGATACGTTTTTTAGCGGAGACCATATAAACGTTGGTCGATTCGCACTCGGGACTAACAAACCAAGTTTGCAACGCTTTTCACTGTACCGTGGAATTATTTTAGCCTCGTTACGTGTCACTTGACCAACGTTTGTACCATTTCCTTTGTAATATTCTGTACAGTTCCTTAAGTGTAGCTCTCGTTGTTCAGCTGGCTGTTCCTGCCGGAGATTATTTATTTTTTATTTAATTGTATAGAGAAGAAGTTTACTTGTCGCGTTGATACTCTGTTTCGCCCGCGTTTCCACGCGTTAGATATATATGCGTTTTTATATATTCCGCGCGCAACATGTTCGCGAAGCGCGACGGTCGGGAAGCGTACGTTGAGTTTCTTAATGCGTTCTCCACCGCTCGCTGGGGGACACTTGTCACTACGAATGGCACACGCGGTGTTGCATCGATCTCTACGTGATCGATTCCACCAACGGAAGACATGTGCTTCCGTTTCTTTACGACGCCACGCTTTAAAGCGGTGCTTTGACTCCTTGGTAGGCAATCGATAATGATTGTCTCGTCGAGCATTTGTGATTAATTAACAGCTTTCACAGCTGATTCAGACTTACGAATTGATGATTCAAATAACGATCTATTATCGAAACTATTACTGGAATGTCATGTTTTATTCGACTTATCGAACAATGTAACATTTGAGACAATAAAAGAATTGTTTTAAAGAACAATTTATCATGATCATGTTTAAATGAGAGAACATACAAGAGAAAAATTTACAAATATCGATACAGATGTACGAATATCGGTCGGGAATTATCAATTGTTATTAACATTTTGAAATCACCAACAAGAGTTAGACAATAGAATTGTTTCTTTTTTTCGATACAGAATTAAATCCAATCTACTTCGCGTAGTTACTTTAAATTGATCCAATTTTTGACCTGTTACAATGTACCCTCATTTGACACTCGTTCAGTCGATTAAGTCTTCGAAGCACCACTTTAATTATTGGGAAAGGAGAAAGAGAGAAGGAGGGAAGGAAGGAATAACATGTATGATGGCGTGCAAGTAGAGGACTTACGCCGGAGCACCGCGATCGATATCTTTGTAGTCAAGAGTCCCTTAATGCGCGCGCTTTTCCTCAATTCTATTTGCATCGGGGGAGAACGCAAGTTTCACAGTCGGAGATACGAGAAGCGAAAAGCTTCGTAGGCGCGTTCCTCTTTTTCCAGAAAATCACACGAGCGAAATGTCGCGGTTTCGTTTTCCGTGTGTGTCGGTTGTTTTTCATTCTCACATCTGTCTCTCGGTCGTCTATTAAAATCTCTCGTTTGTTCTGTCGATGTCTTTTAGTACCGATCTCCCACGACTTACGACGACCGATTGTCGATGATAAATCTCTCTCTCTCTCTCTTTCTCTTTCTTTCCCTAGTGTAGAAATATTAAAAAAAAAACCTCACTACGTAGTCGGACTAATCGGTAAAAATAATAAGCGCGTAGTCACGTTTTACAATTTAATACTACGATAATTCGTAAATGTCATAGGAGATCTGTGTGTGTAGAGATCGTAGGGAAGTCGAGCGATTATTACCTTTATCCTCGAGGGAAAAAAAACGTTACTTTTAAGCGCTGAAGGTCCATTCCTTTCCGATCATACTGCTGTATACTGCCGACGAGTATACTGCCGTGATACTGCCAATCGTCGCTTCGCTAATGTCAGCGTTCCAATTCGAAGTTATACTCCGTCTTTCTGTTATTATTGTCCCTCTTTTTCTGTTTGTAAACGCTTATAACATGGAACCATCGAGTCAGCACGTACAATATTTACACATTTAAAAATATCCATACGACACGCAGACCTACGTACACAGAAATGAAAACAGAACAAGTCGTTCGAGACTTGTCGATAATGTTAAAACATCGACGAAACAGTACGACGGTAATGCAATTGATCGACGATTGAAGGATAGAAGCAAGATAGTAAACACGTATTGAGAGATGGAACAATTTGAGAAACATTCGATCGCTACTTTCCCTCCCTTGAATTTCTTCGCTGCGTGTACGGAATGTACGATCCTTTACGGGATAAGCGATGATTTATCACCGCCGAAAGAACTTGTTATAATCGCGCCGCGCGAGAGGCGAGGAGAGGAAGTCGTTTCGAGACTTCTTCCGTGCTACGATGTCGACGCGCTGGCTCCAGTCTCAGTGGCCGTTCGCTGACGCTGTTATCGCAGGCGTCGCCGTCGTCAGGATGTTTTAGGGGATGTTGCGTGTTGGGAGGGGCTGATAGGAACTGCCGGTGATATGACCAGAACAATCAAGCAAAGTGTCACAAGTAAATGTCATTTATGCTGGGATAATTATGTTAGATAAATAGGGAACGATATTACGCATTTATATTCAATGATCTTGCATCGTATGTACGTTAGCTGGTTCGTTATCACGCCGAGATCCCTGGCTTCCATCGAGATTTCGATAAGAAAAACTACTATAAAGGTTACCGTTCCATTGTAATTTTTTCCTAACAGTAAATTACAAACGTGTACGACGTATGTACTAGCGAACGATTATATAATGGAACAACGAGGAAGTAACGTGCAGTACCTGAATGGAGAATCGGTACGATTAGTGAAGCATTCACCGATTACTCGCCGATTCAAACTTGAGACATAAACAAATTTGAGCCAAGTCGATAAAATTGACAAGAGAATGGAGAATGGAGATAGAAGAGACGTATGAAAAGTGGCTTTTCGGAGTGCGAGGAGATTAGACATTGAACGAAAACTCGGCGGAGCCAGGAAATCGGGAAATGTATGTACTGTATGTAGAAAAGATTAGCGACCATCGTCAACCAATGCCTGTGACCCATTAGCTAGATATTGGGGCACGGTGATCGAGCGAGAAAAAGCAAACGAGTGGACGGGAAAAAAGGAATCGAGCGAATAGCGTGTGCGTGTACATAGGTACCCTGTATATATAGTTTTTAGATTTAAATTACGTCCCGGACTCTTCATAGGCACCTACACATTCGAATTCAGATAGCTGGCTAAATAGTATCTTGTATCTTTATAATTTACATGTAACATGTTGAACTTGTACTCCCCCGCAGTGTGTGCGCGCGTGTGTCCGCGCCTAATGACACGCGCGCTCACGCACGGATCGTACGCGTTACCGGGCGTCCCTATCCTTCCAGACCGCTCTTAGATTTATACCTAATTTACACTGGATATTAACGTCTAAACGCTACACTATCATCTACACTGTAACAAATTGTATTATATTTTATATATATAAATATGTAAATGTTTTTCTAAAACTAGTCTCCACTTCTCATTCGTCTTGCCATATTTCTCATTCCTTTCATGATTATTTTACGTATGTGTTTGTATGTTCAACTCGGTATATCAACCTAAACAACTTGTAAATTGTAATTAGGAAAGTAGGAAGAGGACTTTATATAATAAAAGAAGAAATTTATTACCAGCCAACGAAGTAACAAGATACTAGGTAAGTACAGTTTCTGTTTTCTCATTAATTTTCAGTGCATTACCAGACAAAGTCTTAGGAAACAGCTTTCTTAGAAACAAGCTTAATTTACGTAAACCCTTCTAACTTTTTTAATGGTAACGTAAAAGGACTATGTTGTCGAGCGATACGCAATGAAACACCCGTGGAGCTTAATACTATAACACCAAAGGAAACTGATGTCAGCCGAAGCGTCGCGATCTACAAATTCCTAAATAGCAATCTTTGCTCTCTCGGTTTCAACAAATCGAAAAATCACTCGTTAATGAGGTCGAAGCAGCGACGACTCTGTATGTTTCAAGTCGCTAATTTACGTATTACAGAATTTCCCCCCGTCTATCACCAATTTGGCGGCAACATGGCGGAAATACGGCTCACAGGAACGTACCTAGCCATAGAAATGAACGCGTGATATCCAAGCACAGCCCCAAGGGTCGCGGTGGGCCAATAAAATTACCATAACCAACAACAAATCAGCCACCAAGCACACTATCGAGCGCGACACAACTAATTACACGCGCGTATATTAGTTGCAGGCCAGACCCTTCTGAAACCACGGCGGCTTGGAACTGTTCGGCTGTTGCTGGCAGTTTCAATCGGCGGCCCGATCTAACCGTCAGATTACAACGTGGATTTACCAAGGCGTCCAACTCTCCCTCTCTAGTGTTCATTATTCTCTCTCTCTCACACACGCGCGCGCACACACACACACACACACACACACATACTTGGATGATCCACTAATGAACAAGTTCCTCGGCTAAGTTCGCTAATATTCTGCCTGTACCGACTGTCGACTAATCAAACTTCCGGCCCTTGCGCGTTACCTTAACGAGACAAGCGGTTTCTTTTTTTTATTTCGGAGCTAGATGTATTCGAGAAGCTGAATTCACTAATTGTGAAGGTCCTTCAGGCGTTCTCAGAAGTTTCGGCAGCGGATATTGTGCGAATCCATAGCAATCGTGATGCGGAAGCTACCTACCAAATCTCGTTAACATTATTTACGATAATTTAATTGGACGTGGAGAGTATGACAATTTTTTATGTGTTGTATTATGTGCATGGTAGAAAAAAGTAAAAAGATATTTACAGAATGTGATTTTAGATATCGGGACAATAAAGAAAGTTTATGCATAAAAGTGTTCTTTGAGGTTTATCTTTTAAGTTGTAAACTATTTAGCTTTACGATAGAAACACTTTTCCAGCTGCGTACAAGTTGAAAAAGCTTTTCTAGTTTAAGAAGTATGTATATTTGTAAAATTAAATTGTTTTTATGACAAGATCCAATTAAATAAGAATAGATATGAAACATTTAATGGATGAAATTGATATTGATGCGACGTCACAAAGAATAATCGCATTTATAGAAAATAATTGACTCTGCAAAAGTGTTCGGTAACATTGGTGTTCGTTTCAATTTACAGGAGTGTGATAAAGAACTATTGATCTTTTGCTGTGTTTCTCGCCAAGTTTCTCACTGAAAGCACAGCAGAGCGCATTGCACCGTGATCAGGTAAAATAAAACGTGTGTATTCGACTGATAATTTCGATTGATGAGTATTTTCGATATTGCCATATAATTGTTTGCTAACAATCCGTTTTGCTTTATTCAGCCAGTTATAAGACTCGCATTCGTTCAATTTTTGCAACTGCATTTAAATCCTAACAAATTCATAATATTTTCTTTCAATTATAATACAAACGCGAAGTCAGCTATTTCGTATTAATCCTTAACAAATTTTATCTTTAAAAATTAAACCTATTTACTAAAGCAGTTTTCTATTCTACTGGAAAAACAAAATGTTAAGCTGTTTGAGAAGTTTGTAGCATTTTTAACAATGGATAAGTATATTTAATTGGATTAGAAGAGAATTATTCATCATAAATTTGTGTTAAATATTTGAATGCTAAACTTGAAGTAAATATTGTTTCTAGTTCAAGAATAGAAGCTGTAACTGATTAATTAAAAAGATTTCATTGTTAAAAACATTCAATAACTATTTGAAGGAGTCTATTGCTAAAAAAGAATAGTTTTTTTTCTGAAAAAGTAAAGCTACATGTTTGAAATTCAATAAAATATGAAATCCATACAAATACATTGTCTTCAAATATTTTTAAATTTAGTTACGAATTTTTCGAGCAACTCCAATATAGTTTATTAATACTTTCGACACCTAAATTCTATTTCTTTAAGATTAGCTTTATTTGGCTGAGAATAGATCAACGAAGATCCTTAAATGATTAATTACGCCGCAGCCAAGGCTACCCAGTAATCAGCTGGAACCGAAAATTTCCAGCAATTAGCGGCTAGTTCGTTGCTGTTCTAGAATGCACTCAAGCAAGTAGCTCGGTGCAATGTAACTGAGCCATGACGCAACCCAGCCGCCTTGCCGCTTTCGCTCATGTCAGTCGATTATCGAGTTTATTTAAAGTGCGCCAGGTATTATTACATTTCCGTGCGCGAAGTTAATTAAAAGCTGCCAATGAACGCGGAAAGCAATATTCCAAGACGCACCGACAGCGCGCTAACGAAACTGTTCATGGAAACCGTGCTCAATTGTCGAGGGACGTCAATCTTTTCTAACGATTGTTAGCCGGTTGAGTTAGCCGGCACTGGTACCTGTGATCGATAAACAAACCGTCTCGAGAACGAGCTCTAAGGAAAGCTTAATGAAGCAATATTCGCCCGACGTTTTGCGATGGACGTTTTTTGCCCTCGACAAGCTCGTATTGGTCAGAACATCGTATTCAGAGCGATGGATGGGGAAAAATGTAGTAAAGAAACAGTTTCACGACTTGACGGTGAACAAATTGTACTTATACCTGTGTTTGAAAACTGTTCTCTGTTGGGTTTCTTTAAATATCGTTCTTATTATTTCAGTCGAAGAGTAGGTAAGAATTATCAAGGTAAAGTGCTGGTAAGTACTTATGTTAGATATCAACGTCTGTTCGACCAACGTAGGATGGTTTATTTGTGGACGATTTACGAGGATAAAGGTATCGATAGGAAAGATTAAAATGGCTGGACGGTGTGTCGTATGAGACGAGCAAATGAAAAAGGGCCGAATCTTCGATGGAATCATCGGAGATTGATTAAAAATATAAAAATGGAAAATTGATTTAGTCGACCGTGAGAGATACGAAATAGGTCGAACAATCTCATCGCACGGAATCTCTCGGACGTCGGGGTTCGTCAGTGTCGAAACAGTGTAGGTTAAAAATATATTTCTATCAGCGATATAGAAGGT